>NC_136067.1:832502647-833095147 GCF_964261635.1 Lissotriton helveticus
AAACTAGATTCATAAACCGGAACCTCCCGGAAAGCAACCAGTTTCAAGGTCACTCCACCCTATGAATGCCTCCTGAAAACACGTCATCTGGTAAAACATGGCCGCGCATTCACGAGTACAAGGAAGGAGACAAAATAATGAAACAGACTGATGAAAACCTGAAAACAAAACATTGCAACAATTATGTTCCACCCTAATGGAGATTCCTCTTCTGTGTCTTTTTTCCGTCATAAATTTACCGCTTGAATGAAAGCATAGCAGCTGCTAGGGTTCAGAAATTAAAACACGGTCAACACATTATGCACAAGTAGAAATTTGAGCTACAATATAAACATTACGGGGCATATTATCAAGGAAACGCGATAAATATCACATTTCCTGCTTTGTGCGATTTTGTCCAATGCCGCGTACAGCAGGATTTAATCGCAGAGAGATCGCATTATTATCAATGCATATCTCCACAGCGATAATAAATCCTGCAACAGCGTTGAATTCGCGCAGATCGCTGGAAATCCAGCGTAAAAACGGCAGAGATAAGCTCATCCCTGGTGAAAGGAAGATGTTGCCTCAGCCGTACAATCCACCTGCCATTATAAGTATGGCTAAATCTGTTTTAAACTAGACGTTACAAACCTGCTATAACCGCAGTTAGCGTTGTTTATTTCATTGCATTGCGGGTTTGCTCGAGGCTTGCTAACATTGCGATGCAGTGTCAGCGCGGATTTCCATGGAGTAATGGAAGGGAACGCCTACTTTGCATGTCATTAGCGATATTCATCACTGACATGCGAAGTGGAGTGAAAAGGGCTGCTTACTCAAGGAAACATGCGTTAGCGTGTCCTTGATTATTGAGCGTAAAAAAATTTGCCGCTTTTCAGCCGAAAACGGCAGCTCAAACGGCAGAATTCGGCTTGATAATATGCCCCGAAATGACATATGACATGACAACGTAAGTTAAAAATCAACCAGTGAGGGAAGAGGCGCTCTTGTTGCCGAACTATTTCTCTCCAACTCAGCTCTCGGCCTTAACTTATATCCCTCTCACCTTATATCCCTCTATCTCTCTCTCTCACCACACACATTCTCTCTCTCTCTCTCTTTCTCTGTTTCTCTCTCTCCCTCTCTCTCGGTTTTTCTCGATCCTATAATGTAAGCTAGAAGATAGGTGGAATTTAGAGAGGTATTTATCATCCCACAGTAAATATCTCCTATTTCAAGTTGTTAACTTGTAAATGATGTATATAATGGGGAATCCGTGTTAACAGATCGAATCTCATATTTTAAAAATCTTTTTCCAGACCTTTCCTGTGATACATATTGGCAGATTTGACCTCCCGGAACCAATCAGCAAAACACTGTGAGGGTGTGATAAATATCACACAACTCGTAATTATGGAATTTTGGCCCTGAACTTATACTGAGGAGGTACTAGTAGTGATAAGTTATCACTAAGTCAAAGCGGTGAACTCCACTCGCAGAGTTTGCGAAGATTTCCGCACTCTGCGTTACGCAGAGCTTGCAGAGTTCCGCTAACCTCCGCTCTGCTACGCTATTCCATTTTGTTCCTCGCTTGCGTTGAAGAACCGCGTTATTTAAGACCCGGCGGCGCCAGGGGCACGCCCAAAGTCTTCGGGTATCACCTGTCTTAGAATACAGAGACACAGGACTCTTCTTGGTGGCGTCAAAGATCAAATTTATTGGCTGCAGACAGTAACAGAAGTCCTAGAAGTCATCACGGTATGAGTTCTCAGGAGACTGCTCAATTTTACAAAGCAAGTCATCCCTTTTTATGCCAAAAATCACATTCCAGACAAATACCTTACATTTACAAACTGTCCAATCACATGTATCCACACCCAAAGTATTTCATGACAGTAAAACCCACTTTTCAGTTACCCGGCCCATGATCAATCATTGGTCAAACCCAACATTCTTCTTAAGACAGGTCGAACAAACCCATAATAAAAAAGGGCACATCCCCATCGTAAACAGACCATAAAGAAAGGAGCAGAAACAGGTGTGAGTAGGATAAGGCATATTTGTGTGCAATAAAAGGTTTACGATGTCCTGTGCTCTGATCCTTAATCTTGATCAGCTAAAGGGCAGGAACTGGTTTAACAAGGTCGGCTTCAGGCAACAGGGTCAGTTTGCTCAGGTCATTCAGAAGTCAGCACGAACTGGAGGTACATGTACTTAAAGGAATTGTTCAGCCACAGTCATCGGCCAATGTGAGGGCAACCACAAAATGGCTGGCATACACAAAATGGAACCCAAGGGTTCAGAACGAAATCCCTAAATACGTAGTGAATCCATCGGTCTAACGTGATGAAAACACTCATACTTGTCGTACTAACTAGTTACGGTTTGCTAATATCAAATTCGTAACAAAACCATGACCTCTATGAAACGGGTTCAGAATTCACTGAACCTCAGACCCTCCTTTTGCCCTTACATAGGCAATAACCTACGCTCACTTCAATCTGAGTCCAGGTCTATATTCATCAGATCATCAAGATGTTGCTGGAGCATAATCCTATTACTTAGTACCTCTCTTGGGACAGGTCTCCTTGCACACGTAGTAGCACAGAGGCCACATATAGCAGGAGCGTACTGCACACAAAGACAGAACAGGAAAAGAATCGCTAAAGCCATCCCAATGATCATCAGAATCTTCCATCTCCAGGTCGATAACAGTTCCCAAAACCATCCAATCAACGACCAATCTCCTTTATCCACATTTATAGACTGAGAGATCTTATGTAACTTGGAAATGGCCTGGTATACCGTAGGAGCATTGTCTGGTATGAAAACGCAGCAACTTGATTGGATCACTTTACATACCCCAACTCGATCTGCGAGTATGACGTCTAAAACCATACGATTTTGTAACGTCATAAGGCGATCCGCTTGAAGCTCAGCTGTCAGATTACTAAGGGCACCAGCAGTTTTGTTTATGGTGGATTCAACCAATCTAGTCAATTGTCGTAAGCCTCTACTGTTAGCCATAGGTCCCCAAAACGGTAAGAAACCCTTAACCGCATGCGTGCGGGCGGAATTCCGCTCGTACGCTGAGATTTTTAAAAGCGCACTTTACGTGACGAGCTGGGCTCGTCATCAGCGTGCGAGGAGGCTACCTCATGACGAGCCCAGCTCGTCATCAGCGTGGAAGGGGTTAAATAAGTCTCGCACTTCTTGTCCAGCAGTATCTTCCTGATCGAAGACACCTCTAACAACTCTCGTCTTGTGGTAATCTGAAGCAACAGTATACGTAGGAGGCAACAAGTATCCAACATAACATGTTCCCGAAAAATCAGGGGGCAACCATGTATATGCTCTGTTGTAACAAACAAAATATGTGCCCTTAGCTGCCAAAAACGGCGGGGAAGATTGAGACGTAAAAACGTACGTCTGAGTACAAACACTCTTCCCCAACTGAGCTTTCGGATTTTTGCCAATACCTTGCAGACAAAATTGACCTCGGTGGGGTACGACCCAAATCGGAGGTGACCTCTTTCGTTTCTGCCTTTCACTCAGACTAACACTGTAACCAGTCGTGTTCCATCCAACATAAGCCGCTAACTCTTCCTTAGGAATAGTCCTATACGTGTCGATATCTCTGCTCATATTCATAACTCCCTTCACCAAAGCTTGATTACTTAAGTTATCTCTCATGGAATGTAGAGGATAAACTTCCAGGGCGTAAATGAACATAGTCTGAAAAGCCCATATCGACCCATTCTGACTAAACGGTAAAATCAGATAAGGAACAACTCTACCTGTAGTATGTGGCATAAGACCACACACCCAGCAATTAGTAATGTTCACTACCAACTGATGCTGGTGTAGTAGCTGTATGAATGTGTTATGTACAAATTCTGACCTTCTAATCTGCTCGTGTTCAGGTAGGACATGAAAAGAATGCACAGAAGTAGCAGTAGAAAAAGACATAGGCTGGGAGGTGGGTGCAGAAGTCAATTGGGTAGCGAAAACAATCCCACCCGCCAATGCTAACGTCATGCTTAAAAACATCAGGACACATGTTATCAGAAAACATTTGCTGTACATTAATTTACACAGTTTCATTTTGGAGTTCTTTCTCTCAGCAGCTCTCTGTGTCCCAGGAAACTCCATCCTCTAACCGCACTGTTCGCGGCAGTTGGTTCTTCCGTGCTAAGGAATGCGTCTGTCAGTCCAGGGAACGCCCTGAAACCAACCAGAACCGTCGACCTTGTGTCTATGGCCTGCAATCCCAAGTCTTTATACCGCGACCCTACAGCTGAGCTCGGATGGCAGCTTGAAAAAGAAAAATAGGCCAAAACAGTTTCTTGGATGAGAGAGTGCAGCTCTCCAAAAGCAAAAGGAGGAAAAAAATTAAACTTTAATTGTCAATTGTTTCTCGGTCGTAAATTATAACGGCCTTTACCAGGCACTGTGTGATCTGTATATAGAATGTCATCGTCCTCTCGTTCAGAATTTGTCCCTACTAGATGTGCATCGCTAAACGGCATGAACTTCGGTACTCGTTCTGTCTCTGAATCACCAACACCATCACGGATCCACTGGTCGTACGGCAGAGGTAAAGGCACCCTCTTACAATGTACGCCGTGAATCCAATTTTTCTTCCCGAAGACCTTCACCGAAGTTCTTGTGGACAGGAGCACTTGGTGGGGGCCGGTCCAGCGGGGCTGCTCGTTTTTGATCCGCTGACAATTCCTCACTAGGACCCAATCACCAGGATTGATGGTGTGACCTGGATCCACAGATGCTGGTGGCAAGTTATCATGAACATGTTGTTGCAAGACACGCAATTTAGCCGTCAAATCATACAAATAGTCCGCCAACTCAGGATATTCGATATCACTAAACTTCACTGGCCTCGGCACTCTCCACACATTCGCCGGACGGCCAAAAACAATTTCATAGGGACTAAGGCCTATCCGGGAATGTACTGTAGTTCTAGTTGACAAAAGTGCCAACGGCAAAGCATCTGGCCATTGGAGACCAGAACTGGCCTGAATTTTGGCTAACTTTAGCTTCAAAGTGCCATTGTAACATTCCACTAATCCAGCTGATTGGGGGTGATTTGTGGCATGAAACTTCTGTCGGATTCCCAACCCTTCACACACTCTCTTCATAACCTTCCCCATGAATTCACTCCCATTATCACTCCATACCATCCTTGGCAAACCAAACCTCGGGAAATATTCTTTGAGCAAGACTCTAGCTGTGGACAAGGCCGTATTGTCTTTTAGGGGGTATGCCTCTACCCATCTAGAAAAGGCACAAACAACTACAAGGACATATTTCAGGTTGTTACACCTTTCCATGTGGATAAAATCCAATTGCAGAACCTCGAACGGATACGTCGGAGGAGCAAAGTGACCTGCTGGAGTTGGGGTTCCCTTGCCAGGATTATACATTAAACACACCATGCAATTCTTGACCACATTCTCCGCACACTTGGGAATTCCAGCATTCTGCCATACTGGAGCCAACAACTTACAAATCCCTTTCACACTGATGTGAGACAAACCGTGTGCCATAGTAACCACTGCAAGCACGTACGCATCTGGCAACATCCATCTTTGGTGTTCTGACAATTCAACCCAACAACCAGTCGAGTCCAATCTACCCGTAGTTTCTCTCCAAACATTCTTCTCACTTTCAGTAGCTTCAGCCTGTATCGATTTCACACTCTCTATCGTGTCTTCATACATTCCACCAGCCATAACCCATCTCGCTGGTCCTGCAACATACATACGGCTCATCATATCCTTCGCTGTTTCCTTCGCAACTTCATCCGCAAATGCATTACCACGGCCAACATCATCTGTAACCTTCCGGTGAGCGCTACACTTCACTATCGCAACTTGCTTCGGCAAAGTAAGTGACTCGAGAAGCTAATTCACCAACTGCCCATGCTGGATTTTAGTTCCATGAGAAGTAAGGAACCCACGCTCTCTCCACAAACGTCCAAAACTGTGAGCAACACCAAACGCATATTGACTATCGGTATAAACATTCACTCGTTTTCCTTCTGACAACACACACGCTCTAGTCAATGCAATCAACTCTGCTGCTTGCGCAGAATTCTGTGGTATACGTGCTGTCTCAACAACTGTATTTAAAGTTGTGATAGCATACGCTGCAGTCGTCTCACCATTCGGAAGCTTAAAACACGAACCATCCACCCATAAGGTACCATCACACTTCACAAGAGGAGTGTCCCTAAGGTCTATTCTTCCTTTCGTTTCTTCTTCTGTCCTAAGAAAACAATCATGCTGTTCAGAAACATCTGTCTCTACTGAAATCGGCAACAACGTAGCTGGATTCAACGTATTGCATCTCTTTATGTGCACATGACTCGCTAAGAGTGTCAACTCATAACCTGACAATCGAGCACTAGTTAAGTGCTGTGTCTTGGTCCTGTTTAACAAGGTATCCACTGCATGTGGAACCATCACAATCAGCGTATTATCCATCACCAAGCCAGCAGACTGTCGAATGGAAACAGCTGCTGCGGCTCTCAAAAAACTCGGCAACGCTCTAGCTACCGGATCCAAAGTTGACGAGAAATACGCACATGGACGTTGCTTATCGCCGAACTGCTGTGTCAAAACTGACAATGCACATCCCTCTCTCTCGTGCACATACAACGCAAAAGGCTTGCTATAGTCTGGAGTACCCAACACACGAGCCGAACACAATGCATCACGTAATTCCGGAAAACTTTTCTGACAATCGTCAGACCACGGGAGAGGATTCTGTGTATCTTTACAAGTCAAAGCCAACAGAGGTTTGGCCAGCAGAGAAAAATTCGGTATCCACTGTCTACAATATAACGTGATACCCAAGAAAGCACGTACTTCTCTCTGTGTGCTTGGTACAGTCATTTGCACAATTGCTGGAATTCGTTCTGGGGTCAACCTTCTTCCCTCCTTTGACAAGAGATGACCTAAGTAGGTCACTTCTTGTCAACAATACTGCAACTTAGAAGGTGACACTTTATGATGCAAGTCCGACAAATGTCGCAACAAAGAAAGAGTAGCTTCTTTACAAGTTTCCTCATCATCAGCAGCCACTAACAAATCGTCAACATACTGAATAGGAGCACTACCAGTAGGCAACGCAAGAGTATCAAGCTGAGTTTTCAAAGCCTGGCTATAAATAGAAGGACTTTCGCAATAGCCCTGGGGAGCTCTCTTAAACCGGAAGCTTCGGCCTCCTAAAGAGAAGCCAAAAATATCTCTACTTTCCTCGGCAATTGGAATGCTGAAGAAAGCATTCTTCAGATCTATAACTGAAAACCAGGCAGCTGAAGCAGGAATCAAAGTCAACAAAGCAGTAATATCCGGAACAACTGGAAACTGTGGCACGACAATCTTGTTAACCTCTCTAAGATCGATCACAAACCTATAAACAGGTGGCTGAGAAGAGTCAGTGCGCTTCAGGACAGGCAAAACGGGACTGTTACACACATTGCCTCTAGTTTCTTCAATCACATCTTTCTCAATCAAATCACAGATGATCGCTAAAAGCGCTCTTTCACCATCGCTAGAAATCCTATATTGGGGAATGCGTGGCAATTTAACATTTGCTTAAGCGTTACAACGTAAGTTGGAATCTTCAAAAGACCCACATCATTAGGACCAGTAGCCCAAAGAGTATCAGGGAGAGAACACAATTCCGGTGGAAGCCGATCTTTAGACAAATACATCGGAGAGATCACTTTCTTATCCAATGTAAGTTGTACTCCCGAAGGAGAACAATGCAATGTCGCATTCAACCTTTTCAACAAATCCAAGCCCAACAAATTCTCGCCACAACCTGTCGTTAAAATGAGGGGTGCTTTCAATTCACAAGGCCCTATAGAAAGAGACAAAGGACTAGAAACTGGATTACGAACTGGGGTGCCAGAGAATCCTACCGAAACATTCGTTAAGCCAGACAAAGGTGCGCCAGGGAGTTTAGAGTGCATGATAGAACTCTTCGCTGCACCAGTATCCAAAAGAAAAGGCTCTACCACACCCGATGTGGCTGCTGCAACATAAGGCCCACTCTGATCTACTGGAACCGACACTACTCCCTCTCTTTGTCCATGGCTGTCCTAGCAATCATTATAGTCAGCATTCTCACTCTCAACATAATAGTCATCAGCATAGTACTGAGTCGACCGACCAGATGCAATTTTCTGTTGATCAAAGCAATTCATAGAATTTTGTGGAGGAAAGGAACGTTCGTTCTGAGGAAACGCACCACGTCCTCTACCCCTTGACACTTGTTGAAAACCACCACGACTTCTCGGGCCGGCATACCACTCGCACGTTGTCGCAACACAGGGCACTAATTTTTATAATGACCTTCCTCCTTACAATACGCACACTGATTCAAACCCAAGGGGGGGTCTTGGAGGAAAATACCCAACGTTCTGTTGCGGTCTCTGAAATGGCGGAGGTTGCTGAAACTATGGGCGTTGCTGTGATTCTTGCTGATTCGAGCGAGGCGGATACGCCTGCTGCAAAAGAACCTTCGTCTTTAAGTCTTTAGTCTTTTTCTCTACTCTATCTTTCTCGTCCTTATCCCTATTCTCATAGTACTGTGCAGTTGCCCATATCTGGGCCGACGAAGAAACAGCCCAAGAACTTTCAGAATCTTTCAACTTATTACATAGTTCAGGCAGTAAGTTAAAGACGAACTTATCTACGAACAATCTTTGCCCACCTTCCGTACTCATATCCTGACCACTATGATCTATAAATGTTTCTTCAAATCTAGTGAAGAAATCAGATACACTTTCGTCCTTCTTTTGCTTACATGCTGCTAACTTGTCCCAATTTACTCGTAACGCTGGCATCATCGTTTTCATAAGATCTATAATTCTGCCAGGTAGATCTGCCACTAAAGCCTCAGGTTTAGCACCACCAACCTGTCTAGCGTCTGCAGCAGCAATATTGAGCCACGTGTCACCTAATTCAACTGCATGATCCTCATGACGAATTTTTGCCCACAGAGGTTGAGGTACTACATTACCCAACAGCATATCTATGTCGGCTAAATTCATGATGCATGCGTCAACTGTCTGGGACAATTCTTTGTAATAGCCAGCTGGATTTTTACGGGGATCAGGTAAAGACTGTTTAAGGGCCAAAACTTCTACTCTCTTCCATGGCACATGTACCCATACTCTTTGAAAATGTGCTGGTATAGCTGGGGGAACATTATTCGGACCAGCAGCTACCGCATCACGCCACACTGGAGGAACTTCTCTCATCGGATACTGTCTCACTTTCCTCCTAACTGCGGAATCAGGCTCAAACAGTCGCTGAGAAGGGAAATCGCTCCTTAACGCAAGTACCATCGCAACTGCATTCTCAATTCCGGGACCCACTATCATCCCTTTCGCAAACTCAGACTGGACATTTAGCAATTCTACAGGGACTGAACCCAAATCATTATCTTCCCATTCCTCACGAAGGAAAGTACTTATAGCATCAAAAATTTACCTTTGTTTCGGTGCCTCCCACTGTTGGAAGACATCCATAACTGATTCTAAGTTATACCTCGAAACATTCGAAACCCATCTGCGAGCCAAGAGATCTAACACTGCCCGTTCTTCGGGACCAGGTAGCTGACTACGCGTTTGTTTACGTGCAGAAACAGGGGTCATATTCAATGACCCAAAGAAAGGAGACAAAAGACCAGTAACAGTATCAGTCATTCGTTGTCGAGCAGAAGGAGAAGCTGTCGTAAGGACAGGAGACAAAGTATTTTGAGGTAATAGAAGCTGAGGGTTAGTAGCAAGAGAAGTTGAAGGTACAGGAGAATAAGGCAATGTAGTTCCAGACAAAACCGATAGCAAAGTCGGCGGCCCCAGAGGAGGCTGTGTCGTAGGAGGAAAAACCAGCTGAGGAGGAGCCGGTGGCTGAACAGCAACAAGAGGTTGTGCAACTGGAGGTTGCGGAGGTGCCGTAGCACTCTGTGCATAAGGGGGTGGCAATCTCAACAAATGTGACATCAAAGGATCCTTCTCAGGGTCCTTCGTTGCATTCTCAAGAATAGGTGGCAATGCTGGATAACATTTATCAATAGCCATATTATGTTGCCTATCTGACACCTCAATTGCTTTATCTTCTTCGTTTTCTTTAAACTGCCTGGCAGCTCGCATTATTGATGCATCCTTTTCTCCTTTATCTCTTTTAGCCTGTTTAATTTCTCGTTGTCTGGCTTCTTTACGCCAAAGGCGAAAAGAGTCAAACATTGCCGGCCGGGCTTCCTTCTTAAATAGTTTAACTTCCAAATTATCTAGAATCTCTATGTCATAGCTACCATGATGTGGCCATTTTAAAACACTGTCTTTCCTAGTGTATCGGACCCATACTTCATTAAACATAATGGGGCCCACGCCGTGTTTAGAGTAGAGCTCATAAGTCGGAGTTCCAACTGGAGGTATCGGACATGAATCGTCCAATCGGGAATCCCTGTTACAACCACAACCAAACCAAGTACCAAATTTGCTACGATTAGGCATCTTCGCTCACTAATCGAGCTTCAAACTTCAAGGAATTAGCTCTACCAATACACTCGTAAATATACAAGACCCTCGGCTTTGGAAAATGCAATTTTCAAATCAAAACTAAGGACCAAACAAACTAAGAACCAAAGAACCAAAAACTAAGGACTGGGAGCGACCCACTTATACTTAACTGAGGTATCAGTCACGCCACCAGAAGATCCGTCTATCGTCTCGCCGTACAAAGCATCACAAATGGGTCCAAGACAGGGCGACAGTCAGGGCAGCAGTCCTTCGTAGCCGTCAGGAAAGCGGGAAGCCTCGCAGAAAAGACCTTCAGTCCACATTCAACATGCCGGGGTCGATGAAGTGGTGGCCGTCCTCCAGAATTTCCTCACGAAGCTCCTCACGATCTTCAGGCTTGGACCGGTACCGCTGAAGTCGCCCCACGTTGGGGGCCAACTGAAGAACCGGGTTATTTAAGACCCGGCGGCGCCAGGGGCACGCCCAAAGTCTTCGGGTATCACCTGTCTTAGAATACAGAGACACGGACTCTTCTTGGTGGCGTCAAAGATCAAATTTATTGGCTACAGCCAGTAACAGATGTCCTAGAAGTCATCACGGTATGAGTTCTCAGGAGACTGCTCAATTTTACAAAGCAAGTCATCCCTTTTTATGCCAAAAATCACATTCCAGACAAATACCTTACATTTACAAACTGTCCAATCACATGTATCCACACCCAAAGTATCGCATGACGGTAAAACCCACTTTTCAGTTACCCAGCCCATGATCAATCATTGGTCAAACCCAACATTCTTCTTAAGACAGGTCGAACGAACCCATAATAAAAAATGGCACATCCCCATCGTAAATAGACCATAAAGAAAGGAGCAGAAACAGGTGTGAGTAGGATAAGGCATATTTGTGTGCAATAAAAGGTTTACGATGTCCTGTGCTCTGATCCTTAATCTTGATCAGCTATAGGGCTGGAACTGGTTTAACAAGGTCGGCTTCAGGCAACAGGGTCAGTTTGCTCAGGTCATTCAGAAGTCAGCACGAACTGGAGGTACATGTACTTAAAGGACTTGTTCAGCCACAGTCATCGGCCTATGTGAGGGCAACCACAAAATGGCTGCCATACACAAAATGGAACCCAAGGGTTCAGAACGAAATCCCTAAATACGTAGTGAATCCATCGGTCTAACGTGATGAAAACACTCATACTTGTCGTACTAACTATTTACGGTTTGCTAATATCAAATTCGTAACGAAACCATGAACTTTATGAAACAGGTTCAGAATTCACGGAACCTCAGCGTTCGTCAACGGCGAGCGCGGAAAATCCACCTCCCGGCAAAAAAAAATTCCTCGTTCGTGATCGTCAACATCAAGTTGGCGAGCGTGGAAAATCAACCTCCCAGTGAGATTTCTCAACGCAGGCAGTCAGATTTATCATTGCGAGTGGTCGCGTATGTTCGCAACCGCGCGCGTTGAAAAACTGTCCGCTCGCTTTGAGAAAGCTGCCACTCAAGTAAAAATCTACTCGAGCAGCAGAAAGGAATCAGTGCCCGCTTGCGCTGTGCATGGTGCAGTTCACGATGATTGCACGGTGCAGACAAGCACCTGCCACTGAAAATCACTGCAAACAGCATATTTCCAGCGCTCTCCGCCGCATGCGGAGTTCCACGTAGTGCAGCAGATGTTTTGTACTTCGCAGAGTTCTGAACTCCGCCCACGCTTAATTATCAGGGCATATACTCCTTCATTACATATATTCTCTAATGTGTGATTAATCACACTAAAGTACTATAAGAACTACAAATATGTATTACTCTGTTTACATGACACATGCTCATTTTTCCAGGTAAAGCCCTTGCTGTTTTTGCTTTGTCTTATTCTTGTATTATTCCAGTAAAACAAAAAAAAAATACCTTTCTCAAAGTTAAATATAATAGCAACGTGGGTTCCCTTGATCCATGGCACCTTCACCATAGTCCATCGTTCGTGAGCGGCCTCAGTCCAGAAGATTGAAGCTCTTCTGTCAATTCAACAGCATGAGAAGTCAATCTGGAGTAGAGCCAATGGCATCTGAGCTGGGTTTTTGCCATTTCCTGTGACATCACAGGTTGAGTGACTGAACATACACTATTTCTCAAACCCTGTTCTTACATACTGCCATTACAAGTTCTGAACAAAGTGCATGACCCTCAGTGACCGCCAAGTGACAGACTGCCAGCACATGCAGCCCCAGTTCTATGTACCATGCCCCTATCCTCGCACTGTCCATCTGGAGATTACCCACTGGAGGGTAATCTCCAGATGGAATCCCAGGTTAACAGAATGACCAACGTATGCTTCGCGAGTGTTGCGAATGCTACGACAGATCCTTCCGCTCCTGCCCAAGGATACTCGCTCCCTTGTGGTACAGAGTGTAATTCTCAGTAGACAGGACTACTGTAATGCTCTGTATTTGGGAGCACTACAGTACTTCATACGGAGATTACAGAGTGTCCAGTCCATGGCAGCTAAATTGGCTCTAAATAGGCAACGTAGGACCTCTACGACGGCAGCCCTGAGAGATCTACATTGGTTGCCCGTTAAGAAGCGGATCCGTTTCAAGTCTCTAAGTATAGTGTACAAAGCGGCACACGGCATGGGCCCTATTCCACTACGGGAAAGATTCTTTTGGTACAATCTGGAAAGGCAGCTCCGCTCCTCCAATGTAAACCTGGGAAAGACCATCAGCTTTAGGAGAGTAAGGATGGGCGGCAGAGCCTTTGGCGTGGCGGCGGCTCAACTCTGGAATGATCTTCCCCAGTGCATTAGACAGTCCTGCACGTTAACCAGCTTTAGAAAGCTGTTGAAAACATGGCTATTACCGAGGGGTGACATCTAGCTCCCCTGCAGTAATGATGGATTGGTTCAACCGTTTTACCTTCTGAAGTTCAAGCGCCAGGATACCCTGTAGGGTGGCAGTTTCGCGCTATACAAATGCTCGATACAATACAATACAATACAAATGATGGTGCTTGTGTACTTAAACATTCCTATGTTACCCAAAAACTGTTAATTTGATTTGAGAGAACATGTGTACTACATTACTATTCAGTTGGTCAATAAAACTCAGAACCTTGACCTCATCATCTGTGAAGATAACTAAGTGTGGTATGCTGAGATATTATGTCATTCTCATTCTATGGTTCTATGTATTGTTTGACGCCTTGAGTCTCATGTTGTATGCATATGATATGTGTTCCATGTTCTTTGGAACCGGCTAGATGGTTCAAGGAATGTTAGCAGAGCTGAGTGAAATTTGCTGTGTTTCTGGGAGCATCCAGACGTGTCCTTATTCGTGGGTCATCTTCGGCACAAATAAAGCTCCTTTTGGATCTCCACATGTTTCCTGCCTATCTTTCTATACCACCCTGTCACACTAAGGACACACAAACACTCTGCTCTGCTATTAACAGTGTCCAATCCTATGGACCGAATATCTTGCAAGAAACTTATTGCAAGAGGGCTTCAGTATACAAATAATTTGTGTCCTACTAACATGTTTGAGGTAAGAGTAAGTGAATAGTTACAAAATCTATCCTAAAGAAAATGTAATGTTTGATGTTGTTGATATATTAACGTAAGTGATATCTTGCTTTATCCAGTTACTGTAAATCACCCTCAAGGAACTGCACAGTCTACTTCAGGCAGTGAGTCCCGTATCCAGTACCGCTCAGAGAGAATCAGAAGAGCCCCAGAGCATTACCAGAGTATATCTTTTCTCTCTCTTTCCAGCCCTGTCTCCTTTTGTCTTTAAGTTAAAGTTAAGCTAGGATTTTGTTTGAAGACCAAAACTTAAGACAAACTTAAGACAAAATCCTAACTTTACTACTCCTAAATGCCTTTTGCGAATACCGAAAGTCATAAAGTTAGGATTTTGTGTCAGATTACTTTTGTGCTCTATGGCTGCCCGGTCCCACAAACCATGGTTCCAATTAAAAGAACGGTCCTGCTGGCCTGGCGCGCTGCCCTGCGCCACACAGGGTGGGACCGCAAACGTACCCGCCAGACGCCACTCTGGCATGGCAACTGGCTCCGGGAGGTATCATCCCTAAGCGGATTCTGGCGTTGGGACCTTATCGGGGTATCGGTTCTAGGAGATGTCTGGGTGGGAGACCACATACGAGCCTTTGCTGACATGCAGCAGCGTAACGCCCTTCCACATGCCCAGCATTTTAGGTATCTGCAGCTGCGCCACGCCATTCATGCACACCTCCCCGTACCAACCACCCTCCCAGAGTTTAGCCCGCTAGAAGCCCAAGTGATGATGGGGAATCTGGGTAAGGGAGGAGTATCCCGTATCTACCGCTCCCTATTAAATAATGGCCCCTCATCCCTCGATCAGCTGCGCGCCCGTTGGGAGGGATGGGTGGGACCCCTAGAAGAGGCAGATTGGAGGGACGCCTTAATGGCCCCACGTACCCTGACCACATCATCCAAGCTGCGTCTGGTGCAGACATACTATCTACACACTCCAGAGAGGCTTTTCCGTGCCCGATTGAGACCCTCCCCAGACTGCCCAAGATGTGGACAATCCCCGGCCGACTTCTACCACATGGTGTGGCTGTGCCCGGTGCTTGAGAGGTTTTGGAAAGGAGTGGAGCAAGAGCTTTCACAGGCCCTGGGCTGGGAGGTCCCTCATGACCCGCTGCGAATGCTGCTAGGGATCTTCGATGGCCTGGACGGCTCTAGGTTGGATAAACGCCTATTAGGAACAGCGGTGGCCGTGGCCAAAAGGGACATAGCATGACACTGGTTACGCAATGCGGCACCCACGGTGGGGGGATGGAGGAGGGGGGTAGACTGGTGCGGTGCCCAAGAGGAGGCCGTTTTCGAATCCCGAGGTTCTCCAGAACTGTTCCCTAAAATATGGGGGAAGTGGTTCAACATGATCCCGCCGTGAACCCAGATATACAAACTGTCTTCAAAGTTACTGTTATTACCACACAAGCTGTAGTGTTAGACTGGAGTGGATTGACCCTACCCACATGCACTGCTGATTTTGACTCATTATACCTGTTGATTTGTGAGCTGCTGCCAATGAATTCTCTTTGTTGTTTTAAAATGCTGAATTAAGTTGATTATCAAAAAAAAGATTACTTTTGTGGATCGGGCCCTCTGTTTTCTTTCGGTTTGGGTTTTTTATTGTTTTGTGTTTTGACTTTATTACTGTTTGGGTACTGCATGGATACTTTACACCTTGCACTAAATTAGGCCTGTCTGCTTTGTGCTATATCTACCAAGGGGGGTGAGCTCTGGTTAATTTAGAGACTTTGGAGTTCACCATAACAAATGAATGTCACATAGAGATCCTGGAGAGAGGGGGAGTGGGAGAGTGGGAGGACCACGGGGAGAATGTACTGCACTCAGTCACCATTTCACAAGGCATTTGAGTTCTGTGATTTGTCGTCTCTCAGATCGCGCCAGACTGAGTCAATAGCCGTCTAGCCATTGCGTCACGGACCACATTGTGCTGTTTGTCCCATTGAGGAGCTGAATAGAGGAGCTGTAGTGGCCTGGGCACCGGAGCGCCGTGAACTTCTCGAGCAGGATCCGCGCAAGCAGTTCAGGCACTCAGGCGCTCAGGAGGCATGAGCATGAGTGGTCTCCTCTATGCTAGGAGGCAGTGGTACTGTGATGAGTAATCGCAAAAGGCAGTGCGGCAATTTGGGTGACTTGAGCAGACCGCGCAATAAAGGAAGCAGCACTTTGAAGAGCTGCCGCTTGTCCTTCCGCCATCAATAACAAAGCCGCAAACAAAGCTGGGGAGGATTAAAACTCTACAGGCCCCCAGCCCACTGGTTGTTTGAACAAAAAACAAACCTATTTAAACAGGACATCAGGCCAGCAGGCATGGCAGCAGGATGTGGTTGGCTTACCCTCGTTGAAGTGATTGAAGAGCTAGCTTCTCCCACCCCCGCTCCGAGGTGCTGACTTCAATTTCCCAGCTACTCGGATGCTCCACGGTTCCCTTAAGCCTGCTGTGGTAGCTGGGATGACAGTGCAGCGGGGGTAGGAGGTGCTGGTGGGGATCCCTGTGGGATATATGCTCTGTGACAAGGGTATTGAGGCCTGGAGGGGAAACATCCATTACAACGCAGTCATTACAATTACCTACCTTTACAACGCAACTTTTACAATGCAACTGCATTTACATCACATTCCATTACAATGCATGCCATTGCAAGGCATGTCACTACAACTCATGCCACTACAATGCATACCATTACAACGCATGCCATTACAACGTATTATAAGGTAAGTAATGGAGATTTGTTAGTATTAGGGTGGGTATTGGTTTTGGGGGACATGGGAATAGTAATTGTTACCCCTACACTATCCAACACTTACCCTACTGTTGCACTCACTTGAGTGGGAATTGTAATATTTACCCCTACACTATCCAACACTTACCCTACAGTTGCCCTAAAAGTATTATGCGTTGTAATGGTATGCATTGTAATGGAATGCGCTGTAATGGAATGCGTTGTAATAGTAGTTTTAAAAAATGCGTTGTAATGGCATGCATTGTAAAATCATGCAATTAAATAGTAGTTGTGATGTAAAAACTGTGTTGTAAAAGCATGCGTTGTAATTACATGCGTTGCAATGTCATATATTCAGCCTGAAGGTGTGACAGCTTTGGTGCGGCCCGTGGGATGGTGACATTGTAACCCAACAGACAGTGTGTAGTATAAAAGGCGCGTGAATATGAGTGAACTGTGAAAGCAAAATAAATGACTAACCGCCTGATTCATCAAGCTAAATTGCACTCGCAAAGGGCAAGATTCTCAGAATCTTGCCTTTTGCGAGTGCAATTTTTGCATTTGGGATTCATCATCCCAAATGCAAAATTCGCTATTTAAGAATTCGCACATTTGCGAGGAATTGAATTTAAGGAATCTCTATTTGAGATTCCTTAAATGCAATTCATGAAGCATTTTAAAATTGCGAAAATGCAATTTTGGGCCGCTATTTACCGAGAGGTCAGACCTCTCGGTAAATAGCAAAAACGTAGAAAAATGCTTTTAAAAGCATTTTTCTAAGTTGCATGTTGCACACACACATGTCCTTTGGACATGTGTGTGCGCAACACCTGTTTCAATTTGCATTTAAGGGGTGCTACAGGGTGTCCTTTGGACACCTCTGGCACCCTTTAAATCGCTATCTTATTTGCGATTAGCTTATTGCTAATCGCAAATAAGGAATACTCCCCATTCATTCCTATGGGCCTTTTGGCCCATAGGAATGAATGGGGAGTTATTCCTTATTTGCGATTAGCAATTTGCTACTCGCAAATAAGGAATGTGTAGGAATCGCTATTTATTTAGCAATTCCTACATGAATACCGTTTTGCGAGTCCCTAATAGCGATTCGCTATGAATCGCTATTAGGGGCTCGCAAAACGGCCCGTTGATGAATAAGGCTGTAAAGCACGTAGCCCTAAAGCCTAACAATCCCACGGTATCAATTTTCTCCAATCTGTCAAGGACAAAATAAGCTGAGGCAAAGCAGTGAGCTAATTCCGCGACTTTGTTTTATAATAGCCACCCTAGTGTTGTAAAAACAGTGAAAGAGTGTGACTCTGGGAGCGCTGTGTACTATCCATAAATATCGGATCAGCGTGCTTGAGAATTGCAACCCACAAACTCGTGAAATATAAGAAAAAAAAGAAGCAAGGTCAACTTAGTGGGCACTCTGGAGATATATAGAAAAAGAACATGGACAACAAAATCAATACTCCGATGGCATCTACTGCCCTGATCAAATCTCTCCGAAAACATTGCAAGCCATCAATGGGAATGAAAAATGACTCTGTGACAGTGACTCAAAACCTTAGTGTGGACTACGTAAAGTGAGCAATGCACCTGCAGAGCAGATACATTTGACAGCCCACTCTCTCGACATGAACAAACAAAATATTCAAACCACTCAAGCAAATCATATTCAGCATGATGACCAACTAGGCACAGAATCTATATATAAGAACCGATTAGCCAATGACTCACTATTATGGGAAGGGACAGAGAAACCTCAGCAACTGGATGACTCTATATCCAAAGTGGGCAGATAATAGTTAATACCTTATCTGACTCTCCGGGCCATATTTGCAAGCCCTTTTCACCACCGGAGAGGCACGTTTTTTGAAGCTCCGGTGGCGTGGTGCCCTTTAACATATTTACAAGGTGGCTCTAAGCTACTTAAACGTAGCATAACGCCACCTTGTAAATATGCCCCTTTCTGCCGCAGTCCTCTGTGGCAAAGGGGAATGCAATTGATGTTGCAGTGGCTGTTCCACTGCAACACTTAGGGCGAACAAAGCGATACAAAAGGGGATGATGGACGGAGCTTTTGAGCAAATCAAACACTCACCCCCAGTCAACTGATCTGGGTTTAATCCATCACCATTCTTTAGCTCACTCGGCCACCCCAGTTCAGACATGGCTATATGCAAATCAGTCTGACCCTGTGCCTCATGGGAACAGTCCAGCCCGAACTGCCAAGCCATGTCTTCCCTGGACCGGAAACAAGCATCCTGGGACCGGTTTCGGATTCATATTCCTCATCAGCCAGGCTATCTTGAATCCAGTGGCCAAGTGAGCAAGGGACTCACGTCTGAGCATACCCTGCCACACTTAGGGCGAACAAAGCGATACAAAAGGGGATGATGGACGGAGCTTTTGAGCAAATCAAACACTCACCCCCAGTCAACTGATCTGGGTTTAATCCATCACCATTCTTTAGCTCACTCGGCCACCCCAGTTCAGACATGGCTATATGCAAATCAGTCTGACCCTGTGCCTCATGGGAACAGTCCAGCCCGAACTGCCAAGCCATGTCTTCCCTGGACCGGAAACAAGCATCCTGGGACCGGTTTCGGATTCATAATCCTCATCAGCCAGGCTATCTTGAATCCAGTGGCCAAGTGAGCAAGGGACTCACGTCTGAGCATACCCTGCCACACTTAGGGCGAACAAAGCGATACAAAAGGGGATGATGGACGGAGCTTTTGAGCAAATCAAACACTCACCCCCAGTCAACTGATCTGGGTTTAATCCATCACCATTCTTCAGCTCACTCGGCCACCCCAGTTCAGACATGGCTATATGCAAATCAGTCTGACCCTGTGCCTCATGGGAACAGTCCAGCACGAACTGCCAAGCCATGTCTTCCCTGGACCGGAAACAAGCATCATGGGACCGGTTTCGGATTCATAATCCTCATCAGCCAGGCTATCTTGAATCCAGTGGCCAAGTGAGCAAGGGACTCACGTCTGAGCATACCCTGCCACACTTAGGGCGAACAAAGCAATACAAAAGGGGATGATGGACGGAGCTTTTGAGCAACTCAAACACTCACCCCCAGTCAACTGATCTGGGTTTAATCCATCACCATTCTTTAGCTCACTCTGCCACCCCAGTTCAGACATGGCTATATGCAAATCAGTCTGACCCTGTGCCTCATGGGAACAGTCCAGCCCGAACTGCCAAGCCATGTCTTCCCTGGACCGGAAACAAGCATCCTGGGACCGGTTTCGGATTCATAATCCTCATCAGCCAGGCTATCTTGAATCCAGTGGCCAAGTGAGCAAGGGACTCACGTCTGAGCATACCCTGCCACACTTAGGGCGAACAAAGCGATACAAAAGGGGATGATGGACGGAGCTTTTGAGCAAATCAAACACTCACCCCCAGTCAACTGATCTGGGTTTAATCCATTACCATTCTTTAGCTCACTCGGCCACCCCAGTTCAGACATGGCTATATGCAAATCAGTCTGACCCTGTGCCTCATATAGCCAGTGTCTAACCCAGGGTGGTGTGGAGTGCAAACAAACGATGGATTTAGGCCCAGATCCTTGTACTGGGGTGAATGTATGACATTGTTCTACATTCTGTCCATCAACTGTGTTTTTTGCAATTTTCACCCGAGTGGGCTGGGTATGCTCAGACGTGAGTCCCAGGCTCTCCACACCACTGGAGTCAAGCTATCCAGGCTGATGAAGGCTGATAGCCAGAAACCGGTCCTTGGATGCTTGATTCAGGTCTGGGAAAGACATGGCTTGGTAGTTCGGACTGGACTGTTCCCATGGGGCACAGGGTCAGAACTGATTTGCATATAGCCAGTGTCTAACCCAGGGTGGTGTGGAGTGCAAAAAAACGATGGATTTAGGCCCAGATCCTTGTACTGGGGTGAATGTATGACATTGTTCTACATTCTGTCCATCAACTGTGTTTTTTGCAATATTCACCCCGAGTGGGCTGGGTATGCTCAGACGTGAGTCCCAGGCTCTCCACACCACTGGAGTCAAGCTATCCAGGCTGATGAAGGCTGATAGCCAGAAACCGGTCCTTGGATGCTTGATTCCGGTCTGGGAAAGACATGGCTTGGTAGTTCGGACTGGACTGCTCCCATGAGGCACAGGGTCAGAGCTGATTTGCATATAGCCAGTGTCTAACCCAGGGTGGTGTGGAGTGCAAAAAAACGATGGATTTAGGCCCAGATCCTTGTACTGGGGTGAATGTATGACATTGTTCTACATTCTGTCCATCAACTGTGTTTTTTGCAATTTTCACCCCGAGTGGGCTGGGTGTGCTCAGACGTGAGTCCCAGGCTCTCCACACCACTGGAGTCAAGCTATCCAGGCTGATGAAGGCTGATAGCCAGAAACTGGTCCTTGGATGCTTGATTCCGGTCTGGGAAAGACATGGCTTGGTAGTTCGGACTGGACTGTTCCCATGAGGCACAGGGTCAGAGCTGATCTGCATATAGCCAGTGTCTAACCCAGGGTGGTGTGGAGTGCAAAAAAACGATGAATTTAGGCCCAGATCCTTGTACTGGGGTGAATGTATGACATTGTTCTACATTCTGTCCATCAACTGTGTTTTTTGCAATTTTCACCCCGAGTGGGCTGGGTATGCTCAGACGTGAGTCCCAGGCTCTCCACACCACTGGAGTCAAGCTATCCAGGCTGATGAAGGCTGATAGCCAGAAACCGGTCCTTGGATGCTTGATTCCGGTCTGGGAAAGACATGGCTTGGTAGTTCGGACTGGACTGTTCCCATGAGGCACAGGGTCAGCGCTGATTTGCATATAGCCAGTGTCTAACCCAGGGTGGTGTGGAGTGCAAAAAAACGATGGATTTAGGCCCAGATCCTTGTACTGGGGTGAATGTATGACATTGTTCTACATTCTGTCCATCAACTGTGTTTTTTGCAATTTTCACCCCGAGTGGGCTGGGTATGCTCAGACGTGAGTCCCAGGCTCTCCACACCACTGGAGTCAAGCTATCCAGGCTGATGAAGGCTGATAGCCAAAAACCGGTCCTTGGATGCTTGATTCCGGTCTGGGAAAGACATGGCTTGGTAGTTCGGACTGGACTGTTCCCATGAGGCACAGGGTCAGAGCTGTTTTGCATATAGCCAGTGTCTAACCCAGGGTGGTGTGGAGTGCAAAAAAACGATGGATTTAGGCCCAGATCCTTGTACTGGGGTGAATGTATGACATTGTTCTACATTCTGTCCATCAACTGTGTTTTTTGCAATGTTCCACTGCAACACCCATTACTTTTTGACGCTGCCTCAGAGTTACAAGGCTGGGAATACCTGGTCTTAGTATGGCGATACGAGGAAAAATTATTAATTTCTCCTTGCACTTTTTTCTTTCCATGTGGGCTGCATTGTGCAGCACACATAGAAAGAGCAAATCATCTTTAAGGATTATGTCCAGGAAGGTGTCCCTTTCTGCACATAAACAATCACCCTTGCAGCGCAGACACCCTTGCAACATGGCAGCAGAATGCCTGCGCTAAGCAGCGTTTTTAGCACCAGCGCTAGGGGAAACGCAAGGGTATGCCATATTCTTGTGAATACGGTGCGTCCCTGCATTTTAAAGATGTTGGATCGCCGCATTGCTAAATTTGGCATAGCACCGCACTCTGACATTTTTTAGTAAATGTGCCCCTCCGTTTGTAGTTGGACCATGTATGAAAACTAACAGGCAGCACAACTTAGAAACTGGCTCGAGTACTTTCAATGGAACAGCACAAGCTTTAAATGTACAGTCAGACAAATTGGAATTCCAAACAGACCTTTTGCATACCCTTGATACTATGTTGCAGGTATCAAAACCAAGTTAGAACATTTGAATATATTAATACTTTGGACTACAACAGAAACAATTAATGTTCCCATATCGTGTTGTTGTGCTCAAATGGTAACTAAACTTGTCATCCTTCCAAAGGGCCTTGAATATCTAGGTAGTGAAGTAAAACCACTTAAGGCAATTACAAACCCTCAGAGCCAAACAGGGACGTCATTCCCAATTCAACAAGTCATTGAAGGGGTATTGATCATCAGGTATTGGAACAGGAAGCAAATATCTTTTTTTTATTTTTTTATTTATTGAGTTTTATGACAGCAAGTAGTTCGCAGGGGTGTAATACAAATCAAATATACTCATAAAATGTTGGCTTTTAAGTGATACATTACACAAAACCAAATTTGCCAATTCTAATGACCTAGATATATCAACATTTTTCATTCCTAATTCTTTTTTGCCATTTGTTTACAAACGCTTCTAGATTGTCTTCAATTCGATTTAACAATGTCTGATAAATCCCCCCAATTTTGTTTTTTTTCCTACAACATTCCAAAACATCAAATTCATTAATTTTACTGGTATTTAATAGATTTTTACTCTCTAAAAAACTGTGAATTTGAAGGTATTTAAAAAAGTCCCCTTTAGTAAGTCTATATTTTTGCTGCAGATATGCATATGAAACAAGATATTCTTCCTGATAGAGGTCTCCTAATAAACACAGCTCGGATCTTTGCCAACGCTGCATCACAGAGTCTCTAAATATTGCTGGCAACATTGGATTATTAAGTAAAGGTGTATAATAATTTAATTCTTCGCAGCAGCGAAACCTTTTCTTAAATTGTTTCCAGATTTGGTACACCGTAGAGATGATTTTAAATTTAGTTTTTTTATAATAACTTGGTTCAATAAACCTAACTAAACATTGTCGCGCTTATGCCCCAAGAACCATCTCATATATTGAAGGAGAGATTGAATCATCTATTACAAAATCTTGGAAAATTAAAATGCCCATTCATCTTAACGATACTGCCCAATAGTACAACCGAAAATTTGGCATCCCCCAGCCTACCCTTAATCTAGGAAGTGTACACCATTTAAGGGATCTTCTAACTCTCCTGTACCCCCACAAAACCTAGAGATAATCCTATCTAATTTGATAAAAAAATTAGAAGGAAACAGTAACGGTATAGTACGAAAAAAGTTAAACAATTTGGGGAATATAATCATCTTCACTGCATTAGTACGACCATATAGGGATAGATGCAGGTTATTTAACCTTTCAAGGGTCCTAGTAGTGGAGGCGAGTAGAGGATCTAAATTAAGCCCAAGTATATCATCTACCTTAGCAGATAATTTAACTCCTAGATATACAGCTGTAGAAGATAAAGCCACTCCATCCGGTATCCCGGCAATAGAATGAATCACTTGCGTTTTTGAGATATTTAATTTGTATCCCGAAAATTTCCCAAAATCGTGTGCTAATTCTACAATTTTAGGAAGTGCAATTTTTATATCTGGAGTGACAATCGCCACGTCGTCAGCATAAGGGAATATTTTACACGTTTCTTGATGAATTTTGACAGGCGGAATGCCAGTTTCTTAAATAAGTCTTTGGAGATACGGTTCTATATATAAAGCGAACAGCAAGGGGGAACAGGGACAACCTTGCCTTGTCCCCCTTGTGATCGACAGAGAAGCAGAAGTCTCATTAGCCACCCTTATTACAGCTTTAGGATTAATATACATCCCTTGTATTGCTCTGATAAATTCGGCAGGAAAACCCTTCCAGACCAGCACCGACCATAGGAACCCCCAGTCGACCCTGTCGAATGCCTTTTCGGCATCCAACAGGGCCACACTAACTGGGGATCCCATGGCCTGCGCCCAGTCCAGGAGAGTGATAACTCTCCTAACATGATCTGTTGTGTCTCTTTTTTTAATAAAGCCATGTTGAATTTTAGAGACCAATTTAGGCATAATATCATTCATTCTGTTTGCTAAGATCTTTGAAAATATCTTACTGTCTGCAGTAATAAGAGAAATTGGTCTATATGACCCTAAATCCGTGGCTTCTTTTCCTTTCTTTTGAAATACAACTATAGTCGCCAGCGACCAAGAAGCAGGAGGATGACCTTGAAATGCCTGCTGAAAAATCTTAATGAGTTCTGGTTTGAGCATATTCCGAAAGGTCCGATAAAATTCCAAAGGAATATTGTCGGGTCAGGAAGTAAATATCAAATGTCGGGTCAGGAAGTAAATATCAACCAAGGTAGCAATGGTACAATATAACAAGTCACAAATGCTATTAAAATGGAGCACTCGTATATTAACAAACCAACGATGGGAACAACCCACTGCTCTTATTCATAACCATTTAGCGATTGAAACTATTTCCCATATAAAACCACCAATAGATAATCCCAAATTTCAAAACAACGAGAACCATATAAAAAGGCACACAGCATTGTCCCAAAGCAATCACCTGAAATCATTAACAAAAGGAGAGCGGAAGAGATTGAGAAAGGCTCGTAATTATAAAAAACTGAGAAGGAACCAGTAAATACAAGTTGGCTCCAAGCTAGCATCAGATAACTATTTATCAATCTTTAATCAGCAACGCAATGACGACGTCGCCATCAGAAACAACAATGGAACAGCGCACGATGCTAATTGGCCATCCCCGGCACGAGTAAACATGCTGAGGCCCTCAAATAAAAAAAAAGCACAGTTTAAACTTTCTGATCTAATCATTCTAGTCACAAACGATCACGGAAAAGACACTGTATCAAAAAGAACAAATATAACATAAAAAGATCATTGACATTCAAATTACCAGTCAGCATCAAAAGGGGTAGACAGCAATACAAGACCAAGAACCTAGAAACGTAACACCTGCCATTACTAACCGTAATACTGCACTGAATTAAATACTTTGCACACCCCAAAATACAACTAGAAAGAGGGAAACAGCCCAAGCAGGTACAAGGTGATCAGTAGAAATGATGGGGAAAAGACCATCCAAAAGAGAGCAAACCTCCATATTACCATTCCGGGTTGGCTTTAGCGCTGGTGGCGCCTGGTGCAACAATGTTTGATGATGCCTCCCAAAGCCCTCCTTCTCCACGGATTCCATCAATACTACCCTTTAACAGAGCCCGTGAAGTCTTCATAACCACCAGTGGTGGCTGCTGCTCATACGAAGTGGGGAGGCAGCGTGAGGGAAAAAGCAAAAAAAATAAAAGTACACTTACCTTCCTGCTGCCGGCCGCTGCCTCTGTGATCCTATGCTCCCGTTCCTCGCCTCAGTGCTCTCTACTCCAGTAACTACAGTCCTCATGAGCACAGGCTCCCAGACTCCCCTACGGCCAATCTCAGCACTTCCCGAGAAGTGCTGGTATTGGCCTGAGCTGGCTTGTTTTCGCTCCAAAAGGGACTGGAAGCCTGCTCCTGCTGTTCTCTCCACCCAGCAATGCAGCTCGGCTTGGGGAGATGTTAGTGCACATGTCAGTTTGGCCGCTCTGAGACAGCCAGCCAAACCGACATGCGCACTGACAGCAGTTCCCTGTGCCCACCACTCCTGCTTCTGATTGCCCTGCCCCCGAGACTCAGCTGACGGCTCCAGCTCCTACAGGTCAAATATAATGATAATAAGCAGTTTTATTAATTGCTTTATTATCATTTAATTTTACGTTTTGAACTGCTGCTTTCTGCAGTGTGGCGACACTTAACGGAGGAGCCACCCCTGATAACCACTCTCACTAACCTGCGTTTAATTAGTTTTGTAGAGCCACTTATATGAGTGTAGGGTGTAAGAGCACTTTACATCACACACACATTACACAGAGACAGTGAATCATGTGTGTAAATCAGTGTATAGGAAATGTTGCATAAAACAGAGGACTACAAGGTGGAGGAGTCACATGTTCACATGTCATCCATACTGGTAGGCAGTATAGTTTAAGAGTACTTGGTCTGGAGAGGCCTAAACTCAGAATTTAAAACATAGCACCCCGGTTGAAGGTTGTCTTTACAAACTAGAACTGATTTCTACTCAAATGAACCCATTTTGCAACATTAGGCTAATGAAAGACTGGGGGAAAAATCATAACACTCAAACCTATACCTTGCGGCTTGCATGCAGCTCTTTCTCAGGCAATAGCTCACTGTTCTCTATTAGGATTTTAACTTATAAACTGTAAGTAATAAAAGGATCTCTCCGGCAAAAGCAGTACCACACTGAACTATTTACACTGTATACACTTATGAGAGCTGTATGGTACAAGAGCTTTGCAGCAGGCATATTAACCCTCTGCACTACTTTACGATGAGTCAAAGCTTCCACTAGACAAAACTCAGAATTCTCTCCAGCAGGTCCATAAATCACCAGAGTTGTCTTGACATTTGTAATGTAGCCTGAAAAGTACTAGAGGCAAGGAACACTGCAGAAGTTGCTTTTAACTCCATAATAAATTTTAAAATACGGTGCCCTCCAGAAGTCAGCGCCCAGTGTGAAGGCACGGGTCACCACCCTAGAGCAAGCCCTGGTTCCAATCTATCATACATAAGGCAAAATTATCCTACTACACCAAATGGAAACTTGACAACAAAGGGGGAGACAAATCCGTTAGTCACAATGTGACCCATAGAAAATAAAGGCCTTGTACCAAAAGAAATGATTCAACACTTTCTTCAAGAGACACAACTGAACTTGAACTGAGAAATATTGTTGCAAATAAACTGATATTTAATCCAATGTATAAATCCTCTGGCAACTTTGACGTATCAAATAGCAGAAATATTTAGAAATTGGTAGGAGCAGAAAAGGGGCTATCTCACATAAGATCAATACACATAAAGTCAATAGACTTTCAGCTGGTAAATAACACACAAGCTAATGACGAAACATTAGTAACTTGATCTTTAAGTGAGATTGCAAATCAAGTTTTCAAATAAAAATAAAAAATCAATAAATCGGTAACTAATTTCAGGGAATACCACAGCTCCTTTTATCAAGAAATCATATTACCTTTAGACAGTGAAGCGAACTCACCAACACAAACACCATCAATTCATATAATTGGACGCAACAGTGTACCACAAATTTTATGTCCACTAAAAAATTAAGTCTACAAATTTACACCAATTCAACAATACAGACAAGTGGCAGATAGGACTTTGCTGCCCTCAACATTTTTGTTTTTGTGCCGTTATATATAGCACGAACAAGACCCGAAGGTATCAGAGTACTTTACATGAGCGCCAGTTATGGTACAAACATTAGTGAAATCAGTGGAAAAATTGGAAGGAATTCTACAACATTAAAATACTTACACCATTCAAAAATATGCTAAGGGGAAGATGGGGCCTGCCTCAAATAGCCACGTATAAAATGTGCAAAATTATTGGCAAAAAGTTGACATTTTTTTTCTACGAGAAAAACAGCGCAAAACAGCTGTTCCATTAAAAGACTCAATAGAATATCAACAATAAGCAACATTTATACACTCACACTCACAGGATGATGTCATCAGTGATGTAATTTGAGATGTCATCAGTGATGTCATCAGTGATGTCACTGACCATGTCATGAGTGATGTAATATGTGAAGTCATCAGCAGTGCGAGAGTTATAGTTACCTCAGCTAACTAAACAGCCACATTTCTCCGGTTTTGTAAGAGTTGAATGTCAGCCTCACTGAAAACTGTGTTTTTTAAGTGAATTTCTAAGGTTTTTTTAAATGCTAATCCCTAACTATGACCTCCCTGAAACCTGTGTTTTTTTCAGTGAATTTCTAAGTTTTAAAAAAAAATGCTAATCCCTAACTATAACGTCCTTGAAACCTGTGGTTTTTTCATTGAATTTCAAAGTGTTTTTTAAATGCTAATCCCTAACTATAACGTCCATGAAACCTGTGTCTTTTTCAGTGAGTTTCTAAGGTTTTTTCTATGCTAATTTCTAACTATTCCTACAGGGCATGTACAGAAAATGGAAGAAAGACACAGACAGAAGCAAGATAAGTGCCAAAAGAGGGAAGAAATATGCAGAAAGAGGAAGAAAGGTGCAGAAAGAAGCAAGAAAAATGCAGAAAGAGGCAACAGAAGTCCTGAAAGAGGAAGAAAGCTGGAGAAAAAAGCAAGAGAAGTGCAGAAAGAGACACGAGAGGTACAGAAAACGGGAACAGGGGTGCAGAAAGAGGCAAGAGAGGTGCAGAAAGAGCCAAGAGAGTTGCAGAATCAGGCATAATAGGTGCTGATAAAAGCAAGAAAGGTGCAAAAAGAAGCAAGAGAAGTGCAGAAAGAAGCAACAGAGTTGCAGAAAGGGGCAAGAGAGTTGCTGAAAGAAGCAAGAGAGTTGCAGAAATAGGCAAAAGGAATACAGAAAGAGGCAAGAGGGGTGCAGAAAGAAGCAAGAGAGGTGCGGAAAGAGGCAAGTAGGGTGCAGAAAGAGTCAGAGAAGTACAGAAAGAGGCAAGACAGTTAAAGAAACAGGCAAAAGAGGTGCAGAACGAGGGGACAGGGGAGCAGTCAGAAGCAAGAGAGGTGCAGAAAGAGGGAGGAGGGGTGCAGAATGAGGCAAGAGGGATATGGCAATTTACGAGAGGTGCAGAAAGAAGAAAGAGCAGTGCAGAAAGAACCAACAGAGGTGCACAAACAACCAAGAGGGGTGCAGAAAGAGGCAAGAGAAGTGCAGAAAGAAAGAAAATGGTGCAGAAGGAGGCAACAAAACTACAGAAAGAGGCAAGAGGGTTGCAGAAACAGGCAAGAGATGTGCTGATAAGGGGAACAGGGGTGCAGAAATAGGCAAGAGAGGTGTAGAAAGAGGCAAGAGAGTTGCAGAAACAGGCAAAAGAGGTGCAGAAAGAAGCAAGAGCAGTGCAGAAAGATCCAACAGAGGTGTAGAAAGAGGCAAGAGGGGTATAGAAAGAGGCAAGAAAAGTGGCGAAAGAAGCAAAAGAGATGCAGAAAGAGGCAAAAGGGGTGCAGAAAGAGACAAGAGAGGTGCAGGAAGAAGGACAAGAGGTGCAAAAAGAGGAGAGAAAAGTGCAGAAAGAAGCACCAGAGGTGCAGAAAGAGGCAAGAGGGGTACAGAAAGGTGAAAGAGAATTGCAGAAGGAAGCAACAGAGGTGCAGAAAGAGGCAAGAAAAGTGCAGAAACAGGAAAAGAGTTGCATAAATAGGCACAAGAGGTGCAGAAAGAGGGAACAGGGGTCCAGACAGAGGCAAGAGAGGTACAGACAGAGGGAAGATGAGTGTAGAAAGAGGCAAGAGGGGTGCAGACATTTGCAAGAGAGGTACAGACAGAAGCAAGAGCAGTGCAGAAAGAACCAACAGAGGTGCAGAAACAGACAAGAGAGGTGCAGAAAGAGGGAACAGAGGTGCATAAATAGGCAAGTGGGATGTAGAAAGAGGCAAGAGAAGTGCAGAGAGAGACAAGAGGGGTGTAAAAATGTGTAAGAGTGGTGCAGAAAGAAGCTAGAGCAGTGCAGAAAGAACTAACAGAGGTGTAGAAAGAGGTAAGAAGCGTGCAGAAAGAAGTGAGAGAAGTACAGGAAGAACCAACAGAGGTGCAAAAGGAGGCAAGAGTCCTGCAGAAAGAGGCAAGAGAGTACCAGAAACAGCCAATAGAGGTGCAGAAAAAGGTAACGGGTGCAAGAAGAGGCAAGAGAGGTGCAGAAAGAGGGAAGAGGGTGCAGAAAGAGGCAAGAGGATGCAGAAAGAAGCACTAGAGGTGAAGAATGAAGCAGGAGAAGTGTGGAAAGAAGCTACATAGGTGCAGAAAGAGGCAAGAGGGATATAGAAAGAGGCAAGAGAAGTGTAGAAAGAAGCAACAGAAGTGCAGTAAGAGGCAAGAGAAGTCCAGAAAGAGGCACGAGAAGTGTAGAAAGAGGCAAAAGAGATGCAGAAACAGGCAACCGAGGTGCACAAATAGGGAAGAGGGGTACAGAAAGAAGCAATAGAGATGAAGAAAGAAGCAGGAGAAGTATAGAAAAAAGCAACAGCGGTGCAGAAAGACACAAGAGGGATACATAAAGAGGCAAGAGAAGTGCAGCAAGAAGCAACAGAGGTGCAGAAAGAGGCAAGAGAAATGTAGAAAGAGGAAAGAGAGGTACAGAAATAGGCAACCGAGGTGCAGAAAGAGGGATGAGGGGTGCACAAAGAAGGAAGAGAGGAGCAGAAAGAAGCAAGAGAGGTACAGAAAGACGCAAGAGAAGTGAAGAAAGAAGCAACGGAGGTTCAGAAAGAGGCAACAGACGTGCAGAAAGAGGCAAGAGAGGTTTGCACACCATTAGTACCAATTTAACACCCACATTTAGAAATAAGTAACACGTGACCATTCAAGCTTTGCAAGGGGCCTTCCACCACGCTGTAACACGTGCTGCTGCATTTTTGGTAACATTTGAGCAGTTTCTGCTAGAAACAAGGATTTTTTTAGTTCAAATCTGCAGATTATGCAGCAGATGATGGATTATGTGGCAAATGCAGAAAATGTATAATTATGTGAAAATCAGCGCGGCCGAACATTTGCATAATTCCATGGCCCTCCTCATACCACTGACTAGGTAACAAGTGCTACTCTGTGGTTGCTTCTTTTTTCTTTCCTTTTTAATTTATAGTTTAGCTTCTATGTCAATGAGGAAGACCACTCTACAACACCGAATACCTTACCACATAATTACTCTCCATAACACATAATCCCACTCCACATAATTGCTATACATTAAATACCACATACTTTCTATGCACATAATTTCACTGCACAACATACCACATAATTCCTACTCCACTCCAAAAAACATTAGTAAAACATTTTTACATTTACAATGCCAATAGCCCGACCTTTGGCAAATGTGAGACCTCTTACATTGCAAATGCTTCTTTAACTAGTAGTCACATTTACAGAGTGGTGGAGAAAGGGGGCTGGGCCTCTTACCAGCGCTCAGAAATTCCGCTGCATAGGACTTACAGGAGGTACCAGCCCCCAAAGTTACTCAGGAGTAAAGTGGACTTTATCCCCCAACCAGTAATTTGCCAGGAGGCACATTTGAAGAGTGGTGGAGAAAGGGGGGTGTGGCCTCTGAAGACTTCTTAGCACTCCAATCATGTGGGACTTACTGGAGGTAGCAGGAGGGGTAGTTGTCCTCAAGGACGTCCTTGGGCAGCAACTACCTATTACCTACAGTAAGTCCCACACAGCAGGATTGCTAAATTATCATAGGCCACATCCCCTTTTCCCACCACTCTGCAAACGCACCTCCTAGCGTGCTTTTGGTCGGGGGATGAACTCCCCTTGCCTCTTGCGGGTCCCTGGGGGCCAACTAGCCTTCCTGTTACCTCTAGTAAGGCCCACATAGCTGGATTGCTGAGAGTGGTCAGAGGCCATGCCCCCTTTTAACACCACTCTGCAAACGCAGCTCCTGGCGTACTGCTGCTTGAGGATGAAGTCCAGTTTAGTCCAGAGGTCCTCAGGACACAAGGGGCCCTCATCACCCCACCAGCAGTGCGCCAAGAGTGGTGTAAAAAGGGGGGCGGCCTCGGACCACCTCTCAGCAATCCCACTGTGTGGGGCTTACTGGAGGTACCTGGTGGGCTAGTTGGCCTTAGGATTCAAGGAGACTTAATCTCCCAACCCAGAACACACCAGGAAGTGTGTTTGCAGAGTGGTGCAGGGAGGGGGCAGGGCATCCGGTGAGATACCGGCTTCTCTTTTCTTTCTTTTTTTAGAAGGGGCTGTGTGGCTCCCCTTTTCTTAATCTTGTTGAGGGCCCGGGGACCCCAGGGCCTGGGCCATTTATACATTTTTTTTTTTATGGGACGGGGCTGCACAGCTCCCTTCTCGAGGCTTATTGCGGCCCGGGCACCCCATCCCCCTCGGCATGGACAGCACTGTGCTAATCCTATTCTTAAAGATTTTGCTGTAGAAATGGCAAAATACTTTGTCCCTTTCTATCTCGGCGTGAAAGGCACCGTGCTACTCCTACGCTTAAAGACTTTGGGCCAGATGCATCAAGCAAAAAAACGGTCGCGACCGGTATTTTTGCATTTGGGATGCATCATCCCAAATGCAAAAATCGCAAATAGAGAATTCGCTACATTGCGATTGTTTGCATTTAAGGAATCTCAAATTGAGATTCCTTAAATGCAATGCATGAAAGTTTCAAAAATAGCGAATTCGCTAATAGGGCTGGCAAATTACCATGAAGTACAACTTCATGGTAATTTGCAAAAACTTTGAAAAATGCACTTTTGTGCATATTTCAAAGTTTCATGTTGCGCACACACATGCCCTAAGGGCATGTGTGTGCGCAACATATGTGCATAGATCAAAATCAGGGGTGCAACAGGGTGTCATTTTGACACCCTTGCACCCTTGAAATTGCATGAGCAATTTGCGAGTACCTACTGGTACTCGCTAATTGCTCATGCAATCTCCAATACATTCCTATGGGCCTGTAGGCCCATAGGAATGAATGGGGAGGTATTCATTAATTGCGACTCCCAATTTGGGAGTCGCAATTAAGGAATTCTAAGGAATCGCTATTTTTGTAGTGATTGCTTGATGCATTCCATTTTGCTATTCCTTATTAGCGATTCCTTATTTTTCGCTAATAAGGAATCGCAAAATGGATGCTTGATGCATCTGGCCCTTAGATAGAAAGCAGTCACTTGAAGTGAGAAAATTTACAGTGTCACTGGTGTTGATAGTGCTCTATATTGGAGCTGCTTTCAACATAAACTTGAGAACTACCCAGAGTTCTCTGCTTCTTTTTTTGCATCACTCTATGCTTGAAAGAGTTTTGTTCTGACATATATGAATATATCTATCTATATATATATTCACTGAAAAAACCATAGGTTATAGACCATATATAGTTAGGAATTAGCATTTAAAAAACCTTATTTTACTCACACAAAACCATTGAAATTCCATATATAGTTAGTTGCACTAACTATATATCGCGCACCCGCAATCCACTGCTGATCATGTCACATATTACATCATTCATGACATGGTCAGTGACATCACTGATGACATCACTGATGACATCTCAAATGACATCACTGATGACATCACTGATGACATCTCAAATGACATCACTGATGACATCACTGATGACATCTCAAATGACATCACTGATGACTACATCCAGTGACTGTATAATTCTGTAAAGTTAAAATATGTCTTACATATTGAAGAATGAGTGGATGTATAAGTGTCTTGATGAAGGATTTAGTAGGGGCATGGCTGACTGTATGAGTGACTGATTAAATGTGTCTCACTGAGTGCATGGGTTAGTGACTAAACTGTCTTAATTTGTGCATCATTATGTCTGTTGTTCTGTAAACTGCTGCATGTGTTGATCATTAGCTATATGATTAACTGTATGGGTTATTGATTGGTTGCCCAAGCATTTGTATGGGAGACTGAGTGTGTGTCTGGGTGGCTGGGAGGTGTATGACTCTCTGCATAGATGTGTGAGCAGTTGATTGACTAGATGTATGGGTTCAAAAGTGCATGTGGAAACAGCTGTATGGGCGGTTGACTGTGTGCATGAGTGTATTGGTGAGTGAATGGATATCTCAGTGCTACATGTCAAAGTAAGTACATATGTAAAACACAGTACATGTGAGAGTTGACATATATAAATAACTGTGCATAAGAGCCAGTGAATGTGTGAGTGGCTGTATGGATCATTGTGAACTTGTATCCAGGATTGTATAAGTGAGTAAATATGTTTTAGTATATGTTTGAATAAGTAAGGTGTGTATAACTGTATAGTTGAGGAAATGGAGGTGTGATTGATTCTTTGCATGACTGAGTAAGTGTCTGAGTAACTCCATGGATGAGTGACAGTCTATGAGTGTCTGTTTACACTGAGTGTATCTAAGGTTATATTAGAGTCTGAAGAGGTTCATCGTATTATCACATGAATGATGTCATCAGTGATGTGATCAGTAATGTCAAATGAGATGTCATCAGTGATGTCATTTGAGATGTCATCAGTGATTTCATCAGTGATGTCATTTGAGATGTCATCAGTGATGTCATCAGTGATGTCATTTGAGATGTCATCAGTGATGTCATCAGTGATGTCACTGACCATGTCATGAATGATGTAATATGTGACATGATCAGCAGTGGATTGCGGGTGCGCGATATATAGTTAGTGCAACTAACTATATATGGAATTTCAATGGTTTTGTGTGAGTAAAATAAGGTTTTTTAAATGCTAATTCCTAACTATATATGGTCTATAACCTATGGTTTTTTCAGTGAATTTTCAAGGTTTTGTAAATGCTAATTCCTAACTATATATGGTCTATAACCTATGGTTTTTTCAGTGAATTTCAATGGTTTTTTAATAGCAAATATCATAAGCTGTCGAATGTCAAGTACGTGGTAAGTGAAAACATTTTCGTGTTTATGCACACTGATCTGCTTTGAATGGTGCCCCCCCCCCTCATTTCTATTAGGAGTACTCTCTCTTTGCAGATAGTGAAAGGTAGTTAACGCAGGCCTTTGCCCCCGTTGTAATCCGTCGTGCCTGCTTCTCTCTCCATTTGATTGATTGTTATCCAAGTATTTACTGTTTTAGAATTAGTTCTCTTTGGTTCATTCTCTATTTACAAACAAACACAGAGTCGCAATACTCTGTTTAGTCTTTGCAGATAACGAAAAATCGTGTAAAAAAAAAGAAAAGGAATCGAGCAAAATCAGTAGGCCACTAATGGGATCTCTTTTTGACCTCGCTAAAATAGAAACATTAGGAACAACCCCTCATGACAAATACAAAACTAGTGAGATGAACTGAACTCCACACAATGATGGCTGCAAAACAGCTCGGCTCCGCCACCCACCCCGCCCAAAATAACGATAAAGAGCGGCTGCCATGATTGGCTGCGGAATGGCCACGACGGAGCTACGAAATGGTGCTGCTCTCATGCTAACCCCAGCTTCAGTCTGAAACATCCAGAAACACTGTAGACTACCAATTCGATCAGTTCCGGTAGCGCCCCAATGTAACCCGGTAGAGAAGAACTAGCCCTCCCCTCTTTGACTGATGGTTCTTGTTGCCTGTCCCTTCTGTTGTCATTTAACAGAACTATTTAGCCTGCTGAAAGGGGTTGTGTTCCGACCGCTGGTTGGTGGAGACATTTTGACTATATTCTGGACCTGCGTTGTCGCGTAATGCGTCATATGACGCGCCGCGTTAGCGCATCCGGAAGTCATCCGGGGCGCGCAGCGCGTAACGTAAGCATAACAAGTCATGTGACTTGTTAATAAAACTTTTCATTGGTTCATTTTACTTTTCTTATTGTAATGATGAAAGGCTTGGTCATATGACCTAAAAATTACGCTTTTCATTACTTCCGAACATTATTTTTTCTTAAATATATGTTATAATGTTCCAGGCTAATGTACTTTCCCGGAAATTTTACAACTGTCCTGCAAGTAAAATATATTCTTTTTTCGAGAAAAAGAGCGTTTCTTCGTCCCATGACGGAGCCGTTGAGCAAAAGAGGGTCGACCTGCTGTCTTAGTCGCCGATACGCCTGAATATGAGATTCTTATCGATCACTTTATGTTGCAGGAATAGAAAACACAACAGCCCTTGACCATTTATCTTTACTGCGTTCCTTCGTATTATACCTTTTACCCTTCATGTAATTGGTCTGCTTTATTTCACTTGCCTTTTAATGATTCTAAAACAGTGACTATTATTAAAAACTTTACCAATGTATATACTACTACCATGTTTTCTTTTAAAAACCTTTATTGTGAAAATTTCATTATACAAATACGAGCCTATAACCACGTGGGCCTGCCACGGAGCAAACTGTAATCGTATATGATGAATAGACATTTACACTGTAGAGGAACGTAACGGGCGGGCCATTAGGTTGCAAGAACTAAGGTGTCTAACAGTTACGGAATCGGTGGACGTACATTTTATAATTAAAATACGACAGGGCCAGTTACAATAAAATTATCTAGATATACATTTGCGGGCAAGTACCATGGGTGACGTTAATTCGAACTTTCAACAGTACAGTAATCAATAACACATCAGAACTTAATATCAATAGGGATGTCGAAATATTCAATCAATTCTCGTCCCCGCCCGCCATGTGCTTCAAAACTGCATACGTATCTCGTGATTTCAAGGTTCTGCAACCAGTACACAACAAGGAGTTACGAGTCCCATTTATTCCGGCGCCATTTTGGGCGAGGACGGGCAGGTCCAGGATATAGTCAAAATGTCTCTACCAACCATCGACTATGATGATGTTCATATGCTGTATTTATTAGAGTAACACTCATCTGTCCACATGAAATTAATTTGCCACAATCTAAACATGTCATTTTAATCTTTCCAAAGTTCTTCTAAATATTTGGGACCGTTTCCCTTGCCTCTGAAGCTCTCAGTGCCACTTCTTTGATGAATGTACTAGCAGGTCAGGGGTTCTCCTCCAAATCTCTCTTTTATGCAGCACTATAATTAATTGGTGCCACCTCTCCATATGACGATGCATGGTATAGTTACCACAACTATATTTTTTTTCGGTTCCTCTGGAGAGTTCATCGTGGCAGATGAAGCGTGTAACGTACCGGGCATTTACCTTTTTTTGCATGTACAGGAAAGGAAAAAAAAATCGAGCGTCCGAGTTCTAAGGTGTCCCAGGGCCATTTTAGTGGACCAGGCCCAAATCCAAAGAACAGGCCGCCATTTTGAGAGTCCTCTTGCAGCCGCCTGTCGCTGTAGCATCAAGAGCAGCCGAAACTCAGCTGAATGGCAACTGAAACGGTAAAGGGGCGCCCCACTACAGCAGACGAGCCTCCACCTAGGAAGGCCCATTCACGCCGGCTCCCCCCCCCCTTTCGGGCACCCCACGCCGTTATTCGGAGCAGTATTGTAGGATGGCCACACCAGTGCGGCAACTTGCTAGACATCACCTCGGTGGTAACCGAATCTCAACGCCTTGTGGTGTCTTCTATTCAGAAAACATTGTTATGCTGCCTTCGACCTATTCGCCGCAAGTGCGCACACAACTCAACTGCATAGCTTGCTAGACACCACCTCGGTGCCATCCGGATCTTGGAATGTCAGCGCCTTTTGGTGTCTTCTCTTCAGAAAATATTGTTGCGCTGCCTTTGGCCCCATTCGCACATCAGTCCGCTACTGACGCCATCTCACAGGCTAATGGGGCGCCCCACGCCGACTTTCAGCATTGTAGGATGACCACACCAGTACAGCAACTTGCTAGACATCACCTCGGTGCCATCCGGATCTCGGCGCCCCACTGCAGATGAAGTGCCTCTCAACTATGAAACCACCACGGTGACATCCGGATCTTGGCGCGTTGTGCTGCCTTCAGCCTATTCGCACATCGGTCCGCTACTGACGCCATCTCACAGGCTAATGGGGCGACCCACGCCGAGTTTCAGCATTGTAGGATGACCACACCAGTACAGCAACTTTCTAGACATCACCTCGGTGCCATCCGAATCTTGGCATCTCAACGCCTAGTGGTATCTTCCATACAGAAAATATTGTTACGCTGCCTTTGGCCCCATTCGCACATCAGTCCGCAACTTAGACATCACCTCGGTGCCATCCGGATCTTGGCATCTCAGCGCCTTGTGGTGTCAGTCAGAAAATATTGTTGCGCTGCCTTTGGCCCCATTCGCACATCAGTCCGCTACTGACACCATCTCACAGGCCAACAGGGCGCCCCACGCCGACTTTTACCATTGTACGATGGCCACACCAGTGCCACAACTTGCTAGACACCACCTCGGTGCCATCCGGATCTTGGCATCTCAGCGCCTTGTGGTGTCTTCAAATCAGAAAATATTGTTGCGCTGCCTTTGGCCCCATTCGCACATCGGTCCGCTACTGACACCATCTCACAGGCCAACGGGGCGCCCCACGCCGACTTTCAACATTGTAGGATGGCCACAGAAGTGCGACAACTTACTAGACACCACCTCGGTGCCATCCGGATCTTGGCGCGTTGTGCTGCCTTCGGCCTATTCGCACATCGGTCCGCTACTGACGCAAACTCACAGGCCAACGGGGCGCCCCACGCCGACTTTCAGCATTGTAGGATGGCCACACCAGTGCACCTTACTAGACACCACCTCGGTGCCATCCGGATCTTGACGCGTAGTGAAGCTGCAGCAGCTGCAAATAAGCTTCAGACAGTGTTACAACCGCTGCTCAGAACTCTCAACTATGACACCACCTCGGTGCCATCCGGATCTTGGCATCTCAGCGCCTTGTGGTGTCAGTCAGAAACTATTGTTGCGCTGCCTTTGGCCCCATTCGCACATCGGTCCGCTACTGACGCAAACTCACAGGCCAACGGGGCGCCCCACGCCGACTTTCAGCATTGTAGGATGGCCACACCAGTGCGGCAACTTGCTACACACCACCTCGGTGCCATCCGGATCTTGGCATCTCAGCGCCTAGTGGTGTCTTCTATTCCGAAAATATTGTTGCGCTGCCTTCGGCCCCATTCACACATCGGTCCGCTACTGACGCCATCTCACAGGCCAACGGGGCGCCCCACGCCGACTTTCAGCATTGTAGGATGGCCACACCAGTGCACCTTACTAGACACCACCTCGGTGCCATCCGGATCTTGACGCGTAGTGAAGCTGCAGCAGCTGCAAATAAGCTTCAGACAGTGTTACAACCGCTGCTCAGAACTCTCAACTATGACACCACCTCGGTGCCATCCGGATCTTGGCATCTCAGCGCCTTGTGGTGTCAGTCAGAAACTATTGTTGCGCTGCCTTTGGCCCCATTCGCACATCGGTCCGCTACTGACGCAAACTCACAGGCCAACGGGGCGCCCCACGCCGACTTTCAGCATTGTAGGATGGCCACACCAGTGCGGCAACTTGCTACACACCACCTCGGTGCCATCCGGATCTTGGCATCTCAGCGCCTAGTGGTGTCTTCTATTCCGAAAATATTGTTGCGCTGCCTTCGGCCCCATTCACACATCGGTCCGCTACTGACGCCATCTCACAGGCCAAGGGGGCGCCCCACGCCGACTTTCAGCATTGTAGGATGGCCACACCAGTGCGGCAACTTACTAGACACCACCTCGGTGCCATCCGGATCTTGGCGCATTGTGCTGCCTTCGGCCTATTCGCACATCGGTCCGCTACTGACGCAAACTCACAGGCCAACGGGGCGCCCCACGCCGACTTTCAGCATTGTTGGATGGCCACACCAGTGCGGCAACTTACTAGACACCACCTCGGTGCCATCCGGATCTTGGCGCGTTGTGCTGCCTTCGGCCTATTCGCACATCGGTCCGCTACTGACGCAAACTCACAGGCCAACGGGGCGCCCCACGCCGACTTTCAGCATTGTAGGATGGCCACACCAGTGCTGCAACTTGCTGGACACCACCTCGGTGCCATCCGGATCTTGGCGCGTTGTATTGCCTTCGGCCTATTCGCACATCGGTCCGCTACTGACGCCGCCTCACGTGCCAACGTATTTTCTCCGCATTTTATACCCTATGCCGCATAACAGGTCATGTGACTTGTTTATAAAACTTTTCATTGGTTCATTTTACTTTTGGTTTCCTAATGATGGAAGGCTTGATCATATGACCTAAAAACAACACTTTTCATTGGATGAAAACTTTTTTTTTTTCCCAAACGATGAAAGCCCCACCTTGTTTCTGGATGTTTCAGACTGAAGCTGGCGTCAGCATGAGAGCACCACCATCTCGTAGCTCCGTCGTGGTCATTCCGCGAGCAATCATGGCAGCCGCTCCCCACCAGAAGCCTGCAGGAGTCGGGGCTCCCAAAACTTTTGATGAATTCTCAAGGCGGAGGGGACGCTTTCGAGAATGGGGTCCAAGACCTAGCAGACAAGCGTCCGATTTCCAAGGTGTCCCAGGGCCATTTCAGTGGACCAGGCCCAAAAAGGAAACAGCCTGCCGCCATTTTGAGAGTCCTGTGACAGCCGCCTATCGCTGCACCGCAAGAGTGGGCGCAACTCAGCTGAATTGCGGCTTTTGACACAGTGGACCAAAAACGGACGGAATGGCAACTGAAACGGTAAAGGGGCGCCCCACTACAACAGATGACACTCCACCTGGAGAGGCCCGTTCACGCCGCCTCCCCCGGGGCGTTATTCGGAGCAGCATTGTAGGATACCAAAACCAGTGCGGCAACTTACTGGACATCACCTTGGTGCCATCGTTCTGCTGCCTTGGAACTATTCGCACAACAGTTTGCTACTGATGACCCACCCCCCGCGACGCCCCACGCCGTTATTTGCTGGGTGGCAACTTACTAGACATCACTTTCGTGTCATCTAGATTTCAACGCGTTCTGCTGCCTTGGAACTATTCGCACAACAGTTTGCTACTGATGACCCACCCCCCGCGACGCCCCACGCCGGAAATCTGGACGTTGTGCTGCGTTGGGACTATTCGCACAGCCGACCGCTACTTTGTTGTTTTTCCCTAAAAATGTTTATATGTTATTACTATTTTTGTTTTCTTGTATATATTTATAAATTATTAAAGTTTTATAATCTTACTACTTTGTCGGAGTGCTATATATTTTTAATGTGACACATAATTGTAAAAACTTTGATGTACAAAGAGTCATCCCTGGAATCTTCCGCTTCAGGCTCGGTCCCCTCCCCAATCACAATACAGGATGGTTTTCAGATAATAGCAACGCTTCTGCTGTGACGGATCTCATCGAGTGTGGGCCTTGATCTACTATAACTCCTTTGAAGAGGGGTGATTCTTTACAGCTGTGGCCATAAACTACATCTGCAGGGCTAGCTGATACCCTAGGACCAGCCTGGACAATCGGACACAGAGGAAAAGGAGTGTCAGAGGGTGCGGTAGTGAATAGGGCGAAAGGGAGGTGTCGGGCGGGCACAGGGTGTGATTCTCAGGGAAGAGCAGCGCAGATGGGGGGAGGTTTATTACCCATGCATAAGACAGAGAGCGAGGGTGACCACTGCCTGGGGGAGATGCTTGCGAGGGTGGGGAGCCATGCTAAGGATCGACAGCGTGCACAGAGTGGGTCTGGTCAAGGCATCTAAAATGGCTGCCGTGCACGACAAAAGTGTGGCATTTGAAAAAAGACAAGATGGCGCAGACAATGTTTTTCAACACTTCCTGATTTCCTTCGAATCGAACGTTAACAGACGTTGGGGCATATTACCAAAGTTAAGCGATATTTATCCCTAACGATGCTTAGCAACGATTTATTTACCGTCAGAAATTATCGCAGATAAACCTTGCTATTATCAAGGTTTATCGCAAATACGATAAAAAACGACCGCAATGCATTAATATCGCTGAAAACTCAGCGATATTCATGCATTACCGAGCTAATGCTCTTAGCCATGTTATCCACCTCCCATTGGATAACATGGCTAAGAACTGCTCAGGGCAGGTGCTAGCTTTTGGAGATATTCGCGCTTATCTCGAATATTTCCAAAAGTTGATAATAGGAGATAGCGATGTTAGCGACTGTTTCCAGTCGCTAACATCTTGGCATGCCCACTTTGCATGTCATTAGTGATAAATATCACTCACATGCAAAGTGGGGCCCAAGATGGTCGCTATCTCCTACTAGCCGTCGCTAACTGGTGTTAGCAACAGCTAGGTAATACAGATATAATTTTATCTCCGCGAAGCGGAGCGCTGTTACAGATATATATCTTGTTTTTGAACGTTAATTTCTCAAAATGCACTGAAGCACATATATTGAGACCTAGCAAAGGCACATCGGGCTACCAGTCCCTAATATTTTACCAAGTTTCGTGCAAATCCATTCAGCCGTTCGATTATTATTATTATTATTTTTTTTTGCCCCGCGGGGCCCTTTTAAAACCTCCACATCAAACCTAGGGGGTCAGCGAGGATCTACTATGCCCACTTATGGTCATTTGCCCCTTCGCTTTGGCCTCCTCTTGTCTCTCGATCCTACCGAGAGACAAGATGGCGGCCGCTACGGACTGTTTGGAATGTTTACAGACACCGGAGAGCCAATCAGCTTCGCTTCGCAAAGCTCCGTAACGCGAAAAGTACGCGAAGCGGTGCGCTGTTACAGATATATATCTTTTTTTTAACGTTAATTTCTCAAAATCCACTGGAGCACATATATTGTGATCTAGCAAAGGCACATCGGGCTACCAGTCCCTACAATTTTGCCAAGTTTCGTGCAAATCCATTCAGCTGTTCGATTATTATTATTATTATTTTTTTTGCCCCGCGGGGCCCTTTTAAAACCTCCACATCAAACCTAAACGGTCAGGGAGGATCTACTATGCCCCCTTATGGTCATTTGCCCCTTCGGTTTGGCCTCCGCTTGTCTCTCGATCCTACCGAGAGACAAGATGGCGGCCGCTACGGACTGTTTGGAATGTTTACAGACGCCGGAGAACCAATCAGCTTCGCTTCACAAAGCTCCGTTGCGCATAAAAGTACGCGTACTGGAGCGCTGCCCGGTCCGCTGGTACAGATATATATCTTTTTTTAAACGTTAATTTCTCAAAATCCACTGGAGCACATATATTGAGACCTACAAAAGGCACATCGGGCTACCAGTCCCTACAATTTTGCCAAGTTTCGTGCAAATCCATTCAGCCGTTCGGGCTAAAAGTGAGGCCAACCGCCCTATGGAAAACTCAATGTTAAAAACACGTTTTGGGACCCCCCCTTTTTTCTCGGCCCCCCCTTGACGAACCCCCCCCCAAATTTTCAAGGGCTGCTCAGAAACAAAATGTGCCATTTTCCTGAAAATTTCAGCCAATTCCGTCCACAAACGCCAAAGTTATTAGACATAGAATTTTCAAAAATCCCATAGAGAAAAAATCCTAACTATATATACCTACTGGCGACCGCCAGTAGGTAATATCTATATCACAATAGGCGCACGTGTAATACCTCAACCCTTTCTCCAGACGCGGCAAATCTCACAACCACTTCAGACAGTGTGCAACAAAATATAAAGAATTTCCTTCTCTTTAACTCTACTTAGAGAATTACTGTCTGGTTGAGATTTTATAATAGGCGCACGCGCAATACCTCAACCCTTTTCCCCAGACGCGGCATGGTTTATATTGTCCAATGTCACCTACTTTAAATTTAAAACAGTAATTCCTGCGGAAAACAGTGACAGGCACCAGTATAATTGTTGCTGCCACGTATGACCATACAAGTCATCAAAGCCCACTTGGGCAGCACAACTAAGTATATAGACGCATGATTACGAGCGGCAACCATGGACATTCAAATCACATAAACCGCGTAACGCGCTAAGTACTTACACAGCGGTTTGTTTAGGCGTATGGTTGACGGGGTTGACTCGAGACGGTATGGTGGGTCCAAGCATGTACGCTGTCATGAGTGGGAAGTCTGTACGAGTATGAAACAGGCAAACCAGATGACCTACTAGGTCAGGTCCTTTTATTAGGAACATTCATGGCAACAATACAGGGAAATCGTAGCAAAGTGTGCCAAAGTATTATTTTTCTCACCAGAATTCCAGTAAATGCTTCTAATGGTACCTAAATGTTAGCTGTGATTTTTAACATGCTACATGATGAAAAGGTTGCGAATACCATTTTAATACACATATTTGGGTGATTTTATGAATTTATATTGTGTGAAAAACATTTCTGATGTAATGCTCGCCATATGTGTAAAAACTGAGAAAAGACTTTTGTCACAATACAGGTTTTGCCTTCAATGTAACCATGGCAACATCTGGATTCAACCTGTATGCTAATTGACAGACACACCCATGGCTCTCTTAGTATAAATTTAGAAACCGAATGTAGATGCAGATGTAGTGAACAAGGCGGCAACGCCGAAACGCGTCTTAAGCAGATACTGATTGAATAAATCGAGTTTGGATTCAGATTCATGGTGTCAGCGCCTTCTTTAAACCGGACAAGTTTGGCAAGATTGAATATATATATATATATATATATATATATGAATCGTATCGCCAGGATCTATACAAATGGAAGAGAAAAGGCCTCTTGAGCAAAGATGAATTCAAGTACCTTTATAAAGAACACCCTGTTTTACCAAACATGTACTTAATACCCAAAGTGCATAAACAACAGTCACCGGTGCCTGGCAGGCCGATAGTATCAGCTATCAACAGTATTTTTGAAAACTCTTCTAAATACATTGACTTTTTCCTACAGGAATATGTGGTCAATCTTCCTGCTTATATCAAAGATAGTACTGACTTCCTTTACAAATTGGGACAGTGTACTTGGTCTGATGAATATCTCCTTATAACATTGGATATATCTACCTTATACACTAGCATAGTGCACACAGATGGACTACGCGCTATGAAGTTTTATTTGGACAAACGCCCAGTTGAATTGTTAGAGCATAGTTTGATGTTGATAGAAATGACCAAAAAATGTTTAAATAACAACACTTTTCTTTTCAACAATGATGTGTTTCGTCAAACAAGGGGCGTTGCCATGGGGTCGTGTTTCTCCCCCAGCTACGCGGGGCTCCACGTAGGCTGGTGGGAGGAACACGTACTCAGGGTAACACATGAAGAGATGTGGTCCAATAATGTATATAAATACTGGAGATATATTGATGATATTTTCATCATTTGGAAAGGGACTGAGGAATTAGCAAAACAGTTTGTTGAGAACATCAATGCAAATCAGCTGAATCTCCATTTTACATCGCACATTAGCAAGGACACAGCCAGTTTTTTGGATGTGAAAATTGACATTACAGGAAATAAAATTGTTACCAGTTTATTTAGGAAGGAAACTTCCGGTAACTCAATCCTTCATGCTTCAAGCTTTCACCCCAATCATACTATTAGGAGCATCCCCTATGGGGAGTTCCTACGTATCCACAGAGCCTGCAGTTGCTCCATATTAAGAGACAAATGTCAACAAGAAGCTAGGAAACGTCTGATTAGTCGTGGGTACAAAACAACCTTGTTAGATTCAGCCATGAAAAGAGCTAATCAACTAGTGAGAACAGATCTTTTGCAGCCTGACAGAGAAAACCATACTCAGGCAACACAGTCAGGCGATACCAACACTGCCAGACTTATCACAAGCTACAGTCGCCAATCCAAACAAATCACTAAAATCATCAAACAACCGTGGCCCATTATCCTATCAGATCAAGTGCTTAAAGATATCTTGCCCACCACACCTACTGTGACTTTCAGACGGGCATATACTATGCATGATGATCTAGTAAGAAATAGTCCAGAGACCATTAAGATCAACAAATGGTTGTCCCCACGCAGGGTTTTTTTTTGTTGTAGCTCATGTAGAGCTTGTAAATTCGGGGCAAACACAAGAACATACACAACCCCCTTTGAAGCAAACCCCTTCCCCCTACGGGACCATTTCACTTGCCGCACCGAATTAGCAGTATACGTTCTTACCTGCAGCTGCAATCTGCAGTATGTGGGTAGCACCAAATTACCGGTGCATCAACGTATACTACAGCACCTCCGCGCAATTTTACATGCAGATCAGAGCTATCCGGTGGCACGGCATTTTCAGATGGTGCACAACAAAAATTTAGCACATCTGAAATATTATGTCATCGATGCCATTGTCACTAGCAAGAGAGGAGGGAACTATGAGAAAAAACTGAGACAACTAGAGTCCCGTTACATAGTCCTACTTAAGGGGGCCTAAACATGGGGGAAGATTTACACAACTTTCTATAAAGCTCAACTTGTTGTTCATCTGGCTATATATCTATAAGTCAACAGATCATAATAACAGAAATACTTACGTTTTAAGATTAGATCGTATATAATATCGCCTAAATAATTCTATGTGATGATGCCTACAAACCCACTGTGAAAAACATGAAAATACTGTTTATTGCCTATTTTTAACCTAAGGAAAAAAAATGAAACAATGAAAACATTTGTTTAAATTTTATATCAGCACTACACTTATGCACTTTTTCAATATATATTTTTCCTCAAAACAGCACTTGTTTATTTTTCCACGTAACTTGGTACAAACAACACATTTGTTATCATCCACATTAAGGGAATTACATCGCCTTTATTTTTGCATACAACACTGAGACTGAGCACTATTGTGTAGTATATTGAATCTGTACATTGACTCATTCACATATTTTGTCACTCCTTGTGAAATCCAGCATCCAATAGATATGGGTCTTATTAATTTAACCCCCCGGGTTGTAATTTTTGATATATTATTAGGTATGCATGGAAAGACTATTGTATATAGCGTATTTGCACGAATGATAACAAAATACAAATAGGAGTTCGAGCTTTTTGCTGTCCTGGCAAATTGAAATAGTTCCATGTCATGATTTTAACCCCTCTAATTTTGGCCAGGGATATAAATTGCTATAAATATATATAGCATTGTACATAGCGTATTTGCACAAATAATAACTATAACACTACTCAGTGAGTACTAAAAATTAATTAGGCCACACTAAACTTAAAGAGGTGAGCACTTTCCATGACAACACGAGCTTTCTGCACCATCAGGACTGGTTCAAGTACATAACATCTGAATGTACGAAACAATACTATTATTACAATGTGGATTAAATGTATATTTCGAATATGTAAATAACTGATACTAAAAAATATTTGATTTATTATATCTATTTTAGATGTTAAAAGTGTTTTCAATGTGTAGTATTAGTTTTACCAATATAACATTACTAGCCTAAAATGGCGCCCGCATTTTCAACTAAACATTGTTTCAAATGTGTTAGGAGTCTGTCTTCTATGTCAATGACATGCTTGGCGCGAAATTCAAACACCCTTGATGTATATATTGTGTTGTTTCACCAATGTCATTTGTCAGTGAGCAAGGGCACAGGCGTGCCCGAAACGCGTCTGATGACTACTTTTCACCACACGATGAAGTAAAATAAAGGATTTAAATATCTTACTCTTGCCTGGACGTGCTAATTCCTGGTCTGTGTGCCTTTCTGTGCAGCCAAGCACGGGTGAAGATGGGCTGGATACGCATATATATATATATATATATATCTATATATATATATATAGATATATATATATATATATCTTCTATTAAATAGAAATGTAAATGTTTGTTTGTTCAAAATCGTAAATCTCCGAAAGTTCTTCACCGATTGCTTTGAAATTTTGACACAACTTTGGATTCGAATAGGCGCGTGTTTTTATATACACAACGTTGGATTTGAATACGCGCGTGTCGAATACGCGCGGGTTTTTAATCGAAAGGCCGAAGAGACCCTATCGATCGGGTTGGCTGCGCAATAACTACAATGGATGCATAGAGACAATAGTCTATATATATTAGAATGGACAGTTGGTGTCAGGATGGCAGACCGGGAAGTGGGTGGAGGGAGGGGGGAGGAGTTGGTTCACTTTGCAACATTAAGAAAGGACGCATACAGATAATAGTCTACATATATTAGGATGGACAGTTGGTGTCAGGATGGCAGACCGGGAAGTGGGTGGAGGGAGGGGAGAGGAGTTGGTTCACTTTGCAACATTAGCGCGTGTTTATATATACACACAATGTTGGATTTGAATACATGCGTGTACAATACGCGCGTTTTTCTAATCGAAAGGCTGAACAGACACTACAAGGAACCCATCTTACTGTCCCGTGTCAGGGCGGCGGGGATTGGGGGTTCGGCCTTGGTCTGGCTGTCCTCCTTCCTGAGGGACCGCACCCAGGCGGTATGCCTGGGCGACTATTCGGCAGACTTCCGTGCAGTTCATTGCGGAGTCCCCCAGGGCTCCTCCCTCTCCCCTCTGCTATTTAATTTGTACATTGCCCCCCTCATTTTTGCCCTTCAACAGATGGAGGTCTCCGTCTACAACTATGCGGATGACCTCCAGCTCATTTTTTCTTTATCCACATCCCCCGAGTCCATGTCTAACTTCCAATCGGTGATGCTTTTTATCCAGGAATGGATGAACTACAACCACCTGAAGTTAAACCCCCACAAAACGGAGTTGGTTCTGACAGGTGGTTGCTCCAGTCCCTGGACCCCTCTCTTCTGGCCCCCCCTCCCTGGGTCCTCCCCCCCCCACCCTTCATCTGTTAAAACCCTTGGTTTTAAACTAAACGATCAACTTACTCTTCACTCCCAAGTCAGCTCTGTGGTGTCCTCTTCTTTTCTTTCACTTCGTACCATTCGCAAAATTTTCAGGTTTTTTTCTTTCCCTGCTCCTAAGCTCATAGTCCTGACAATGGTAACCTCTCGCCTGGACTATGGCAATGCCCTTTACTGTGGCATGCCTGCCTACAGCATGCGACGACTCCAGCTGGTCCAAAACCAGGCGGCTCGCCTGGTCTTCAACTTGGCCAAATCCTATCACGTCACTCCCCTCCTCAAGTCCCTACACTGGCTCCCCATCCGAGAACGAGCCCAGTTTAAGCTGGGCTGCATCACCTTTCAGGCCCGGGCCGGCGTAGCCCCTGCCTTTATCTCTTCTGAAATCAAACCCTACGTCCCTGTCAGGGAGCTACGCTCATCCGCCCAACAATTGCTCACAGTTCCTCGCTTTAAACGCAAAAAGTGGGGTGGCACGAAATTTTCCACACTCGCCCCTGCTTTTTGGAACTCTCTCCCGGCCCACCTCAGATCTTGCCCTCAATACACACTCTTCCGTAAGGCCCTAAAAACTTTTCTCTTTTCTCAAGCTTTTTCCCCATAAACCGCTTCTCCCCACTCTCCTTTGCTTCCTGCCCTCTTGGGCTCAGCACCTTATAGCGCCATGAAACCGCCAGGTGTACGTGCGCTTTATAAATAATTTTAAACTCAAACTCATACAGACAATAGTCACAAAAACATATTGAAATGTGTGCTTACTCTTTTCTTTCACTTCCATTTAACTAGACTGAGCCACAGCAACGCATGGCCGGGTCCAGCTAGTATATATGTATCTCCAAGGAACTCCACTTCTTTGCCCTTTCCCTCTGCAGAAAACAGATATGGGCCACAAAATCAGTGCAAGATTATTTATTGTTGGTGCAAGATGCCGCCATAAAAAAAAATAAAAAAAAAAATATATATATATATATATGCTGTAGTGGTTCTGAGTAGGGAATATTGAAGGCGCTCTGGCTGGTGGTGCGTAATCTCGGCGACAGAACCAGTCGCTATGTATTCAAAAAGTTCTCTGCCAGTTTTGAGAGATGGGGAGACGCACACGAAACACGGATTGCAGCAGCAATATTTATTGGCAGTAAGAGGCACCTGACACGTTTCGTTTGTCTTCAAACTTCTTCAGAGGTGTAGCCTCAGTGTGTGGGAGTTCTTCGTGGGACACAGGTGCGATTTTATACAGTGATGCCGGCCTCCTGGTGGACACGCCCATTTAACGGCACGGCATTCTGGTACCTACAGTCCCGCCGGTGTTTTGCACTATGTAACTCTCCTTCTACTGGTTTGCCAAAGGGAGGTGTTTTATTCTCTCACTTCCGCGGAGTGCCTTGTGGATTGCAGTAGTTTGCTGTCAAGCGGCATTGCTAGTTTCCAACTCACGTGGTTAACTCTGCATGCTGTTTCCTGCACACCCATTGTGCTTTAGGCTCTCTGCACGGTCGTAGGTGAGTTCATCACTGTCTTTCCTGGATTGTTCCATTCACGAGTGTCCAGGTCTGTGTAGCTCCCTGTTGCTTCCCAGTCATTGATGGGACTGCGAGGGATCCATACCCAACTCTGGTGTCAGGCGGCAGCCTTCTTCCCTGGTTTTCGGTTTCGCCGAGACTTGCTGTAGTGGTTCTGAGTAGGGAATATTGAAGGCGCTCTGGCTGGTGGTGCGTAATCTCGGCGACAGAGCCAGTCGCTATGTATTCAAAAAGTTCTCTGCCAGTTTTGAGAGATGGGGAGACGCACACGAAACACAGATTGCAGCAACAATATTTATTGGCAGTAAGAGGCACCTGACGCGTTTCGTTTGTCTTCAAACTTCTTCAGAGGTGTGGCCTCAGTGTGTGGGAGTTCTTCGTGGGACACAGGTGTGATTTTATACAGTGATGCCGGCCTCCTGGTGGACACGCCCATTAACCGGCACGGCATTCTGGTACCTGCAGTCCCGCCGGTGTTTTGCACTATGTAACTCTCCTTCTACTGGTTTGCCAAAGGGTGGTGTTTTATTCTCTCACTTCCGCGGAGTGCCTTGTGGATTGCAGTAGTTTGCTGTCAAGCGGCATTGCTAGTTTCCAACTCGTGTGGTTAACTCTGCATGCTGTTTCCTGCACACCCATTGTGCTTTAGGCTCTCTGCACGGTCGTAGGTGAGTTCATCACTGTCTTTCCTGGATTGTTCCATTCACGAGTGTCCAGGTCTGTGTAGCTCCCTGTTGCTTCCCAGTCATTGATGGGACTGCGAGGGATCCATACCCGACTCTGGTGTCAGGCGGCAGCCTTCTTCCCTGGTTTTCGGTTTCACCGAGACTTGCTGTAGTGGTTCTGAGTAGGGAATATTGAAGGCGCTCTGGCTGGTGGTGCGTAATCTCGGCGACAGAACCAGTCGCTATGTATTCAAAAAGTTCTCTGCCAGTTTTGAGAGATGGGGAGACGCACACGAAACACAGATTGCAGCAACGAGATATAACGAGCCCAGAAATGGCGAGCATCCAGCTTGTGGGGAGATGACCATATACCTCTCCCTTGCTCCAATACCATCACGCTGCCTGGCTGGCGAGGGGTCTCCAGGACAGGGCCGTTGCACGACTAAGGAAAACTTTGAACTGGTACACATTATGTGAGTAGGCATCACTTGCAGGACTATAAGTACCACAAGGCACTGCGCCCATCCAGGGACGTGCAACGAACATAAAAGAAGGGTATTTCCTGCTACTACCCTGCAATCCAATTCGTCCTCCTCTGAAGAAGAAGGCAGCCGCCTTTGAAACGCGTCAGGACACAAGACGAAGCAGGACAATTATCATGAACCCTGTTCCCGGTTCTCTAGCTATTTAGCGACCTGTCGTGAATAAAGCCTTTCCTGGAAGCCCCGTGAGTGTGGTTGGTGTTTTACACTTGAGCTCTCACATATTGGAAGGCCCCATCACCTTCCTTGCTGCACCCGCCTGAGAAGAGTGAACGGCGCTTTGATGGAAAAGAGCGTCGCAGATGTACTGCATTTCGCCGAGCACCGCCACGCAACGAGATATAACGAGCCCAGAAATGGCGAGCATCCAGCTTGTGGGGAGATGACCATATACCTTTCCCTTGCTCCAATACCATCACGCTGCCTGGCTGGCGAGGGGTCTCCAGGACAGGGCCGTTGCACGACTAAGGAAAACTTTGAACTGGTACACATTATGTGAGTAGGCATCACTTGCAGGACTATAAGTACCACAAGGCACTGCGCCCATCCAGGGACGTGCAACGAACATAAAAGAAGGGTATTTCCTGCTACTACCCTGCAATCCAATTCGTCCTCCTCTGAAGAAGGCAGCCGCCTTCGAAACGCGTCAGGACACAAGACAAAGCAGGACAATTATCATGAACCCTGTTCCCGGTTCTCTAGCTATTTAGCGACCTGTCGTGTATAAAGCCTTGCCTGGAAGCCCCGTGAGTGTGGTTGGTGTTTTACACTTGAGCTCTCACATATTGGAAGGCCCCATCACCTTCCTTGCTGCACCCGCCTGAGAAGAGTGAACGGCACTTTGATGGAAAAGAGCGTCGCAGATGTACTGCATTTCGCCGAGCACCGCCACGCAACGAGATATAACGAGCCCAGAAATGGCGAGCATCCACCTTGTGGGGAGATGACCATATACCTCTCCCTTGCTCCAATACCATCACGCTGCCTGGCTGGCGAGGGGTCTCCAGGACAGGGCCGTTGCACGACTAAGGAAAACTTTGAACTGGTACACATTATGTGAGTAGGCATCACTTGCAGGACTATAAGTACCACAAGACACTGCGCCCATCCAGGGATGTGCAACGAACATAAAAGAAGGGTATTTCCTGCTACTACCCTGCAATCCAATTCGTCCTCCTCTGAAGAAGAAGGCAGCCGCCTTCGAAACGCGTCAGGACACAAGACGAAGCAGGACAATTATCATGAACCTTGTTCCCGGTTCTCTAGCTATTTAGCGACCTGTCGTGAATAAAGCCTTGCCTGGAAGCCCCGTGAGTGTGGTTGGTGTTTTACACTTGAGCTCTCACATATTGGAAGGCCCCATCACCTTCCTTGCTGCACCCGCCTGAGAAGATTGAACGGTGCTTTGATGGAAAAGAGCGTCGCAGATGTACTGCATTTCGCCGAGCACCGCCACGCAACGAGATATAACGAGCCCAGAAATGGCGAGCATCCAGCTTGTGGGGAGATGACCATATACCTCTCCCTTGCTCCAATACCATCACACTGCCTGGCTGGCGAGGGGTCTCCAGGACAGGGCCGTTGCACGACTAAGGAAAACTTTGAACTGGTACACATTATGTGAGTAGGCATCACTTGCAGGACTATAAGTACCACAAGGCACTGCGCCCATCCAGGGACGTGCAACGAACATAAAAGAAAGGTATTTCCTGCTACTACCCTGCAATCCAATTCGTCCTCCTCTGAAGAAGAAGGCAGCCGCCTTCGAAACGCGTCAGGACACAAGACGAAGCAGGACAATTATCATGAACCCTGTTCCCGGTTCTCTAGCTATTTAGCGACCTGTCGTGAATAAAGCCTTGCCTGGAAGCCCCGTGAGTGTGGTTGGTGTTTTACACTTGAGCTCTCATATATATATATATATATATATATATATATATATATATAATATATATATATATATATATATATATATATATTCCGAATATCCACATCAACGGCAGGTAGGACGCCAAAGATCAACAGGACACGGACCAGTTATGTGCATATCATTTATTATTTAACGCAGAGTATGCCGCATGACGTTTCGGCTCCTTGGAGCCTTGCTCACATGACCAATATATATATATAGAGAGAGAGAGAGAGACAGAGAGAAAGAGAGCGAGAGAGATACCTTTTGCTTTGCTTTTCTACCTTTGTTTGATGCTGGAAAGTTTTGTGGTGATTAGTTAAGGTGTGCAAAGAAAAAAGGGGGTCCAAAATACGTTTTCCCACTGATGTAAGCTCGTATTGATTAAGTCCTTTTTCTACACACTGCATGTTGCCTCTAGTGATTGGATGGGTTAGTTAGGCTCTTGGATCTGCCCCACTGGGGTCAGCAACAATTCTGGTGAAGTGCTGAGTAGAAGAAGACGGTCAAAATTGACTCTCTCTCTCTCTCTCTCTCTCTCTCTCTCTCTCTCTCTCTCTCTCTATATATATATATATATTACCTACTGGCGGTCGCCAGTAGGTATATATAGTTAGGATTTTTTCTCTATGGGACTTTTGAAAATTCTATGTCTAATAACTTTGGCGTTTGTGGACGGAATTGGCTGAAATTTTCAGAAAATGGCACATTTTGTTTCTGAGCAGCCCTTGAAAATTTGGGGGGGGTTCGTCAAGGGGGGGCCGAGAAAAAAGGGGGGTCCCAAAACATGTTTTTAACATTGAGTTTTCCATAGGGCGGTTGGCCTCACTTTTAGCCCGAACGGCTGAATGGATTTGCACGAAACTTGGCAAAATTGTAGGGACTGGTAGCCCGATGTGCCTTTGCTAGGTCTCAATATATGTGCTCCAGTGGATTTTGAGAAATTAACGTTCAAAAAAAGATATATATCTGTAACAGCGGACCGGGCAGCGCTCCGGTTCGCGGACTTTTCGCGGTACGGAGCTTTGTGAAGCCAAGCTGATTGGTTCTCCGGCGTCTGTGAACATTCCAAACAGTCCGTAGCGGCCGCCATCTTGTCTCTCGGTAGGATCGAGAGACAAGAGGAGGCCAAAGCGAAGGGGCAAATGACCATAAGGGGGCATAGTAGATCCTCGCTGACCCCCTAGCTTTGATGTGGAGGTTTTAAAAGGGCCCCGCGGGGCAAAAAAAAAAAAAAAAAAATAATAATCGAACGGCTGAATGGATTTGCACGAAACTTGGTAAAATATTAGGGACTGGTAGCCCGATGTGCCTTTGCTAGGTCTCAATATATGTGCTCCAGTGGATTTTGAGAAATTAACGTTCAAAAAAAGATATATATCTGTAACAGCGCTCCGCTTCGCGTAACGGAGGTTTGCGAAGCTGATTGGTTCTCCGGCGTCTGTAAACATTGCAAACAGTCCGTAGCGGCCGCCATCTTGTCTCTCGGTAGGATCGAGAGACAAGAGGAGGCCAAAGCGAAGGGGCAAATGACCATAAGGGGGCATAGTAGATCCTCCTTGACCTCTTAGGTTTGATGTGGAGGTTTTAAAAGGGCCCCGCGGGGCAAAAAAAAAATAATAATAATAATCGAACGGCTGAATGGATTTGCACGAAACTTGGCAAAATTGTAGGGACTGGTAGCTCGATGTGCCTTTGCTAGGTCTCAATATATGTGCTTCAGTGGATTTTGAGAAATTAACGTTCAAAAACAAGATATATATCTGTAACAGCGCTCCGCTTCGCGGAGATAAAATTATATCTGTATTACCTAGTTGTTGCTAACACCAGTTAGCGACGGCTAGTAGGAGATAGCGACCTTCTTGGGCCCCACTTTGCATGTGAGTGATATTTATCACTAATGACATGCAAAGTGGGCATGCCAAGATGTTAGCGACTGGAAACAGTCGCTAACATCGCTATCTCCTATTATCAACTTTTGGAAATATTCGCGATAAGCGCGAATATCTCCAAAAGCTAGCACCTGCCCTGAGCAGTTCTTAGCCATGTTATCCAATGGGAGGTGGATAACATGGCTAAGAGCATTAGCTCGGTAATGCATGAATATCGCTGAGTTTTCAGCGATATTAATGCATTGCGGTCGTTTTTTATCGTATTTGCGATAAACCTTGATAATAGCAAGGTTTATCTGCGATAATTTCTGACGATGCTTAGCGGTAAAAAAATCGTTGCTAAGCATCGTTAGGGATAAATATCGCTTAACTTTGGTAATATGCCCCAACGTATCCTCGGGTCCCGGGCTATGGGAAGCTGAGACGGCCATTTTGGGTAAGGCTAGTCGCCTCTATATAATCATTCAGCTATGGCTCCGCGCAGCGGACGCGCTCAGCGGATACGCCGTCTACGCGCCGGAGTCAAGCCAGAGTCCAGCCCGTCTGCGCCTGTCCGCGACCGGACTAGGTTCGGGGCTGGACCCCTTGCCCTCCCTGATAGTGACTGTATAAATAGGGGTAGTATTCTCTATACCAAACAAAAACTACTATCTCTGTGTCCCACATTCAATGATAGCTGCCGCCACAACCTACGTGCGGACACTCCCTCTCTTCAGTGTGAGATCTGTGCCTTTACTACACACCCCCCGAACATCGAAAAACAAGAAACAGCCAAAATAAAGCTGATATTGCTCAACTGCAGATCTATGAAAAAGCACAAACAGGAGATACATGATCTGCTCACAGAGGAGGGCCCTGACGTCCTTTTTCTGACTGAAACTTGGTTAGATGACACGTCGGCGCCCGAAACCCTTGAAGCTATTCCCCCAGGCTACAGTCTGCTCAGAATTGACAGAATTCGCCAGAGAGGTGGGGGGTTAGCACTGATATATAAGGGAGACTTACAATGTACTTTAGAGAAAGCCACCCTATCTAACAGTGAATGTGGTTTTTTCACGATAAAAGTTTGCCCTAAAAATACCATCAATGGATTCCTTATATATCGTCCTCCCGGGGGGGCCACACAGTTCTGTGACCATCTGACAGAACTGATAACTCAACCTGCACTCCGTTATAAAAAATTACTCGTTTTGGGTGACTTAAACCTCCATTTTGAAGACAATGACTGTGGGGAGGCACAGGCGGTGGTTGAAGTTCTGAAAGCTCTAATGCTCAACTTACAATCATTGTCCCCATCGCATCAATTAGGGCATCTCTTGGACCCTGTTTTTGCTAATTGGGATGGTATTAAGGTCTCCACTCCGATTAGAATCACTTGGTCTGACCATTACATTATTCCCTTTGTGGTAAATGGTACTCATCAGGAAATCAGGAATACTAAGCCCATCTCCCACAAACGCAGAAATTGGAAAAACTTTAGCCTAGATTCTTTTAATCTTGCCCTGCTAAAGGAACCCCCTCCCCGTGGTGACACCCTTCTAGAAGCATGGCATGACTATGAGAGTTGGATGTCCAAAGCCCTGGATACAGTAGCGCCTTGGACACTGAAACTCCCCGTAAGAAATACTAAAACCGCTCCTTGGTTCTCCAATGAGCTCAAGGAGAGCAAAGCGAAATGTAAAAAGCTTGAACGCTCGTGGAGAAAAAACTATGATTCAGAAAGCAAGCTTAATTACAGAGCAGAACAAAAAAAATATCATAAACTCTTGAGAGCTACTAAAGGCAATTATCTCAGGGAAAGAATAGAACTGGCAGACAACCCCACCAAAGAACTCTTCTCGGTATATAAAGAACTTACGGTACCCACTAGACTAGAGGCCCAGGACATCTACTCCAATGAGCTATGTGACTCTATTGCAGACTACTTTGTAAGCAAAGTTGAAAAAATACACACCACCTTTACGAGTGGCACTGAGCCACCGTCTGATCACAGTGCAACAGTGGATATTTCAGATAATAAACCTTGCCTGTCGTGTTTTAAAGTCCCTGACAGACAAGACCTGCTTAGCATCGCTAATAGCATTCAGTCCGGCTCACCCATGGATGTCATCCCTCCAAAACGTTGTAAGGGAATTTTAGAGAGCACTATTGATCATATTGGTCATATGATAACTCTATCCTTCCAAGAGTGCCATGTGCTGGATGCATGGAAAATGGCCCAAGTCATCCCATTAAAAAAGAAACCCAATGTGCAAATTTCCCAGTTTCAGAATCTCCGCCCTATCTCCCTCCTCCCCTTCTGTATGAAAGTGGTAGAGAAGATAGCCAACATTCAACTCATGAAACATCTTGAAGATGAGTCTCTCCTTCACTCCACACAGTCAGGGTTCAGAGCCTGTTACTCTACTGAGTCAGCCCTTCTCTTCTCTACAGAATGTCTGAGGCAAATGGCGGATGAGGGGCAGACAGCAGCGTTGATACTTCTAGATCTTAGTGCAGCTTTTGACACCGTGCTGCACACAACGCTGCTGACTCGCCTCTCGGATATGAGAGTGGTAGGATCTGCCTTTGAATGGATTAAATCTTTTCTTGAAAACAGGAGTTTTCAAATGCATTGTCCTCCATTCAAATCCTCCCCCAGGAAGCTGAAACATGGGGTTCCACAGGGCTCCAGTTTGAGCCCTACCTTGTTCAATCTCTATATGGAACCCCTGGCCCACATTGTGCAATCTTTCGGAGTGGATATTGTCACGTATGCTGACGATACCCAACTCATGATTAAACTCACGCACAATCAGGAAGATGCCACCAATTTCTCCAACTGCCTTCTGTCAGTAGCAGGCTGGATGAATAACAACTGCCTACGCCTTAATGGCGACAAGACGGAGCTTTTAGTCATCGGTAAATCCTTTTGTGACTGGTCACCTGAGTGGTGGCCAACTGAACTGGGCGCAATTCCTTCTCCATCGGAATCAGTCAGGAATCTCGGAGTTATGCTTGATGCTGATCTCTCTTTTAAACACCAGGTCAGCAAAGTCACGGGTAGATGCTACAGCATACTCAAAACTCTTCGCAAAATCCTCGACCTTCTTCCCATCAACGCTAGGAGAAGCCTCATCCACGCATTAGTCACACCCCATCTTGACTACGGTAATGCCCTGCTTTTAGGTTTAAGTAAGAAAGGCTTACACCAAATGCAGTGTGTACAAAACGCTGCTGCACGCCTGGTTCTCAATCTACCCCGCAGAGCATCTGGGAAGTTGGCTCTGTCAAGACTTCACTGGCTCCCCATCAGGGAGCGTATTAAGTTCAAAGCGCTCTGCTTTGCCCACCGCATTGCCCAAGGAAAGGGCCCAAGATACCTGCAAAATCTCCTTACCGTCCATCGCCCCATCCGGAACCTGAGATCGGCCGGAGCAATGCTGTTTAAACTCCCTCGCATTCGCAAGGCCAGGATGGGAGGCCGTTCCTTTAGGTTTTTGGCAAGTAAACACTGGAACGAACTGCCCATAGATCTTCGTATGGAGCCCTCAGAAACAAGATTCCGTTCAAAACTTAAAACCCATCTTTTCCCTGCCAATTACAATTATTGTTTCTAGCTTAACTTTCCCCCTGCCTCCGATCTTCTGCCTTCTAGGGTCTTACAGCAATTTACAGCGCGGGGACACACTGTTTTAGTGTAACCAGGCGCTCTATAAATGGCAATATTATTATTTTTTATTATTATTAACGTCTGTTAACGTTCGATTCGAAGGAAATCAGGAAGTGTTGAAAAATATTGTCTGCGCCATCTTGTCTTTTTTCAAATGCCACACTTTTGTCGTGCACGGCAGTCATTTTAGATGCCTTGACCAGACCCACTCTGTGCACGCTGTCGATCCTTAGCATGGCTCCCCACCCTCGCAAGCATCTCCCCCAGGCAGTGGTCACCCCCGCTCTCTGTCTTATGCATGGGTAATAAATCTCCCCCCATCTGCGCTGCTCTTCCCTGAGAATCACACCCTGTGCCCGCCCGACACCTCCCTTTCGCCCTATTCACTACCGCACCCTCTGACACTCCTTTTCCTCTGTGTCCGATTGTCCAGGCCGGTCCTAGGGTATCAGCTAGCCCTGCAGATGTAGTTTATGGCCCCAGCTGTAAAGAATCACCCCTCTTCAAAGGAGTTATAGTAGATCAAGGCCCACACTCGATGAGATCCGTCACAGCAGACGCGTTCCTATTATCTGAAAACCATCCTGTATTGTGATTGGGGAGGGGACCGAGCCTGAAGCGGAAGATTCCAGGGATGACTCTTTGTACATCAAAGTTTTTACAATTATGTGTCACATTAAAAATATATAGCACTCCGACAAAGTAGTAAGATTATAAAACTTTAATAACTTATAAATATATACAAGAAAACAAAAACAGTAATAACATATAAACATTTTTAGGGAAAAACAACGAAGTAGCGGTCGGCTGTGCGAATAGTCCCAATGCAGCACAACGTCCAGATTTCTGGCGTGGGGCGTCGCGGGGGGTGGGTCATCAGTAGCAAACTGTTGTGCGAATAGTTCCAAGGCAGCAGAACGATGGCACCAAGGTGATGTCCAGTAAGTTGCCGCACTGGTTTTGGTATCCTACAATGCTGCTCCGAATAACGGCGTGGGGCGCCCCGGGGGAGGCGGCGTGAACGGGCCTCTCCAGGTGGAGTCTCATCTGTTGTAGTGGGGCGCCCCTTTACCGTTTCAGTTGCCATTCCGTCCGTTTTTGGTCCACTGTGTCAAAAGCCGCAATTCAGCTGAGTTGCGCCCACTCTTGCGGTGCAGCGATAGGCGGCTGTCACAGGACTCTCAAAATGGCGGCAGGCTGTTTCCTTTTTGGGCCTGGTCCACTGAAATGGCCCTGGGACACCTTGGAAATCGGACGCTTGTCTGCTAGGTCTTGGACCCCATTCTCGAAAGCGTCCCCTCCGCCTTGAGGATTCATCAAAAGTTTTGGGGGCCCCCGACTCCTGTAGGCTTCTGGTGGGGAGCGGCTGCCATGATTGCTTGCGGAATGACCACGACGGAGCTACGAGATGGTGGTGCTCTCATGCTGACGCCAGCTTCAGTCTGAAACATCCAGAAACAAGGTGGGGCTTTCATCGTTTGGGAAAAAAAAAAAAATTCATCCAATGAAAAGTGTTGTTTTTAGGTCATATGATCAAGCCTTCCATCATTAGGAAACCAAAAGTAAAATGAACCAATGAAAAGTTTTATAAACAAGTCACATGACCTGTTATGCGGCATAGGGTATAAAATGCGGAGAAAATACGTTGGCACGTGAGGCGGCGTCAGTAGCGGACCGATGTGCGAATAGGCCGAAGGCAACACAACGCGCCAAGATCCGGATGGCACCGAGGTGGTGTCCAACAAGTTGCAGCACTGGTGTGGCCATCCTACAATGCTGAAAGTCGGCGTGGGGCGCCCCGTTGGCCTGTGAGTTTGCGTCAGTAGCGGACCGATGTGCGAATAGGCCGAAGGCAGCACAACGCGCCAAGATCCGGATGGCACCGAGGTGGTGTCTAGTAAGTTGCCGCACTGGTGTGGCCATCCTACAATGTTGAAAGTCGGCGTGGGGCGCCCCGTTGGCCTGTGAGATGGCGTCAGTAGCGGACCGATGTGCGAATGGGGCCAAAGGCAGCGCAACAATATTTTCGGAATAGAAGACACCACAAGGCGCTGAGATGCCAAGATCCGGATGGCACCGAGGTGGTGTCTAGCAAGTTGTGGCACTGGTGTGGCCATCCTACAATGGTAAAAGTCGGCGTGGGGCGCCCTGTTGGCCTGTGAGATGGTGTCAGTAGCGGACTGATGTGCGAATGGGGCCAAAGGCAGCGCAACAATATTTTCTGACTGACACCACAAGGCGCTGAGATGCCAAGATCCGGATGGCACCGAGGTGATGTCTAGCAAGTTGCTGTACTGGTGTGGCCATCCTACAATGGTAAAAGTCAGCGTGGGGCGCCCTGTTGGCCTGTGAGATGGTGTCAGTTGCGGACCGATGTGCGAATGGGGCCAAAGGCAGCGCAACAATATTTTCTGTATGGAAGATACCACTAGGCGTTGAGATGCCAAGATCCGGATGGCACCGAGGTGATGTCTAGCAAGTTGCTGTACTGGTGTGGTCATCCTACAATGCTGAAACTCGGCGTGGGGCGCCCCATTAGCCTGTGAGATGGCGTCAGTAGCGGACCGATGTGTGAATAGGCCGGAACCAGCACAAGGCGCCAAGATCCGGATGTCACCGTGGTGGTTTCATAGTTGAGAGGCACTTCATCTGCAGTGGGGCCCCGAGATCCGGATGGCACCGAGGTGATGTCTAGCAAGTTGCTGTACTGGTGTGGTCATCCTACAATGCTGAAACTCGGCGTGGGGCGCCCCATTAGCCTGTGAGATGGCGTCAGTAGCGGACCGATGTGTGAATGGGGCAAAGGTAGCGCAAGAATATTTTCTGAATAGAAGACACCACAAGGCGCTGAGATGCCAAGATCCGGATGGCACCGAGGTGGTGTCTAGTAAGGTGCACTGGTGTGGCCATCCTACAATGCTGAAAGTCGGCGTGGGGCGCCCCGTTGGCCTGTGAGATGGCGGCAGTAGCGGACCGATGTGCGAATGGGGCCAAAGGCAGCGCAACAATATTTTTGGAATAGAAGAGACCACAAGGCGCTGAGATTCGGTTAGCACCGAGGTGGTGTCTAGCAAGCTATGCAGCTGAGTTGCGTGCGCACTTGCGGCGAATAGGTCGAAGGCAGCATAACAATGTTTTCTGAATAGAAGACACCACAAGGCGCTGAGATTCGGTTACCACCGAGGTGCTGTCTAGCAAGTTGCCGCACTGGTGTGGCCATCCTACAATACTGCTCCGAATAACGGCGTGGGGTGCCCGAAGGGGGGGGGGGAGGCGGCGTGAACGGGCCTTCCTAGGTGGAGGCTCGTCTGCTGTAGTGGGGCGCCCCTTTACCGTTTCAGTTGCCATTCAGCTGAGTTTCGGCTGCTCTTGATGCTACAGCGACAGACGGCTGCAACAGGACTCTCAAAATGGCGGCCTGTTCTTTGGATTTGGGCCTGGTCCACTAAAATGGCCCTGGGACACCTTAGAACTCGGACGCTCGTTTTTTTTTTCCTTTCCTGTACATGCAAAAAAAGGTAAATGCCCGGTACGTTACACGCTTCATCTGCCACGATGAACTCTCCAGAGGAACCGAAAAAAAATATAGTTATGGTAACTATACCATGCATCGTCATATGGAGAGGTGGCACCAATTAATTATAGTGCTGCATAAAAGAGAGATTTGGAGGAGAACCCCTGACCTGCTAGTACATTCATCAAAGAAGTGGCACTGACAGCATCAGAGGCAAGGGAAACGGTCCCAAATATTTAGAAGAACTTTGGAAAGATTAAAATGACATGTTTAGATTGTGGCAAATTAATTTCATGTGGACAGATGAGTGTTACTCTAATAAATACAGCATATGAACATCATCATAGTCGATGGTTGGTAGAGACATTTTGACTATATCCTGGACCTGCCCGTCCTCGCCCAAAATGGCGCCGGAATAAATGGGACTCGTAACTCCTTGTTGTGTACTGGTTGCAGAACCTTGAAATCACGAGATACGTATGCAGTTTTGAAGCACATGGCGGGCGGGGACGAGAATTGATTGAATATTTCGACATCCCTATTGATATTAAGTTCTGATGTGTTATTGATTACTGTACTATTGAAAGTTCGAATTAACGTCACCCATGGTACTTGCCCGCAAATGTATATCTAGATAATTTTATTGTAACCGGCCCTGTCGTATTTTAATTATAAAATGTACGTCCACCGATTCCGTAACTGTTAGACACCTTAGTTCTTGCAACCTAATGGCCCGCCCGTTACGTTCCTCTACAGTGTAAATGTCTACTCATCATATACGATTACAGTTTGCTCCGTGGCCGGCCCACGTGGTTATAGGCTCGTATTTGTATAATGAAATTTTCACAATAAAGGTTTTTAAAAGAAAACATGGTAGTAGTATATACATTGGTAAAGTTTTTAATAATAGTCACTGTTTTAGAATCATTAAAAGGCAAGTGAAATAAAGCAGACCAATTACATGAAGGGTAAAAGGTATAATACGAAGGAACGCAGTAAAGATAAATGGTCAAGGGCTGTTGTGTTTTCTATTCCTGCAACATAAAGTGATCGATAAGAATCTCATATTCAGGCGTATCGGCGACTAAGACAGCAGGTCGACCCTCTTTTGCTCAACGGCTCCGTCATGGGACGAAGAAACGCTCTTTTTCTCGAAAAAAGAATATATTTTACTTGCAGGACAGTTGTAAATTTCCCGGGAAAGTACATTAGCCTGAAACATTATAACATATATTTAAGAAAAAATAATGTTCGGAAGTAATAAAAAGCGTAATTTTTAGGTCATATGACCAAGCCTTTCATCATTAGAATAAGAAAAGTAAAATGAACCAATGAAAAGTTTTATTAACAAGTCACATGACTTGTTATGCTTACGTTACGCGCTGCGCGCCCCGGATGACTTCCGGATGCGCTAACGCGGCGCGTCATATGACGCATTACGCAACAACGCAGGTCCAGAATATAGTCAAAATGTCTCCACCAACCAGCGGTCGGAACACAACCCCTTTCAGCAGGCTAAATAGTTCTGTTAAATGACAACAGAAGGGACAGGCAACAAGAACCATTAGTCAAAGAGGGGAGGGCTAGTTCTTCTCTACCGGGTTACATTGGGGCGCTACCGGAACTGATCGAATTGGTAGTCTACAGTGTTTCTGGATGTTTCAGACTGAAGCTGGGGTTAGCATGAGAGCAGCACCATTTCGTAGCTCCGTCGTGGCCATTCCGCAACCAATCATGGCAGCCGCTCTTTATCGTTATTTTGGGCCGGGTGGGTGGCGGAGCCGAGCTGTTTTGCAGCCATCATTGTGTGGAGTTCAGTTCATTTCACTAGTTTTGTATTTGTCATGAGGGTTTGTTCCTAATGTTTCTATTTTAGCGCGGTCAAAAAGAGATCCCATTAGTGGCCTACTGATTTTGCTCGATTCCTTTTCTTTTTTTTTACACGATTTTTCGTTATCTGCAAAGACTAAACAGAGTATTGCGACTCTGTGTTTGTTTGTAAATAGAGAATGAACCAAAGAGAACCAATTCTAAAACAGTAAATACTTGGATAACAATCAATCAAATGGAGAGAGAAGCAGGCACGACGTATTACAACGGGGGCAAAGGCCTGCGTTAACTACCCTTCACTATGTGCAAAGAGAGAGTACTCCTAATAGAAATGAGGGGGGGGGGCACCATTCAAAGCAGATCAGTGTGCATAAACACGAAAATGTTTTCACTTACCACGTACTTGACATTCGACAGCTTTTGATATTTGCTATTAAAAAACCATTGAAATTCACTGAAAAAACCATAGGTTATAGACCATATATAGTTAGGAATTAGCATTTACAAAACCTTGAAAATTCACTGAAAAAACCATAGGTTATAGACCATATATAGTTAGGAATTAGCATTTAAAAAACCTTATTTTACTCACACAAAACCATTGAAATTCCATATATAGTTAGTTGCACTAACTATATATCGCGCACCCGCAATCCACTGCTGATGATGTCACATATTACATCATTCATGACATGGTCAGTGACATCACTGATGACATCACTGATGACATCTCAAATGACATCACTGATGACATCACTGATGACATCTCATTTGACATCAATGACCACATCACTGATGATATCATTCATGTGACAATACAATGCATCTCCTCACATTTTAATATAACCTCTGTTTCACCCAGTGTTAAATACAGAGTATAATTTTTGAAACCATTGACACACCAATACTAGTTACTACATACGTACTCACTGATTCCTACGTCTACACACACATTCACTCATTCACCCATACAATCATTCATACATACAATCACTCATCTTTACAACACTATCATATGCACTCATACACCTATACAGACACTCACACTCTGCCACTCATCCATGGAGTTACTCACACACCTAGTCAGTCCTGTAAAGAATCAATCACACTTCCATTTTCTTGTCTATACAGTTAAACATAGAGCACCTTACATTTTCAAACATATACTAACACATACTTACTTTCTTATACAATCATTGATACAAGTACACATTGATCTGCACAGAGTCACACACCTCCCAACCAGCCACACACACACTCAGTCTCCCATACAAATACTTGGACAATCAATCAATAACCCATATAGTTAATCATATAGCTACTGATCAACACATGCAGCAGTTTACAGAACAACAGACATAATGATGCACAAATTAAGACAGTTTAGTCACTAACCCATGCACTCAGTGAGACACATTTAATCACTCACTCATACATTCAGTCATGCACCTACTAAATCCTTCGTCCAGACAGTTATACATCTACTCATTCTTCAATATGTAAAACATATTTAAACTTTACAGAAACACACAGTCACTGGATGATGTCATCAGTGATGTCATCAGTGATGTCATTTGAGATGTCATCAGTGATGTCATCAGTGATGTCACTGACCATGTCATGAATGATGTAATATGTGACATCATCAGCAGTGGATTGCGGGTGCGCGATATATAGTTAGTGCAACTAACTATATATGGAATTTCAATGGTTTTGTGTGAGTAAAATAAGGTTTTTTAAATGCTAATTCCTAACTATATATGGTCTATAACCTATGTTTTTTTCAGTGAATTTTCAAGGTTTTGTAAATGCTAATTCCTAACTATATATGGTCTATAACCTATGGTTTTTTCAGTGAATATATATATATATATATCAAAACAAAACCCTTTCAGGCATAGAGTGACGCATAAATTATGCAAAAAAGAAGGAGAGAACTCTGGGTAGGTCTCAGTTTAGGTGGAAAGCAGCTCCTGTTAGAGCACTCTCAACACCAGCGACACTCTAGATCTGCTCACCTCAAATGTCTGTTTTTCTATCAAAGTTTTTAAGCATAGGATTAGACAGTGCTATCCATGCTGAGATAGAAAATGACAAAGTCTTTCGCCATTTAAACAGCAAAGTCTTTAAGCATAGGACTAGTACAGTGCAGTCCTTGGCGAGCTGTCAAATAACAAAATCCATTTATCACTCCAGGCACAATATTACAGCTTTGAATTGGTAAAATACCAACTCAAGCCAACCTGAAATGAATAAAAGCAACCCCTGACACAGTGTTTCGCTCTAATTAGAGCTCTTCAGAGAGGTATAGCTTTGTCCAAACACAAGGGAGCACCCAGTATTAAGTCAAAACAAAACCCTTTCAGGCATAGAGTGACGCATAAATTATGCAAAAAAGAAGGAGAGAACTCTGGGTAGGTCTCAGTTTAGGTGGAAAGCAGCTCCTGTTAGAGCACTCTCAACACCAGCGACACTCTAGATCTGCTCACCTCAAATGTCTGTTTTTCTATCAAAGTTTTTAAGCATAGGATTAGACAGTGCTATCCATGCCGAGATAGAATATATATATATATATATAAATATATATATATATATATATATATATATATCAAAGCTCCAGGTTGCCCTCAGGCGAGGCAGCACTGCAGCAGCGGCTTTCGGCGGGTAAAACACACCTCAACACTCCGGTAATTGTCTTCAGCTCTCAAGTCTGGGGATCTTCAGCCTGACGCATTTCTGAGCCTATCGCTCGTCATCAGAGGCTCGACATGAGTACATCCGTTCTGACACTCCCATTATTTATAATTAGTGGCCCTCAGATGGGCACGCAATGTCTTGTGGGATTTGCAGTCCGTATTTATTCCCTGAATGGGTGCTTGAAATTACAGCTGTTACAATGCACAAGCCCTGGATGGTCCCCAGGCTGAAGAACCCCAGACTTGAGAGCTGAAGACAATTACCGGAGTGTTGAGGTGTGCTTTACCTGCCGAAAGCCGCTGCTGCAGTGCTGCCTCGCCTGAGGGCAACCTGGAGCTTTGATATTTTACGCGGCAGCCCAGCCGCGGAGGCTTGCACCACCCCATAACGGAGGTCACGGGTCTGAATGCTGTCGAGCCCTTATGTGAAGCAACGGCACACCCACACACACCCACACACACACTCCTCACACACACACACCCACACATCCCACACACACACACCCCACACACATAACTCCCACCCCCCCACCCCCCACACACACCTCACACACCCACACCTCCACACACACCCAAACACCCCACATACCCACACCCACACACACACCTTACACACCCACACCCCCACCCACACCCACACACCCCACACACCCACACCCACACACACACCTCACCCTCCCCCCACACACACAACTCACAGACACACCCCACACATCCCACACACACACCTCACCCCCCCACACACACCTCTGACACCCCCCCCACACACACACACACCACACACACACCTCTCTCACACACACACACACCCACACACACCCCACACCCCCACACCCCTACACACACCCCCACACACACACACACACCCACACACACACCCCACACACACACACACACACACCCCTCACAGCCACACATCCCACCCACACCCACACACCCCACATACACACCATACACACCCCCCACACTGCCAAACACACTCCCACACACCCCCCACACACCCCATATACACACCCCACACACACTCACATAGCCTACACACACAAACACACCCCACAGACACCCCCCCACACACACACACACCCACACACACCCTCACAGCCACACATCCCACCCACACCCACACACCCCACATACACACCATACACACACACCCACACTGCCAAACACACTCCCACACACACCCCACACACCCACACACCCCATATACACACCCCACACACACCCACATATCCTACACACACAAACACACCCCACAGACACACACCCCCACACACACACACACCCACACATCCCACACACCCACACACACCCACACACACACTCCTCACACACACACACACACACATCCCACACACACACACACACATCCCACACACATACCCCCCACACCCACACACCCCCCACAAACACCTCACACACCCACACCTGCATCCACACCCAAACACCCCACACACCCACACCCACCCACACACACCTTACACACCCACACACCCACACACCCCACACACCCACACCCACACTGTGGTAAATAAATAAATAATACCCTATTTTTGACTAGACTTATAGCATAACAGATAGCTCAATAAATAAGAGTCAAGATTCGAGGTAGTAGGAGTTTCTGCAGGTTTATTACAGCATAAGGACAGGATCAGGACAACCTGCATAGGAATAGGACAATAAGGCCCAGCAGGACAACTGGGGCCCAGCAGCTGCCGGGGCTTGGTCTGGGATGAGCGCGCTAACATTTAATAACAAAACATTGACTTATATACATAGCGCAAACACATAGCATTACATTGCAGTGGGCGTAACAGTAGGTGGAGTAGAAGGCGTGACGCGTAGCAGTCGCGAGAGATAACAGTAAAAAGAGGTGTAACTGGGAGTATACATAGACATGTGATGGAAAACGTAACAGAATATGTCATGGATGGGCGGAAACATTGGAGGGGGCTACCTAAGGAGCCGGGACCTCTAACCTAATGGTGCGCGAAAACTGACAATGACGTGTTACTAGGAGAAGCTGGGGGCTACGAACTCTGTGCTAGGAGCAGAGACTAGAGTCTGAAGGGTCGGAGCGACATGTACCTAAACCCTATCTGGTATCTACTGTTTAGGGAACATGTTGATATAAACTAGAAGTCATGAGGGGAAAAACTAACTTGATTCTAAGACTGGACCATGCATTATTCTACATGTAGTGCGTGATGAAGAATACTAAATGACCATTAAATACAGTATTTCTCTAACGTGGAGACGAGAAGGCTAGACAATGACGGAAACTATTGATGCAGTTCAGTAGCTTAGGAATGCAGAGGAGGAGGACTGAACTGATAACTGGAACTATAACATACTTTTGGCAGACTCAGAGGCAGAGCCGGGGTGCACCGGGCACTGCAAGGCAGGAAGTAAGTGAAGGGTCGAGGATACAGGTGGGGGCTGTATCGCTCCTTAGCGAGGCTTTCAGGAGACAGGAGCTGAATCTGTGGTCCGGGCCCTTTTGAGGCCTGGAAACGGGGACTTTATAATTGAATAACGTGCACACTGAGAAACGTGGCAACATTACTTACATAGGCCTGATATTCGTAGTATTCACGAGGACTGGAAAATAGCATACTAGGGGTGGACACAACTGTAATTGCGTCTTTAATCAGAAATGGGGAATAACATATGCATATTGATCATGCACATATAACATATGATGGATGAGGCGTAGGGACACAGAACATGGCAAAATTTACTTTTCCACATTCCCTCCTTGTCACTACGTTTTCATCAGGAAACATCAATATTCATGATACCGTCTATCATTTCATACAGTACCATTTGCTCGTCTCGAATTGTCTTGGAACGGGATTTAGAACAGGGCTTGGGACTGGGAATACAAGAGGTAGCACACATGCTGCAAATCGCAGGGCCACATTGTATACAGAGGCAGCAGCTGAATATGATCGCTACTGCAATACCTAAAAAGGACAGGACTTTCCAACCCCATGCGGAAATTATATTCCAGAACCAACCGGACCATGTCCAGGTGCCTGGATCTTGGTGTAACAGATGGGCAATTTTATGGAGTCTGGTTATAGCTGAATAAACAGACGGCGCGTTATTTGGAATGAAAATACAACAACTGGATCCGAGAATTCTACAGGCCCCGCCCCTATCGGCCAGTATGACGTCAAGGACGAGACGATTCTGTAAAACGACAATTCTCATAATGGATTGCTCTTCAGTTAAGTTACCTAGAGCGGAGGCAGTCTCATCTACTACTGCTTCAAGGGTTCTTGTTAACCTACGGATTAGCTTACTATTTACAACTGTACCTAAATAAGGGAAAACACCTTTATCTATATCAATGAATTGCTCTGCGGCAGTTTCAGTATAATCGACAATCGGGAGATTTCTCTTGTGTCTAGTGTGTACTAAGAAAGAATTCCTATGATAATCAGGTGGGGCTAGAAAAACAGGTGGCAGTAGGAAAGCAATGTAACAGGTTCCCTCCCAATCGAGGGGCAGACGGACATATGCAGTTTGACCACAAATAAAATAAGAATGACGTGAAGCTTTGAAAATAGATTTCCCACTGTCACTATACTGGATAACAGTAGTACATTCACTATGTCCTATATGTACAGAACCATAACTACGGACACATAATTCGCCTTTGACTGGTAGTACTGAAATAGCGGGTGAGTCTGGAGCAGTATCAGACTGAACATTCAGAACCATGAAATTCGACGAATAATTTCCTAAATTATATACTTCATTTTCTAAATCTAAACCTGTTCTGTGGGGGAGACCTTGCTTGTCTGGAAAACATGTACTGTTAAGAAAAGACATATCTGTTGAGGATGACGTTAACGTGGACCATGCTCCACACGAACCATTGTGTGAGAATGGATAAGGAAAGAGTGGCAGAACTCCCTTCGGTGTCTGGAAAGGGGGGAGTCGACCACACACCCAACAATTAGTGGCATTGCTGGTCTGGTGTGAATAATGTAACATACGGATAAATGTGTTATTACGCATGGCGAGGCGGTATGCATATTCGTGAGGAGGCAGATCACTAAACGTGTGCTCTATTGTAGCATGAGCAGACATATTTACATGAGGAACTGAAAAACACAGATAGAAAGCATAGCTGGTGCAGGAAATCATTATGCTGATGAATAATACGAAACTCAGAAAAACGATACATTTGATTGAGCTTTGACTGACTCTCTCACTATGGGGGTCTATTTTATACATGTCAGAAACAGTCTAACCGTTTCACCTAGGGGAGGACTTATACAATCAAACTGGCTGACTTATTAGACCTGAGCTTTAACTTATACTCCTGTTGCGGAGTTTTCTCTAACAAGGGAGGGGTTGTAATAATGTCTTGTGCGGGACAGTCCTTTAAAACAATGTTCCGGCAATCCTTCGAATCCTGGGAAATGTTCTTGGAAATGTTTTTGAAGACTGGTTTCGATCCTTTGAAAAGTTTTACATGAGAAAGGTGGACCCACCCCTTCCTGCCTTCCAACTTGACGGCAGTTCGGGTGGTCAAGAGGACCTGACGTGGCTCCTTCCAACGTGGTTCCAGCGGACTTGATCTGTCAAAATTTCTGATCATCACTAGGGAGCCTGGAACGATCTCGTGCGGTGCCACCTCGGTATTGTCTGGAAATGCGGCGGCAACCTGTGAACGACATGAGTTGAGGGCAGACATCAAGGAAGCTAGGTAATCTGTCAGCATATTACATGAAACATCGGTAATACTTCGGGGTCTAGGAGTACCCCACATATTAGGGGGGCGGCCGAATACGACCTCATACGGGGACAGACCTGATCTGGAATGTGCGACCATGCGCATATAAAACAGAGCGACTGGCAAAGCTACTAACCAGTCTACACCTTTGTCTTTACATACTTTTGCTATACGGATTTTCAGAGTCTGATTATGCCTTTCGACTAGTCCAGCTGCTTCTGGATGGCGTACACAATGGAACTTCCACTGGTACCCTAACAAAAGGGAAACGTGTTTCATGAGTTCAGATGAGAATGGCTGACCGTTATCAGAATATACGACTCTAGGGAGTCCATATCTAGGGAAGAATTCACGAACCAACTGCTTGGCAGTGGTCGCGGCTGTGTAATCTGGGACTGGATATGCTTCTGTCCACCTGGACAAGGCGCATACAACTACAAGGACATACTTGAAACCTCGACATCGCTCCATCTGAATATAATCCATCTGGAGGACCTCAAAAGGGTGGTCAGGGGGCTGGAAACCACCTTGTTCCACCGGGACACTTTTACCTGGATTAAACTGGCAACATATCATACAGGTACGGACTTTCTGCTTGGCTGCAGCTCGTAAATGCTTGTTGAACCAAATGTTCTGGATACTGTCTAACATAGCTTTTTCTCCTAAATGTGCTGGACTATGTGCGGTATTGATAATGACTTGAACCATAGAATCGGGGAGAAACCATGTGGCTCTACCCTTCGCTAACCATCCTTGATCTGTCTGGACCCCTCCTTGTTCAGACCATTTCTTGATTTCATCGGGAGTAGCATGTAACTGTATATCTATGACATCTTGAGTAGGGTCCTTAACTGTCATGCATGTAATCGGATCTGGAGTATGTGTCTGTGTCTGATTAACTGGAATGTCTGGAGTCTGTGCTGTAAGCTTGGCTGTGCGGTCTGCTAAATCATTACCTTGGGAAATAATGTCAGTGACTTTCGTATGTGCTTTGCATTTCATGATAGCAACAGATGTCGGTAAATGTATGGCATCTAACAGGCCTTGAATAAGGAGACCATGCTGAATCTTGGTTCCATGAGAAGTCATAAAACCTCTCTCCTGCCAGAGCACTCCGAAGTCGTGTACAACTCCGAATGCGTAACGTGAATCTGTGTAAACATTAACCTTCAGGTTCTTGGCATGTATACAGGCTTGTGTCAGAGCGACTAGCTCTGCTGCTTGAGCGGACAGAGTATCAATACGGTGTGTTTCAATAACTTCAGTGTCAGTAGTCACTGCATACGCGGCGACTAGTTCTCCTGTACTAGTTCTCATACATGAACCATCCACATAAAGTGTCAGGTCAGGATCTGGTAACGGAATATCTGTCAGGTCTTGTCTTGGCTTTGTCGTAATGTTAACTACTTCCACACAATCATGTGTGTCTGGATTTGAACTAACTGATGGTAACAGTGTAGCAGGATTCAGGACGTTGCAGCGTCTAATTTCTATGTGCGGCTGGAACAGTGTCAATTCATAACCTGTTAAACGTGCAATTGTCAAGTGCTGAGTTTGTGTTCGGTTTAAAAGAACTTCTACTGAATGTGGAACTTGTACTGTCAGGGAATGTCCTAAAACTATAGAATCACTTTGTCTGATAGCTAGTGCTGTGGCTGCAACTGACTTGAGGCATGCAGGCAACGCCTGGGCGACTGGATCTAATGTGCTCGAAAAATAAGCACAGGGCTTGTATTGACCTGCTTGATCTTGTGTGAGGACAGATAATGCTGTACCTTCCCGTTCAGTAACGAAAAGTGTAAAAGGCTTACTGTAGTTCGGTGTAGCTAGAACTGGAGCTTGACATAGGGCTTTCTTTAACTCGTTGAAACTAAGTGTATGGTCAGATGTCCAAGGGAGGACAGTCGATACGGCTGCCTCCTGTGTCGTTAACTGTATCAGTGGCTTGGCTAGGAATGCATACTGGGGAATCCATTGTCTACAATAAGAAGTAAGGCCGATAAAGGCACGTACCTCCTTCTGGGTTCTGGGCTGGGGAAGACTCGCTATTAACTGGATACGGTCGGGTGTCAACTGCCTACCCCTCTTGGACAGCAAGTGTCCTAAGTATACCACTTGCTGGACACAGAATTGAAGCTTCGAAGGTGACACCTTGTGCCCCATCTCGGCTAGAAAATACAGAACTGTAAGTGATGCTCGCTCGCAAGCACGTTCAGAACGGGCTGTGATCAGTAGATCATCGACATACTGGAGCAGGGCAGTGTCAGTTGGCATGTGAATGTTGTCTAGTTGTCTCTTGAGTGCTTGACTGTAAATACTAGGGCTTTCTGTGAAACCTTGAGGAGCGCGTGTAAACATATAGCTCCTTCCATTTAAACAAAATCCGAAAAGAAACTGGCTGTCTGGATGAATTGGAACACTAAAAAATGCATTCTTGAGGTCAATAACAGTGAAAAACATGGCTTCGGAATCAATGGCTGTTAACAGGGAAGAAATGTCTGGAACAACTGGGTACTGAGGAATAATACATTTATTAAGCTCTCGTAAATCAATCACTAATCGATATACTGGGGGTGCATTTGGATCAGTACGTTTCATGACTGGAATGATCGGAGAATTGCATACATTGGAGTCAGTTTCTACAACTACTCCTTGAGCCATGAGCTCGTCAATAATTTTGGATAAGGCTGCTACAGCCTCAGGTGGCAATCTGTACTGCCTGATTCGTGGTAACACTACACCTGGTTTGAGAGTCACACGATAGGGTGTGATTTGCATGTAACCTACATCAGTTGGACCTTGCGCCCATAAATGCTGCGGAACATTAGACAATCTTGAATCAAAATCTCGTAATACATAGTGACCCTTGAAGTCACGTAGGAACAGACGTATTCCCTCTGGGGAACAGCAAATAACTGCACCTAATTCTTTCAATGTCTTAATGCCTAATAGATTTTCTGGACATGACTTAGTAAGTAACAGATCAGTAGTACGGGACAATGGACCTACTTCTAGAGTAACTGGCTTTGATATTTCATTAACTATGGGTTTTCCTGAAAATCCAAGGGAAACATTTCTTGAGCCTGAGAGCGGAGCCCCTGGAACTTCGGCGTGACTAATGGTGGTCCTACTTGCCCCTGTATCGATCAAAAACTTTCTGTCTTTCCCTAATACTTGACTATGAACATAGGGACCTTCTTGGTCTACAGGTATCTCGATGAGAGGCAAGCCTACCTCCCTCTCTAGGCTGTTTCATGAATATGACTGATACTTTGGATACTCGGACTGTGCATACTGGTACATCTGCGATGTAACGTGCTGTGTTGCAGCAATAGGCTGCGGTACTGTAACTGTCTGTGGTGCATTCTGTGACTGAGGAGTCTGTGAAACTTGTTCTTGTCTCGGCGGACGTGGTCTTTCTTTAGTCTTACCAGTAGCTATGTTGTGTTTCAGAACTGCACACTCGTTTATAAAATGACCTGGCTGTTTACAATAATTGCAGTTCCCTTTAACGGGAGCCGCAGGGTGACTGGCTTGATTCGGACCTCTCTTCTGACTGTCTTGAGGAATAGACTGTGCAACTAGCACTTTCATTTTCGTGTCTTTCATACGTTTTCTTTCGTGTTCTTGCTCTTCTCTAATTCTATTCTGGTGATACTGAAGCATCTGGAGCATCTGGGACGGAGTATTTGCTTGCCAGGTGCTTTCGACTTTCAAAACTCGGTTTTTAATTTGTGGACTTGAATTCTCGACTAATTTGGTAACGAAAAGATGAGGGTATGACTCACTACTTGTCTTGAGACCACTGTTAATACTGAAACATTTCTCAAATCTAGAATAAAAATCACTAATATCCTCATCTTGTTTCTGTTTACAGGCTGAGATTGCATCCCAGTCTTCTTTCCTAGTTGTCAATAATCTGGGTAAAACTTGAATCAATAATTCTGGTAATTCTTTACATTTATCTCCAAGACCGGTACCTGGTACTCGTGCCTTGTCTTCAGCTTCTAGAGCTGTCCAATCGATCTTTTTCTCTCCCACCTCCCATTCTTTTTCCTTTAACTTTTCATACACCCCTGCGGGTAGCAGGACCTTTAACATTTTAATGATGTCTGGGTAAGTGTATTCTCCCATACGGAGCATGTCCTTTAATTCTCTATGGAACCCCGCTGGGTCTTTGTCGTGACAGGGGATTAATTTCTTCATTTCAAGAAGTTCCATCTTTGATATCGGAGTGTATACAAACACTCGTTGCATTACGCCACCCGCCCCTTGGACTGGGTGGACTTCTCGTAACGGATTCTGTCTGTCTATGTAGAATGATTTACTTTCTGGGGGTGAGACATGAACAAAATGCGGGTTCAGGAACGTTCTATACTTGTGGCGCTGTTCTAGAATGACACTAATTAAATCGGTACCTAGACCTCTCCATCTGTACTGGAGTAACTCGTTCAGGATATCATGTAACGGGCCTGGATCAGAATGTTGACCCTCATACTGAGTAATGAGGTGCTGGATCATATACATACCCACCAGTCGTTGCTCGGCTGGGGGCAATTTCAGAAACATTTGTGCCACTATTTCGTCTGGAAAAGTGGTAGAATCAGTAATCCATCGGACTGCTGATCGGGCTAGTTCTTGTTCATGCATAGTACTTAGTTCACTGTAACCGACTCGTGATTTCAGAATGTGATCGGTAGCTTGAAATACTTGTTCTAGAGAATCTCGTTCTGGTGCTGGATGATGAAAAATAGACTTAGGTTCTGGACGTAAATGGCGATCTGGAAATCTGGATTTTCCTACATACGCTATTCTGGCGGGATTCTCGTCTTCCTCTTCAGGATCAGAGATACTTTCTTTCTCGCTTACTTGTGCTGCTTTACGCTGTTCGTGTAACCTTATTATTTCTTTACGAATTTTCTTGTACATACTTTCCATGGCACTAATGGTCTTGTGCTTACCCTCGGCTATATTATCACTCCACCTTGTTAAGATTCTCATTTCGGCGGGATCTTTAGACGGATAATCTTGTTCTCTTATTAGACAATTGATCAGGAACTTTAATATCATGAGCTGAATCTCGGCTTTCCTTTGAGACATAATTTCGCCAATACTTTCTGGATCATCCCCTGTACGGATGAAACGATATATTCTGTCTAGATCTTCTTTCATATTTGGTAAGGTGACTAGATACTCGGTCACCCTTCTTACGCGTACGGAATATAAAACCATATTATACTCGCCTGGGACTGTGTCATAGACACATTCGGCAAGGGCTTGTCTGATTTCTGTAACAGACTTATTACTTTTTGGAGTACGCTGTGATGCTTGAGCATGTAATTCGAGTGCTGATAAACGTTTGTGTGGCGGCGGGGTTTGAGGAGGACCTCCTCCTGCGGCCCCTATACTAGAATCGTCGACTGACATTCTTCGTGCTTGCAGGGTCGGTAATTGTAACGTGGGCTGAACTTGTATGGCAGGCTGACCCGGGGGTACCATAACAGGTACTCCGGTGTCTGGAGGAACGGGAAGTGCCTGATTTACAGGGACAGGTGGAGCGCGAACTGGATTTGCATATTCTGGAACTGTGTCGTCCAAATAGGACGAAATAAAAATATCAGCTGCGGTCGGTTGGTGACGTAGCTTGGTCGGAACTAATGGTGGCGGGAAATTACTGGGTGCCTCTGGGGTCGCTTTTGGCAAGCCTTCGGCAAGGAGAGGGTACATACCCTTAATAAGGGCATGCCTCTGTCTGTCTGACTGTTCGACTTTGACTTGTTCACCTATCTCGATTAATTCTCTTTCTTGGGCTCGTTCTTGGGATTCTCTACTTAACTCTGACTTTCTGACTTCCTTTTCCGTTCTTCTATGCGCTTCCTTACGCCATAACTCGATGGCATCTTTCTGTGACTGTCTGGCTTTCTTTTTCCATAATGCTTCTTCTACTCGCATGATACATTCGGCATCCCATGTACCCGATACGGGCCATCTATACTTTTCTTCTAACTGTTTGGTATACTCTACCCATAAATCTAGATACAATATGGCGCTTATGCCATGTTTCTGATACATAAAGTGACCTGGACTGTCCCTAGGCGGAACAGGAACTGCTGCTTCCAGCAGACCCTTTCTAGTTTTTAACTGACGTAACTTGGAAAAGAGCGGCATTCTAAACTTGAATCGGAACACAATACAATACACGAAAAACAATAACAATTGGGAAAACAATTCAGGCATACCACGACGTTGAAAATACATTAAACAACATTATAAATAACAGTTCGAACAGAATACTCCTTGAAAATACTGAAAACAGAAACAGAACAGAATTCTCGAGAACGGAACAGACTAGAGTTACTGGATGCACTGCTGTAACAGTACGGAACATACCGGTCCCACAAAGGAACGCATCAAGACCCGTATCCACCTAGGTGAACACTTCGTTTGTGGGCTTGGGTACCACCAACCCACGGACCAGGAGTCAATTTAGACTGACCCTGTCTAGACACTACCCCAGCAATGGTACTCACCGGGCAGCACGGAACGGAAGGCCTCGGACGGGACCGGACTACGACGGGCTTCGGACTTCGGACTTCAGTTACAGGTGGGCCTCCGGATACCTCGGACCTTGGACTCTCGGCTTGGGCTCTGGTCGGGACTCGCCGCGTTCCTCCACCGTCTCGTTCGGATGCTGGACCGCCTCCTCCGTCTCCTCCGTGGGCCTGAGGGATACTTGAAGCAGAAATATCTGCCAGTGCACGGTATGGTTCCGTCACGACTGCAGAGGGTCAGGGGGTCGGCGTGGCTTCACCGACGCGTGGGGAAAGGGCAAGTCCCTATTCGGGCGCCATTATGTGGTAAATAAATAAATAATACCCTATTTTTGACTAGACTTATAGCATAACAGATAGCTCAATAAATAAGAGTCAAGATTCGAGGTAGTAGGAGTTTCTGCAGGTTTATTACAGCATAAGGACAGGATCAGGACAACCTGCATAGGAATAGGACAATAAGGCCCAGCAGGACAACTGGGGCCCAGCAGCTGCCGGGGCTTGGTCTGGGATGAGCGCGCTAACATTTAATAACAAAACATTGACTTATATACATAGCGCAAACACATAGCATTACATTGCAGTGGGCGTAACAGTAGGTGGAGTAGAAGGCGTGACGCGTAGCAGTCGCGAGAGATAACAGTAAAAAGAGGTGTAACTGGGAGTATACATAGACATGTGATGGAAAACGTAACAGAATATGTCATGGATGGGCGGAAACATTGGAGGGGGCTACCTAAGGAGCCGGGACCTCTAACCTAATGGTGCGCGAAAACTGACAATGACGTGTTACTAGGAGAAGCTGGGGGCTACGAACTCTGTGCTAGGAGCAGAGACTAGAGTCTGAAGGGTCGGAGCGACATGTACCTAAACCCTATCTGGTATCTACTGTTTAGGGAACATGTTGATATAAACTAGAAGTCATGAGGGGAAAAACTAACTTGATTCTAAGACTGGACCATGCATTATTCTACATGTAGTGCGTGATGAAGAATACTAAATGACCATTAAATACAGTATTTCTCTAACGTGGAGACGAGAAGGCTAGACAATGACGGAAACTATTGATGCAGTTCAGTAGCTTAGGAATGCAGAGGAGGAGGACTGAACTGATAACTGGAACTATAACATACTTTTGGCAGACTCAGAGGCAGAGCCGGGGTGCACCGGGCACTGCAAGGCAGGAAGTAAGTGAAGGGTCGAGGATACAGGTGGGGGCTGTATCGCTCCTTAGCGAGGCTTTCAGGAGACAGGAGCTGAATCTGTGGTCCGGGCCCTTTTGAGGCCTGGAAACGGGGACTTTATAATTGAATAACGTGCACACTGAGAAACGTGGCAACATTACTTACATAGGCCTGATATTCGTAGTATTCACGAGGACTGGAAAATAGCATACTAGGGGTGGACACAACTGTAATTGCGTCTTTAATCAGAAATGGGGAATAACATATGCATATTGATCATGCACATATAACATATGATGGATGAGGCGTAGGGACACAGAACATGGCAAAATTTACTTTTCCACAACACACACACCTCAAACCCCCCCCACACACACACACACCTCACAGACACACCCCACACATCCCCCACACACACCTCACCCCCCCACACACACGTACCGGGGAGCGTACCATGGTGAAAACCCAGTGAAATAGTAAAATAATAATTTAAAGTGCTTAGAGGTAGGGTAGCTCTGAATAGAGTTGTTGTGTTGTTTGGGTGTTTTAAGTACCAACATGTAGGTACCAAGGCAGAGTCTTAAATTTAATGTACCCCGTTTCCTCTGTATATATCTTGCATGTTGTTACAGAAGTTATTGTGGTATATGGAATCCATATCATAGTCTGTCAGGAAAGCAGAAATAGATACTTTAAGCACTCCCTGAGAAGGCCTAGGGGATCATGTGTAGTCTATCTTGCTCCCTTATGATGATGAAAATGAGTAAACTTACTATGTAAGACAAAAAAGTTGCACAGAATACTATAAGTCTCACTTTATATTATAATCATTTTGGTAGTACTTCATGAATTACATATAAAAATGAATAATGTCTTAAACTATTTTTGATTAATAAATATAAATGTATTCTTCTGATTCTTTTTCAAAATTTAATAAAACTTCTAACATTACATTGTCTGGAATTTCCTCATAATTATCATTGCATGATTCAATTTGTTCCAAACAGTCAATTAATTGTTGGTCTATAGAGTCATCCATGAAATCCAAGACATCTTTTTTTTCATCTGGATTGTTTTCAATCTTTACTTCGAAAGAAATAACATTGGATTGTTGTTTTTCTTCCATTTTCTTTCTGTAAATTGCATAAAAAATAACTTTATCAGTTGAGTTAGGGTACTTTTGGGTTTAAGTTCAGACAGGTATTTCTGAGTTTTTAACAGTGAAGTAAATTTTCGGCAGCATATGGTTTCAGGCAGGAAGTAGAACTATTAAAAAGTGCATGTGATGAAGCCTAAGTAAATTCATAATTATACCAGAGAAGCCTAACTCAATCCATAACTATTACAGAGAAGCCTATCTCAATCTATAACTATTACAGAGGGATAGTATATAACTATCAGAAAATGTTTTCCCAAATTAACTTAAAGTGCACAACATACTTCCCTTTCCAAATTAACAACTTACCTTTGTGAAAACAGTGGAAGTTTTCAGTGAAAATCCTTTTCAAATGTACTTCAGGAAGTACTAGTCAACATGGCTGTGTTTCCCTCTCTTTTTTTTATATATATTCATGTACATAACCAATCAAATGTCAGCACATAAAAGTACAAAATGTAAGTAACATTTTAATTGGTTGTAATTTCTAACACTTTCATATGTGTTTTTGTCATGTAATTTACCTCAGGATATTTAGACAGGGCTATAGCCTAAATGGCTGAATGGAATATCACCAAATTTGGGAAAATGGAAGGGACTGGTATGTAGTATGGCCTATTCTATATATGGTGAACATCTCTACAGAGGTTTTTATGTAAATTACCTTTTAAACATTTTTGGGAGCGCTTACCGGTGAGCGCCCCGGTACGCGCACCGGCAGCGCTACGGAAGTCCTCCATCTTGTGTTTCGGAAGAATTGAGACACAAGATGGAGGACAAACAACGTTGGGAATGCGTAAAAGGGGGCACGGTAGACACCCCCTGACCCCCTAGGTTTTCTAAGGGGGGCTTAGGAGGCCCATATAGGCCTCCAAAAAAAATTTTTTTTAATTTTTCGCGGGGGGAGCGCCTGGTACGCGTACCGGGGAGCGTACCGGGGAGTGTACTTTGGTGAAAAACAGTGAAAAAAGTTAGAGAAAAGTAATCATTTTGAGTGATCAGAGGTAGGGTAGCCCTGAAAAGAGCTTTTGGGTTCTGGGGATGATTTAGGTACCTACACGTAGGTTCCAATGCACAGTCTTAGAATCAGAAGGAATATTCTATTCCCCTCATCTGAGAAGTGCACACCATCTCCTCTGTAGATATCTTGCATGTTGTAACGCAAGTTATTGTTGTATACTGAACCCATTCCATAGTCTCTCATGTAAGCAGAAACAGATTTATTCACATGTTTCCGTGCTTTCTCAAATTGTGGACAAAATTGGTTGGACGACTTCCATTTCTGTCTTTGGCATATATTGGAATATACCAAGGCAGTTTGTGGAAAAAGTGTCATCAATTGCCCAAAGGTGTCCTTTAAAACCATTTCCAGACCTACCCCAGTCAAAGTGCCTAGGTCATTTCCACCACAGTGCAAAATGATACGGTCAGGGTGTGGCAGATGGTGAAAGGTTTTCACCAATGGTATCAATTGATGACATCTCAATCCTCTTTGGCCAATCCATTTGATGTGCACATTTAGTAAATCAAGGTTGTGAAAATTTCTGAGAGCTGCATACCTTTGAGCCCAGTGGATGTAGCTATGTCCAATAATCCAGACAGAATACATGGTGAGAGGAGGTTCTGGTGCAGTCAGATGAAGTGTAGGAATAAAATGGCAGTTGAAACAGTAGGAGTTTGCACAAAAAAACTGTGGAGTTTCAGTGCTGTTTGGTGGATTCAGATAGTTGAAAACTGAAAGTTAGGGTGCATGGTTCTGTTCTATGAAAGAAGTAATTTGAATGGTTAAGAAAAAGTCATTAAAAGAAAGATTGCACCTGATAAGCTGGTGTATTGAGAGGTCAAACATCCTTGCTGAGTTCATTTGCAACATTGTAGAACAAACTTTTAACCCTGAGAGCTCAGTAAGGAGGGAGTTGCTATGGTAACAGGTAGAAAGGGCTGAGGGGGGGGAAGGGTGTTGGTTTGAAAATAGAGAGGGAAGAGTTTTAATTGGTTAACATGAGGGATATGTGTGTAGAATTAGAGGTTTTCTGTGCCATTCATGGTTGCAGTGCATGGAGTACATACCTTTTGCTCTGCTAAATAAATATTGGTGTGTGTATCTGACACTGTTCTCAATCTCCCAAAGCATTTGTAAAGGTGAGTTATGATTCATTCAATATAGATAGAGAATTCAGATTAGGAAGCACATTGAGCTTCTTTGCTGTTGGCTTGTGTGACGCTTTTTGAAAATGCAATATTTGAACCTTTCACAATCATGTCACCTGTGTTACCTCAGATTAGGAAGCAGACTGAGCTTCTTTGCTGTTGGTTTGTGTCATTTGTTTGGTAATGCTTGGTAGGAATGTTTGCAAGAGAGAGGAAATGTATTTTGTAAAATAGTGACTTTTCAGTACTGAAATGGAATGCTTGTACATAGGACCTGCGTTCTGTTTCTAAAATGTTATTGAAAAAACGATTTTGGGGCAAATCAATGGCTTTTACATTTTTGAGAAGGAATAAATAGTGTGTGCATGATTACATAAAAATATTTGAACCTTTCACAATCATGTCACCTGTGTTACCTCAGATTAGGAAGCAGACTGAGCTTCTTTGCTGTTGGTTTGTGTCATTTTTTTATTAATACTTGGTAGGAATGTTTGCAATAGAGAGGAAATGTATTTTGTAAAATAGTGAGTTTTCAGTACTGAAATGGAATGCTTGTACATAGGACCTGCGCTCTGTTTCTAAAATGTTATTCAAAAAACGATTTTGGGGCAAATCAATGGCATTTACATTTTTGAGAAGGAATAAATAGTGTGTGCATGATTACATAAAAATATTTGAACCTTTCACAATCATGTCACCTGTGTTACCTCAGATTAGGAAGCAGACTGAGCTTCTTTGCTGTTGCTTTGTGTCATTGTTTGGGTAATGCTTGGTAGGAATGTTTGCAAGAGAGAGGAAATGTATTTTGTAAAATAGTGAAGTTTCAGTAGTGAAATTGAATGCTTGTACATAGGACCTGCGCTCTGTTTCTAAAATGTTATTCAAAAAACGATTTGGGGGCAAATCAATGGCATTTACATTTTTGAGAAGGAATAAATAGTGTGTGCATGATTACATAAAAATATTTGAACCTTTCACAATCATGTCACCTGTGTTACCTCAGATTAGGAAGCAGACTGAGCTTCTTTGCTGTTGGTTTGTGTCATTTTTTTTATTAATACTTGGTAGGAATGTTTGCAATAGAGAGGAAATGTATTTTGTAAAATAGTGAGTTTTCAGTACTGAAATTGAATGCTTGTACATAGGACCTGCGCTCTGTTTCTAAAATGTTATTCAAAAAAACGATTTTGGGGCAAATCAATGGCATTTACATTTTTGAGAAGGAATAAATAGTGTGTGCATGATTACATAAAAATATTTACATTTTTCACAATCATGTCACCTGTGTTACCTCAGATTAGGAAGCAGACTGAGCTTCTTTGCTGTTGGTTTGTGTCATTTTTTTGGTAATGCTTGGTAGGAATGTTTGCAATAGAGAGGAAATGTATTTTGTAAAATAGTGAGTTTTCAGTACTGAAATGGAATGCTTGTACATAGAACCTGCGCTCTGTTTCTAAAATGTTATTCTAAAAACGATTTTGGGGCAAATCAATGGCTTTTACATTTTTGAGAAGGAATAAATAGTGTGTGCATGGTTACATAAAAATATTTGAACCTTTCACAAACATGTCACCTGTGTTTCCTCAAATTAGGAAGTGGATTGTGCAGATGAGGTGAGGCATGTCCAGGGGTGCAAAGGAGTTGAGGCCTGTGTCCATGAGTGCAATGGAGAGGACTTACCTCCTCTGACCCTTAGACAAGCATTATCTAATCTGTGCCCCTTGGACAGAACTCAATACATTGAGTATAATTGATGGTAACAGGGTGCAGATGAGAAGAGGCGTGTCCAGGGGTGTAGATTAACTGAGGCCTGTCTAATGGTGCAGATGAGTTGAGGTCTATTCAGGGTTGCAGATGAGGTGAGGATTGTCCAGGGGTGCATAGGAAGTGATGCCTGTGTTGAAGAGTGTAGTGGAAGAGAGGTCTGTCCAGGGGTGGAAAGAAGGTGAGGGCTGTGTCTAAGAGTGTAGTGGGGGATAGGCTTCATGAAGTCCAGTCCAGTGCACTCTTAGACACCGGTCTCACCACCTATGCTCCCCAGTACAGGCCTTACCTCATGTGTACAATCTGCTTACTAATCTGAGGAAACACAGGTGCTATGATTGTGAAATGTGCAAATATATTTTTTTAATCATACAGATACTATCTAATCCTTGTCAATAATGTAAAACCAATTCATGTGCCCGGAATATTTTTTTAGAATAACATTTAAAAAACAGAGATAAGGTCATATGTATAAGCATTATAGTGTTTATATCGTTTGCTTATTGTCATTGCTTTGTTGTTTGGTAATAGTGGTCTATAATGAGGTTTTTTTTAATTTGTTTACCACAGATTGAAATCAAGATTTCAATAGTAAGGAAATATGCCCTCAAGGCAGAGGAGACGGAAAGATGCTAAGCGGAAAAAATCAAAAACAGCAATGGAATTAAAGCAGTCTCCTACAACAAATACTTCAAAAATTGCGAAAAAAGCTCCTGGTAATACAACTAAGTCTTTTTTTCGGAACATATGTAGATCCAAAAAAATTATAATATACATGTGAATGTAAAAAAGGAGAGAGCAAATTTGAAGAGGAAGGAGAGATCCCAAAAAAATGTTACTACTGCAGCAGGAGACAATAATATGTATAGGAATAGAATGAATAAATCTTTATTGTTTGATTATTTAAAATCTTACAATATTACACATGCGATACGAAAAAGAAACATGTAAATTGCTATATTAAATTTAAAAACGATTAAAATGCCAAAGCACCGTAAAATTCATTTGATTGCATAATAAATAACTTTTTTAAATTATTATTCTCCTAATTTCCTTTTCACTATCAATAGAAACCTTACGAAGGTAGCATTTAGACTTATATCGTTTGACTGTAGACACCGTATCAGGGCCTGCCTACATGTCCTTATTCCACGTACATTAAGCGGTAATTTGAGTAAAGTTCTTCTCTCGTTTAAGAGTTCGGGACAAATGCATAATAGGTGGCGAATATTCTCCTGACCTTTGTTACACAGTCTACAAATTGTTTGTTCTTCAGTATTTTTCCACGGGGGAAGATGGCAAAGTCCCGGCAGCGTTCCAAATCTCGCTTTAAGAAGCACCTGTTTATTTTTCTCAGTCCAGGGTATTTCCAAGTATTGTTGTATTCCCTTTTTTTGTAACCATTTATTACTGACCAGGCGTGTTGTCTCTTTATAAGGGTAGCTTTGTCATTTACAATGGATAATTGGTTTGCAGTTTTATTATTTATTATTTTTTTGAACGATGCATTGGTTATATTGTTTTCCCAGATATAAGTAACTGCAAAGACATCTATTGCTTCCTTGAGGTAGATCCATGCGGCTGAGTTTACGTTATTATTTATTTCTTTCCATAGTAGCTGTGATATCTCATTTTCATGGTCGTTTTTTATACGCTTCCAGATTTTGATAAATTGCCCTTGCCTCGCATATTGTTGATTGGTTAATCCAAACTCCAACCTAATTTGTGCGGGTGACGCATTCGCAGGGAGTTGAAAAAGTACCCTATATGTTCTTGTTAGGGCCTTATTTATTATTTCCTTATCCTTTCCCATTAGTGCTTCACTACCATACGTGATAGTTGGGAGGAGTCTTGCCCCTATAATGCTCAAGAGTGGGCCATATGTGAGGTTAATGAGTGACTTCTGTACAATTCTAAATGCTGCAGTCAACGCATTAGCCTTTCGTTGTATATCCTTTTTATGAAACAGGTAATTACCCTTTTCATCAAATAACACCCCCAAATAATTATATGCATCTACTTGTTCTAATTGGGTCTTGTCCATGTACCATTTGGTTTTATATCTTATCCTGTTTTTCTTAGTGACTACCATAATCTTGGTTTTCGCTTCGTTTATCACCATCCCGTTTTCCTTTGCATACTTTTGCGTTCGACTGATTAGACGTTGTAGTCCAAATCTAGTGTGGCTTAGAAGGATAACATCGTCTGCGTACAATAAATTAGTAATGGGCTTATCACCTATTTTCGGAGGGTGGGCGTTTGTTCTATCAAGTATCCCAGTTAGGTCCGCCAAAAACAAGTTAAAAAGGAGGGGAGCTAAAACACATCCTTGTTTTAGTCCTTCAGTTGCTGGGATCTCCTTTGATAACGTTTGTCCATCACCTATCCTCACCCTTACCCATGTCTTACTGTATAGGAGACGAATCAATTTCAATAAAGCCACTGGTATATTCTTTTCCTGAAGTTTTTTCCATAATAGGTTTCTTTGGACACAGTCAAATGCAGATTTAAAATCTACAAAACATAGGTAAAGCGGTTGTTTAGCTCTAATAGATTTGCTCATAAGCAGGGACAGAACCAATATATTTGTCGTTGTCCCCAGTCCTTGTATGAAACCCGTTTGGTTCATAGGCAATATCTTGTTTTCCCGAACCCATTCACTAAGATATGTAAGCAAGCTCCTGGCAAACAACTTGGCGTCCGTGTCTTGAAGTGTAATTAACCTGTAGTTTTCTGCGAGTGTCCAATTACCTTTTTTAAATATTGGCGTGATTAAAGATCCTCTCCATGACTCAGGTATGACTCCTTTTTGAATGACTTCTCCATATAGTTTTTCTAGGTACAGTGCCCATAGTTCTGGATTTTCTTTATAGAGTGCGAACGGTATACCATTTGGTCCCGGAGCTCCATCCTTCTGTTTTTTAATTAATTCTGTTATTAGCTCTTTTGTTATTTCTGTATCACTGCCATAGTTCTGTATTTCTGTTTCGTAACTGCCAATGAGATGCATTTCCGTTTCCCTTGTCCCTGTGTTATTCTGGTTTAGATGCTTTCTCAGAAATGTGACCCATTCCTGCTCCGTTAGTGGAGATGAGACCACCTGTTTGTTTGGTCTAACCAATCCATTAACAATTTTCCCGAATTCCATTTGGTTCTTTTGTTTGCTTGCATGAAATATTTTTGCCCACATTGTCTTTTGTGCTTGAGTTTTCTCGTTCCATATTAGTTTCTTCAGATTTTGGTTTAGTGATTTCAGTTTGCCCACAGCTTCTTCTTTGATTCTGGTTTTCTTTGTTTGCCTGATGATCTTATTCCGGGCTCTTTTTAATTTAGTTATTGTATGTGGAAGGTTTATAAAATTTTCCTTTTCCTTGTTTTTCTTTTTATAGTGCGATGTATCCGGATTTATGTTTGGTTGCGATAAGGGTTTGATCAACTTCTTATTAAAGTTTTCCCATTGTTGTATCACTGTTTCTGTTGTTGAGTCCTTACAACAAAACTCCAAAAGACTCTCCACTTGTTCATTCATTAGTTTTTTATTTTCAGCATTCCAAATGAGCTTTTTAAAGTTTATTGTTCCAATGCACCCCTGGACGGTTTGATATACTTGGTTTGTTTTACTTCCAATATTTATTGTTATTATCTGCTGACAGTGATCACTCTCCTTTGTTTTCTGTAACTGAAACGAAGTAATGTTCTTGAACATATTTAACGAAGTCATGGTATAATCAATTCTGGACTTTGCGTTACACCCAAAATAACTATATGCTGGTGGGACATCTGTTTTAAATTGGCCATTAAGAATACGAAGACCCATCGCTTCCATATTTTTGATCAACTGTGTACCCAGTTTGTTTGTAGTGGGATTCATCTCTTTTCCTAAGTCCTGATAGGGAATTGACCATTGATGGTCTTGTGATTGTGTTATATCATCTCTTATATAAGGGGACATTAGGTTTAGATTAAAATCCCCGGTAACCAGGTAATCTGATATCGGATCGTCCAATGTTTGTTTTGTTAAGAAGTCATTCAGGTTTGCACAAGTTGCTTCCCTACTGGTTTGTATTGGTTGGATATATACATTGATCAAATATATAGATTTGGATTTTTGGTTTGTTGTTTTATAATTCAGTTTAACTATTAGGATATTCGTACAGCCCGAGTCCACCTGCTCATGCCGCGCTTGTATGGCATTTGAAATGAATATTGCCAGGCCCCCACTCGGGCGGTCGAATTTATGCATTTTTTTAGCATGTTCATAGTAACCTGCGTATCCGTGTAACATAAATGGGTTGGTTTCCCATGTTTCTTGTAACAGAATAATCTGACATGGGCACGATATTGAGTCTACTTGTGCATTATAGATCTTACTTCCCACTCCATTAATGTTCCACGAACACATCCTTATTTGTCCCATCTCATTGGATTTAACAGGTGCTTGCTTAGGTTTATCGACTCATTGTTTTCTGTTACTGTGTAATGCCATATTTATCCATATTTCGTTTATTTCTAAGTTCCTTTCTGTGTTTTTTTGCGAAGTTACCCCTTCTGTTTTCATAGGGGATCTATCACGGGCATTTTTTAATACTGGAATTATCTGTATGCCAGTTTTTTCGGGCTGTGATTTTGTTGCTTCCCTAAAAAACGGAGTTGGGTAGACCTCCTGGCTTTGTTTAGTAATTGTTATGCCCCAAGATTTAAATGTCATCTGCTCACTCATAATCTGTTCGGCTATTGTTGAGGATATTAATGTTATTAGTGTGGGAGCCTGGAGGCTTTGTTTTCCTGACATAAGCTCAATAGAGACAATATCCTCACTTACAATGTTAGTTAATGATGCAATTGATTTGAATAATCTGAGTAAGTTCCCCCGGTTTAGTATATCGTGCCTACCTCTAGACTCAAATTCCGGGGTAAGTATAAGCTGAGCCTTAGTATTAAGTACTTGGTGAATTAGAACCTCACTTTCCTGGATTTTTTGTGGTTTGTAGCTAATTCTTTTTACTCCATCTATGCTTTCAATAAGCAGATGCTCCCATTCAGGCAATTTATTAGATCTTTTCAGTTCTTCAGTTACAGTTGTTTCAGCGTGTTTTACTATTGTTTCCTTGGCGCTAGGAATAGAAGGCAAAATCAATTTAGGGACATTCGTACACGAATGTTTCGCAATAGGGTGGTTTTAAATTTGTTAAAAAATATTAAGAAAGGTAAACAGAAAGCTGCTTTTTATAAGAAAAAGAAAAGTGTAGAGAAGATTGTTGATCAGGCTTTTGAAGTTAAGAAAAAATTATTTATTTTAGTAATCAATAGAATTAGGACACTTAACAAGACAATTGATGTTTTCAAATCAAAGAGTAGATGCAAAAGAGTAATTAATCGGACTCATTTTTGTAAAGTTTTTTTCTGGAGAATGGATGCACAGTTCAAGTTGTGAGCCATTTTTTAATGAGGAGAGTTACTTCCAGGAGAATGATTTGGTGCATGCAGTTGACACCAGTGGTCGAGCATATGAGGTGAAAGACGGTTGTCCGATTGAAAAAGAGAAACTTGTGCCTAGAGAAGCAGAAGAGGTATTAGCTGATGAAGTTTTAGGGAGACGTACTAAGGGTCGAGTGTACACTTGGAAGTGTAGTAGTATTTGTAGTGTGCGACAGGATTCAATCGATGTGCTTCGTAATTTCTTACGTACATATAGTAAGAAAAGTCCAAAACAGAAAATGAAGATGTTGCAAGACTTAGACCCTTGCAGAGTGAGAGAAAACACAGGTTTGAAAGGGCATTCACTGGCTTGTCTTTCTAGAAAAGTCTGTCAGAGTGTTTTTCATCATTTTAGGATGTTAGCAGAGGAAATTAGTGAGAAGGTTGTATTATGCAAAAAGTCCACCACTTAAGCTTAAATAGTTAAATAGTGCTCTTTTGCATGGAACTGAATTAGATGTGAAGAAGATTTGTGAAGAAATTGAGATTTGGTATTTTTGTGAAAAAGAGGACAGCGTAGAAATTGACACAGTAATACAAGGTAATGTGGAAGACAATGTACAGATTTCAAGTACAGAAAAGTTTGACCAGGAAATTACCAGGTTTAAGGTGAAATCAAGTGAAAGGCCTAATTTTACTTGTGTGTGTTGTCGACGAACTCATTATAAGCATCAAACTAGATTAGTTGATTTATATGTATAAAGTGAAAAGATAAATAATTATGAGTGGAAGGATTTTGCAACTTATTTGTGGGTGGAGAATTCTTTTGATTTGAGTTCTGATCAGCGTATTTGTAAATATTGTTATATTTAAATTAAATCAAAACAGAATGCCTGCTAGAGCTGTTCATAATAATCTTGAGTTGGTAGACATTCCTCCTGACTTGATGGATTTAAATACATATGAGTCTATTTTGATTCAATGTGTCCATCCTTTTCAGGCAATTGTTCACATGGAGCCTAAGATAGGGAAATTGCCACCTTCAGATTTACAGAGAGGATTAAAGGGAAGAGTTGTTTATTTGCCTCTAGATTTCAAGAAAAATATTGATACAATTGGTGTAGAGAAAGTGGAAGAGGAACCTCTGGTTATTCTAGTTAATGGGGTTCCGACAAAGAGTAAGAAAATCTAGCAAGATTTAGTGGATGTTAGGAAAGTCAAACAGGCAACGTTGTATTTGGTCAAAAACAATGAGTACTACAAACATGTATGTGTTGGAGCAGAGGAAACAGCTGCAGATGAAGACAGTGATTGTTCAGCTGGCCAAATTGAAAACGTTGATGTGTCTACAAGTGAAGAAATATATGAACATTATACTGGTCATCCTTTGCATTCCAAAGAAGTAATGGGGAATGCAATTGACTTGTTTCAAATGAAATCAGCAAAAGGAAGTCCCATTAGTGTATGGGAAGAAAGTTTGGAAGCTCGTTGTTTTCCACATTTATTTCCAACAGGTCGATGTTAGACCTGACACCTTTTGGCGTGGTTCTTCCCCCATCTTTTTGCCTCTGACTCATGTGTTTTGATGCTGTGCTGGATTTCGTTTTTGCTGATTTAGATGCTTTGGACACTCTGCCACTGCTGATCAGTGTCAGAGTGTAAGTGCTCCCTCTGTAAATTGCAATATTAATTGAATATACCTGATTGGCATATTTGTATCACCCTGGAGTCCCTAGTAAAGTGCACTGTGTGTGCCAGGGCTGGTGATGACAGATGCTACTAGTGGGCCTGCAGCGCAGATTGCGCCACCCACATGAGTAGCTTTAAAATGGTGACTCAGGCCTGCCAGCGCGGGGCCTGTGTGCAGTCAGAGACTGCCTGTCCCCCTGGCCAGTGTCTCCACTGGCTGGGCCTAACCCTTCCCTGTCTGTGCACATCAGTCACCCCTATGGAAGGCTCAAGGTACCCCCCTGGGCAGGGTACAGTGTATGGATAAGGTAGAGCATGTACTAGTGCAGGTCACATGCTCTGGTAGTGGGCTGCAGCCATTTTATGTGCTCACTGCTGTAAGGCTATCTTGCTCCATAGAGTAACATGGAGGAGGCTGGGCCCATGTGATACCAGCCTATCTTCCCATAGGAACAAGATGGGACATAAGTGAAAGATATCCCTGAACTCAGAATTTAATGACACATCTTTTAGTGAAGGGTGTTTTTAAATCCTGTGTTGGAGAATAGCACTTTTAGAAAGTGGCTGTTCTCTTGTCTAAACCTTTCTGTGTGCCTGGGTTTGTGGAATGCCTGTCTGGTCTGGATGTGACAGGGGGGTTGCAGAGCCCCCAGAGGAGAGGGTCGGAGCCAGCCCAGGGATGAAAGGGCACATCTGCCTGCCCGGGAGGTGGGAGGAAGAAACGCCTGATAAGTGCTGGGCTGTGCCTGCCTGCCTCCCCATGCTAGCTCCCTCCTGCCGGTCAACTGACACCTCTGACCCTGAAGCTGACAGGAAGAAGAAAACCAGAGACACCTCAGTGCTCCGCAACCCCCAGAACTGGTTTAGACTGGACCCAGGGCCCCCTTGCACAAAGACTTCAAAGGACTTCAAAGACATTGAGGGGTATAAGGAAAGGACCCCTGACTACAGAAGTTGAGATTCTGAAATTCTACAATCAAGAAGGAACCTCCGCTGGAAGGAGGATGGCTGGGGAACTAAAGGAAGACTGCCTTGCTGTGTGCTCTAAGGGCTGACGTGTTCTGCTGTCTAACTGGAGGCTGAGGAGGAGAAAGGGACTTTGCTGTGTGCTGTGACCCTGCCTGCTTGAAACTGCCAAGACTCTGCTGTGTGCTGTGTCTGCAACTTGAATCTCCAAGGGCCTGAGAAGAGCTGGCCTCCTGTTGGGAACCCAGGGTTACAGGTTCCTAAAGCTTTGCCCAAGACTGCTGAGAGATCGTGCTTGTGGCCCGCTCCAACGTGTGATTATTACTTGCCAGCCGTGAGGATCGATCGCTGTGCTCTTCGGCACAGATTCAGGGGGTGAGGAGGGACCCGGAGTTGTTTTCTGCGTCCTACATTCCCCCTGTTGATCTACTGGTGGAGAATTTGGCTGACCGTGATCTGCGGCCCCGAAAACCCTTTGCCGCCAAATCACCACCGCGGCCCGGGGCCAAGAACCCCCCCTCGTAACTTGCTTCAAGGTCCAGGAGCTGCCGCGGCGAAGAACGAAGCCGCCGCGCTCCCATTGGTGGAGGGAGCCGAGCCCCCTCACTAACGCCGCAACGGGATTGGCCCGTGCGGCGCGGCGTCATCAGCGGGATCGTGCCGTGATTGGTGGCTGGGGCGCAGCGTCATCAGCGAGGCCGCGCTGCCATTGGGTGGCGGCCTCGCGTGTAGAGGGGCTCGTCTGAGGAGCCGCGACGGGATTGGCGGCCTTAGCTAAGGCGGCTGGAGGAGCCGAGTAATCACCGCGATCACCGCCGGGCCCGGGAAGAAGTGACCTGCCCTCACCGAGGGAATCCGAGGCGTCCCGCACCCCTGGCCAGCCGTCCCCCCACAAGGTGAGCAGCACCGCCTCCCCCGCCGCTCGTTGGATTGTCGAGAGCGGGCGGGAGAGGACAGGGGACCGGCCGGGGCGGGGACGCATGCCATCTGCACGGCATGGGGCGCCTGAGTCCCAGGAAGGCGCGAGGCTGCACCTGGGGGAGGAAAGAGTCCCCGAGCCTCGTGCAGAAGCGCATTGACAGCGCTTGGAGTCCCGAGGTGGAGTCACAAGGGGGCATTTGGTTACTGCTCGTTTTGAGGGCAAATTAATTATAAATCAGCGGCAATATTTTTACCTGCTGATTAAGGAGACTTGAGACATTGTTTTACATAAGAACTTCCTGAAACTGCGTACCACCATAAAGATTAAGTGCACCATTTTTATAACCAAGTGATTATCGTGCAACTGCCTCATTTACATTGCTGAAACTAGATAAAGTTATATATTTTTATAAAATATACTTAGCTGTGTGGTCTCAGTTTGTGGTGGATTGGGGATTATTGTTGTGTTAAGTGCAAATGTTATCCACATGGCCTCTGTTTAGCCTAGACTGCTCGCGCCATGCTACCTAGAGGGTGAGCAGAGGTTATCTCAGAGGGTTATTCCTTCACCCTGACTAGAAGCAAGGGTCCCTACTTGGTCTAAGGTACTTACCTCTGCCAACTAGAGACCCCCGGTTCTAACATTGGTGGCAGCGGTGGGATTTTGAACTAATAATTGCACTTGACCTGCAGTGATTTCTTGTACATCACTAGTCTAGTTTAGCAGAACAGGTTGCGCAAGATTTTTTCTTTTTTGGTGAAATCTTTTTAGTTGGAAAGGTTAGGAAGCATCATGTCTCGGAAAGCGCCAAGCGTGAATGGAGAAGTGGAAGTGGAATTTGAAATCCAGGAGTTGTTAACCTATAACAAGGAGCAACTGAGAAGAATCTGCAGACAGCTTGAATGCCCAGTAAGGGGCGGCGCAAACAACAAGGAAGAGCTACGGACAGCTCTGAGGGCCTGGTGGGAGGCCAAACATGGTGTTCCAGAAGCTACTATTGGAGAGGGAGGCACACAGGATAATGGGTTTTTGTCCAGTGAATTGCCAGTGGCGAAGCCAGCGTCTAGGCCCGGCAGCAACCACTCCGGTAGGGTTATTTCTCCAGAGGAAATAGAGGAGAATCAGAGAGCTAGGGCCCATGAGATTGAGCTTTTTAAGCTCAAAGCGCAAGCAGAGGCGGATGAGAGAAGAACCGCTCTCGCTTTGGAGGAGAGGAAACTCCAATTGGCTCATGAGAGGAGCATGAAGGAGTTGGACATCAAATTTGAAGAGCGGGTGTCCAGTTCTAATGGTGGCAGCGCACAACCGGTACAGGCGGGTAAGGTATACATACCAAAGGATCTGGTACAGAATTATCAGAGGGGTGAGGATATTTATGCGTGGTTCAGAGCGTATGAACTTGCCTTAAAGATGAATGAAGTGCCTGAGAAGAATTGGGGGGCAGGATTGTGGAAGCATTTTGAGTCCTCTGGGAGGGATGTTTTGGCACCCTTAGAAGCAGAGGATGCTTTATCCTACCACGCAATGAAGGAGGCTTTGTGCCTCAGGTATGGGCTCACTGCAGAACAGTACCGCCAGAAGTTTAGGAACTTCAAGAAGCTTGATTCAAGTACTTGGGTGGAGTGTGTGAGTATGTACACGCGTGCACTGGAAGGTTGGATAAAGGGCAGCAAAGTTACTGATTATGTGGGGTTGTGTCACTTGATTAGTAGGGAGCACTTAAGTAGTTTATGTGTCCCAGAGCTGCGCCAGCATCTGTTGGATAGCAAGTTAACTGATCCCAGTGAGCTTGCTAAAGAGGCGGACCGGTGGACTAGCACCAGGATCCACAAGGGGGTGGTAGGTACCCCAGCCAAAGGTGGACAGGGTCCCCAGCAGAAGAGTGGGGGGGACATGGGTAATCACATGGAGTCTTCTAAAGGGCCCCAAAATAGTTCCCAGGAGAAGGTGTCTCAACCCCCCCAGCCTAAGAAGTCCTGGCCCCCTAAGGGCACGCAGGACAGAAAGGCCCGCCTACTTGCTATTCATGTAGGGAGGTGGGGCACATTGCCCCCAAGTGTCCAAAGAAGAAATCAGCACCCACTGGTGCTCCAGCTCCAGCTCCGGCGTTAGCCAGTGTAGCTTTGGGAGGGGATTTGATTTCTAGTGGGGAGAAGGGGTTAGCATTGATGACCCTTGTCTCTCTAGGAGACCAAGAGATGGCCCCGGAAACCTTGCTGCCCCAAAACACTAAGAAATACGGGCAGAAGGTGACCATCAATGGACAGGAGGTGGAGGCTCTGAGAGACACAGGGGCCAGCGTGACATCTGTCAGGTGTCGGTGGGTGACTGAAGAGAAAATTGTTCCCAAGGTACTCCGGCCTGTGGTATCATCTGACAGTTCAGTGCGCTACTGCAAGTTGGCAAAGGTTCCATTTGAATGGGGAGGAGTCTCCGGTATTTTGGAAATTGTTGTAAGTGATGCCTTGCCTGTAGATTGTCTATTAGGTAATGACCTGGAGAGCTCCCCATGGAAAGAGGTGGAGCACCGGACTCACTTGGAGATGTTGGGTTTGCTGGCGTGGATCTGTGTGTCCACCCGTGCAATGACAGCCCGAGAAGGCGGTCTAGCAGAACTGGAGCCTGGAACAATGGCCCAGGAGCCTGCCAAGAGACGACGGGGTAGAGGGCGCGGGAAACCGGCCCCCACTGTTCCCACGGTCCAGGAGGAAGCAGGCCCGGAAGGGGATGCCCTGGAACCTACAGGGGAGCAGGTGGCCGAACTAGGGGAATTGCCTGAGCTGTCCCAGTGGCAGCAAGAGGGTGGTCCCTCCAGGGAGGAATTCTGCCAGGCTCAGAAGGAGTGCCCTTCTCTCATTGGTGTGCGGCAGCAGGCTGCAGACCAGGCAGCAGGCCTGGGGTCCAAGGAGCATTTGATCTACTGGGAGGATGACTTACTTTATAGTGAGCCTAAGTTCGCTGAGCCCGGTGCAGCCCATGTGCTGGTAGTACCGGAGCGCTTCAGGAACTTCCTACTGGGTCTGGCTCATGACGTGCCTCTCGCAGGACATCTGGGGCAAGACAAGACCTATCACAGGCTTGTCACCCATTTCTACTGGCCCCAGATGAAGACGCACGTCTCTGCCTTTTGTAAATCTTGCCAGACTTGTCAGGCCAGTGGCAAGAGCGGAGGGAAGCGCGTGGCCCCCCTCCAACCCTTTTCCGTGGTGAGCACCCCTTTTGAGCGGGGGGCATTGACATCGTGGGGCCCCTGGATCCCAAGACAGCCCTAGGCAACAGGTTTATCCTGGTCTTGGTGGACCATGCCACTCGGTACCCGGAAGCCATCCCGCTCCGGACAATCACCGCCCCAGTGGTGGGCCGTGCCCTGATGGGGATCTTTTCCCGTGTGGGATTTCCCCGGGAGGTCGTCTCAGACAGAGGGACAAACTTCATTTCTAGGTATATGAAGTCCCTGTGGAGTGAGTGTGGGGTGACATACAAATTCACCACTCCTTACCACCCTCAAGGAAATGGGCTGGTTGAGAGATTCAACCGCACATTGAAGGGCATGATTATGGGCCTGGAAGAGCCCATGAGGCGGAAATGGGACGTCTTGTTACCATGCCTGTTGTTTGCCTACAGGGAGGTGCCTCAGAAATCCTTAGGGTTCAGTCCCTTTGAGTTGCTGTATGGGCACCCTGTCAGAGGGCCTCTTACTCTGGTGAAGGAGGGGTGGGAGAAATCCTGTGGGAAAACCCCTCAGGATGTGTTCAGCTATGTGCTGGCCATTCGCAACCAGACCAAGTGCTTCAGGAAGCTCGCTCAAGAGAACCTGGAGGCTAGCCAGGAGGAAATGAAGAGGTGGTATGACCAGAACACTTCTCTGGTGGAGTTCCGCCCTGGTCAGAAAGTGTGGGTGATGGCGCCAGTGGAGCCTTGTGCGCTCCCTGACAAATGGTCTGGGCCATATGAGGTGGTGGAGCGCAAGAGCGAGGTTACCTATTTGGTTAACCTGAAGGCTCCCAGGCAGCCCCTGAGAGTGCTACATGTGAACCGCCTCAAGCCCCACTTTGAAAGGACTGAAGTGACTATGCTCATGGCTACAGATGCTGGAGGGGAGGAGGATAGTGATCCTCTCCCTGACCTCCTGGCCGTCAAGGAGCAAGATGGGTCAGTGGATGGTGTGGTTCTCTCCCCCACCCTGACCCCAGAACAGCAGGAGGACTGTCGCCAAGTCTTGGGTCAGTTCGCCCCCCTGTTCTCCCTGACCCCAGGTGTCACCAAGTGGTGCGTCCACGATGTGGACACTGGAGACAGTCTGCCTGTGAAACAGAGGTTTTTGCCTCTGACTCATGTGTTTTGATGCTGTGCTGGATTTTGTTTTTGCTGATTTAGATGCTTTGGACACTCTGCCACTGCTGATCAGTGTCAGAGTGTAAGTGCTCCCTCTGTAAATTGCCATATTAATTGAATATACCTGATTGGCATATTTGTATCACCCTGGAGTCCCTAGTAAAGTGCACTGTGTGTGCCAGGGCTGGTGATGACAGATGCTACTAGTGGGCCTGCAGCGCAGATTGCGCCACCCACATGAGTAGCTTTAAAATGGTGACTCAGGCCTGCCAGCGCGGGGCCTGTGTGCAGTCAGAGACTGCCTGTACCCCTGGCCAGTGTCTCCACTGGCTGGGCCTAACCCTTCCCTGTCTGTGCACATCAGTCACCCCTATGGAAGGCTCAAGGTACCCCCCTGGGCAGGGTGCAGTGTATGGATAAGGTAGAGCATGTACTAGTGCAGGTCACATGCTCTGGTAGTGGGCTGCAGCCATTTTATGTGCTCACTGCTGTAAGGCTATCTTGCTCCATAGAGTAACATGGAGGAGGCTGGGCCCATGTGATACCAGCCTATCTTCCCATAGGAACAAGATGGGACATAAGTGAAAGATATCCCTGAACTCAGAATTTAATGACACATCTTTTAGTGAAGGGTGTTTTTAAATCCTGTGTTGGAGAATAGCACTTTTAGAAAGTGGCTGTTCTCTTGTCTAAACCTTTCTGTGTGCCTGGGTTTGTGGAATGCCTGTCTGGTCTGGATGTGACAGGGGGGTTGCAGAGCCCCCAGAGGGGAGGGTCGGAGCCAGCCCGGGGATGAAAGGGCACATCTGCCTGCCTGGGAGGTGGGAGGAAGAAACGCCTGATAAGTGCTGGACTGTGCCTGCCTGCCTCCCCATGCTAGCTCCCTCCTGCCGGTCAACTGACACCTCTGACCCTGAAGCTGACAGGAAGAAGAAAACCAGAGACACCTCAGTGCTCCGCACCCCCCAGAACTGGTTTAGACTGGACCCAGGGCCCCCTTACACAAAGACTTCAAAGGACTTCAAAGACATTGAGGGGTATAAGGAAAGGACCCTTGACTACAGAAGTTGAGATTCTGAAATTCTACAATCAAGAAGGAACCTCCGCTGGAAGGAGGACGGCTGGGGAACTAAAGGAAGACTGCCTTGCTGTGTGCTCTAAGGGCTGACCTGTTCTGCTGTCTAACTGGAAGCTGAGGAGGAGAAAGGGACTTTGCTGTGTGCTGTGACCCTGCCTGCTTGAAACTGCCAAGACTCTGCTGTGTGCTGTGTCTGCAACTTGAATCTCCAAGGGCCTGAGAAGAGCTGGCCTCCTGTTGGGAACCCAGGGTTACAGGTTCCTAAAGCTTTGCCCAAGACTGCTGAGAGATCGTGCTTGTGGCCCGCTCCAACGTGTGATTATTACTTGCCAGCCGTGAGGATCGATCGCTGTGCTCTTCGGCACAGATTCAGGGGGTGAGAAGGGACCCGGAGTTGTTTTCTGCGTCCTACATTCCCCCTGTTGATCTACTGGTGGAGAATCCGGCTGACCGTGATCTGCGGCCCCGAAAACCCTTTGCCGCCAAATCACCACCGCGGCCCGGGGCCAGGAACCCCCCCCCCGTAACTTGCTTCAAGGTCCAGGAGCTGCCGCGGCGAAGAACGAAGCCGCCGCACTCCCATTGGTGGAGGGAGCCGAGCCCCCTCACTAACGCCGCAACGGGATTGGCCCGTGCGGCGTCATCTGCGGGATCGTGCCGTGATTGGTGGCTGGGGCGCAGCGTCATCAGCGAGGCCGCGCTGCCATTGGGTGGCGGCCTCGCGTGTAGAGGGGCTCGTCTGAGGAGCCGCGACGGGATTGGCGGCCTTAGCTGAGGCGGCTGGAGGAGCCGAGTAATCACCGCGATCACCGCCAGGCCCGGGAAGAAGTGACCTGCCCTCGCCGAGGGAATCCAAGGCGTCCCGCACCCCTGGCCAGCTGTCCCCCCACAAGGTGAGCAGCACCGCCTCCCCCGCCGCTCGTTGGATTGTCGAGAGCGGGCGGGAGAGGACAGGGGACCGGCCGGGGCGGGGACGCGTGCCATCTGCACGGCCTGGGGCGCCTGAGTCCCAGGAAGGCGCGAGGCTGCACCTGGGGGAGGAAAGTGTCCCCGAGCCTCGTGCAGAAGCGCATTGACAGCGCTTGGAGTCCCGAGGTGGAGTCACAAGGGGGCATTGTGGTTACTGCTCGTTTTGAGGGCAAATTAATTATAAATCAGCGGCAATATTTTTACCTGCTGATTAAGGAGACTTGAGACATTGTTTTACATAAGAACTTCCTGAAACTGCGCACCACCATAAAGATTAAGTGCACCATTTTTATAACCAAGTGATTATCGTGCAACTGCCTCATTTACATTGCTGAAACTAGATAAAGTTATATATTTTTATAAAATATACTTACCTGTGTGGTCTCAGTTTGTGGTGGATTGGGGATTATTGTTGTGTTAAGTGCTAATGTTATCCACATGGCCTCTGTTTAGCCTAGACTGCTCGCGCCATGCTACCTAGAGGGTGAGCAGGGGTTATCTCAGAGGGTTATTCCTTCACCCTGACTAGAAGCAAGGGTCCCTACTTGGTCTAAGGTACTTACCTCTGCCAACTAGAGACCCCCGGTTCTAACAGTCGAGGTGGACGATATGACGATCGAGCACTTCAAATTCCTGCATCTGATTACCGGACTTTAAGATTATATGCTGAAGATCCAAGGTTTCGTCAATGTATTCCATATTTGTTTCATCTACTGTATGAAAGTGACTTGTCTGGGCTTTCTTATGCAGTAAATCATATACTGAAAAGTGGAGCACATCTGCAAAATGTTTAGGCGAGGGACTTTATGGAGAAAGTCAATCTGCAAGATAATATTTTGGTATCTCATCTAATCAATCTCATGGCATGTCAGCGTGGTACAAACGAGTATTGGTACCGTCGTCATGGGGAATTGAAATGTATGCTATGAAACTTAGGAACTCCTACATGGTTCCTCACTCTTAGCTGTGCCGAGTATGCATGGGACGACTTACTTCAATTTATACGCGAGGCAAATGCAAATATACAAACTATAGAATTCAAAACACCTGGAGAACTGTGTTCTTTGGATCCAGTGAATGTATGCAGATATTTTAATCATAGATTTGAAGCTATGATGTCTTTTATTACCAACAAAAACAATCCTCCCCTTGGAGAGGTTTTGGATTTCTTTTGGAGAAAGGAGTATCAAGCGAGAGGTGCTCCTCACATACATATGTTGTTGTGGATTCAAGATGCACCCAAATTTGGAACAGATTCGGATGAAACAGTGATGAGTTTCATTGAAGAGTATTCAACATGTGCTGTTCCGAAAACTACCGAGGAAAACAGTTTAAGGCAACAAGTTTTACGCTTTCAATCCCATCGTTGTGGGAAGGATTGTCGTCGAAAATTCAAAAACAAGGAAAAGTTCTACACAAAATGTCGTTTCAGCTTTCCACGACCAGTGATTTCTAAAGGAAGAGTAAATAATTTGATGTCTTCTCTACGACATACTGTGACGAGGAAATCACCCAAAAATACATACAATTTAAAAAGAAACGAAGAATCCAAGTACATCAACGACTACAACCCAGTGATTTTGTCCATGTGGAATGCTAACATGGATATTCAATTAGTTGCTGACAACTCTATTGCTGTGACTCAATATGTGACGTCTTACATCACAAAAAAAGTAAAGACAGAACTGAAGGAAATGTGGGAGGTTATTTCACATGAAAAGAGTCTAAGCAAGAAATTATACAGTTACAGTCTGAAGATGTTGTCACATCGAGAAATTGGAGCATATGAATGTTCTGATCGATTGTCATCAGCAAGTCTATATGCCAAATCTAGAACCATCATTTGGGTGAGTCTAGGTCTTGCTGCAACACGAAACCGAGTTTTGAAATCTGTACAAGAAATAGAGTATTTGGCGGAGAAAGAACCAGAAAGTACAGATATTTTGAAGACAAACATGTTGGATACATACTATCCAAATAGAAGTCCTTACCCTGAGAACGCTTGTCTCTATGAAGTTCTGCAAAGATATATTTATAAGAGGAACATCAGGGAAGATATCAATAATGGAATATATGCTGTCATTGGATGTGAAGGATGTCTAGTGAAACAGAGAAAAGGTCATTTGATTAATCATCGAAAATTAAGTTGCGAAAATCCAGACAAAAGGGAATTTTACTATTTGGCTCTTTTGCAACTCTTTAAACCATGGCGTACAGAAGAGGAACTACTTGGAGATTTTCTCTGTTACGAAGACTCTTTTAATGCAACCAAGGATACCATAGAATGTCCTGTTTTTCCAAATTATCTGCAAATGTTGAACGAAGAAATAGAGCAAAAATCAACAATTGCTGCAGAGATTGCGAGAGACAGTTCTCAAGACAGTCAGAGTTCTACTTCATTGAGTCAGGATCCACTAGGAGGACCAATTATTCAAAATGAGGCTGCCACTGCCATGGATGAGGTGGAAAGAGCTATGGAACAAGCTGAAGAGGATGTAATTAACTTAGAAGATTTGGTGAAACAACTAAACATTGAGCAGAAACAGATATATGACGAAGTCACAGAACAGGTTGAACATGGATTCAGTCATGAGAAAAAAGAGTGCTCATGTACATCATTTAAGCCTGTCCGACTGTATGTGAGTGGAGAAGCGGGAACTGGAAAAAGTTTTCTGATTTAAACAATTGCAACTTATCTGCAGAAAAGGACTGAATCACCGCTGTCTTGTATTGTTACCGCTCCAACTGGGCTGGCAGCACATAACATTAAAGGGATTACTTTACATCGTTTACTGATGCTATCAGTTGAGCATGATAACAAATTACGATACCACAAGCTATCTGGAGATGCTTGTTCTGAAGTTTCCAGAGTCCTGAAGAAAATGAAACTTCTTATCATTGATGAGGTAAGCATGGTCTCAAATCTAATGCTTGCTTTTGTGCATTTGAGAATGCAAGAAATTCTTAGAACAGACTATGATGTCTTATTCGGAGGAAAACACATTATTGTTTTTGGAGATCTACTACAGTTGACTCCAGTGAAAGGACAACCAGTGTTTAAAATGGTCACGCATGAAGATACCAGGAAGTGCCTAGGAAGCATTGGAAACATTAATATATGGTTAAATTTCAAATATGCAGAACTACTTCAAAATATGCGACAGGCAAAGGATGAAGATTATAAAAATATTTTACAAGATGTAAGAATCGGAAAAGTAAGTGAGCATGGGAAAGAAGCTTTACATGCACGATTAATTTCAAATTTGTATCAAAATGAAAACATTCTTCCAGAGAATATTTTTAAGAAAATTAACGAGAACAAATCTGGGATATGTTTGATGCCAACTCTGAAAGAATGTTCCATCTTCAACAACAAAATGTTAAAGTTAGAAAATGAAGAGATTGTGAAACTGGAAGCTATAGATAAAATAGAGCATATGGGAGCAACAGTTATTTGTCTGAAAATTTGAAATCAAAATTGGATTCATTAGAGAAGAGTATATCTAAAACTGCTGGTTTTGAAAAGACTCAGAATGTGTGTTTAAATTGTCGTATCATTTTGAGAAGGAATTTAAATGTTAAAAGAGGTCTGGTAAATGGAGCAATGGGTCATGTTGTTGATTTTGTGAATTACAAAAATAGAGATGGAATTGAAATTTAAAAAATTAAATTTGATGGCATTGACGAAATAGAACATATTTGTCGTTGTTCAGCTAGATTTTTGCTTGTGAAAGACTTATATGTTCACCGAAAACAGTTTCCTGTTTGTTTGGCATATGCGGTGACAATTCATAAATCTCAAGGTTTAAGTGTAGATAGTGCTTTGGTGAACATTGGAAGTTCTGTGTTTAAAGAGGGTATGGCATATGTGGCATTATCACAAGTCAGAACTTTATCAGGATTGTACTTGATTGAGTGTGATGAAACAAAGATTTGTGCTGATCTAGATTGTGTTAAAGAATACAATAGGTTAAGAAGAGAGTATGCTCCACATTTGCCTCAATATCCTCTGTTTGAAAAACGTGTGGTAGGCCGAAAAAGAAGAAATGAGAATAATTGTAGTGAGGTAGTAGCAAAAAGACAAAAAGTAGATGAAACTGTAATTGTAAGCAGAAAGGAAAAGGATTCTGTTGAAGATGTTGCTGGATTTCAGTTTGAAAACAGTTCTGGTGTCAACTGCTATGCTAATGTAGTGCTTAATGTTGTTTTTTTTCTTCAAAATTTACAAGAACAGATTGTTGAAAATCGGGATGAAACATTCTGCTGTTTATTGAATTCTGTGTTTGAGAAATGTAGCAGTGATAGAGCGAAAATAGAAAGTGTTTCAGAAATTCGAAATCTTCTAGACATATGCTCTGGTCAAAATGAATTTTCACAGAATATTCAGCAGGATTGTCAGGAATTTTTAATGTATATGTTTGATGTATTGGAAGATGAAGGTGTAGATATAAAAAATCTTTTTAGCCTTTCTTATCAATGGCAGCATGACTGTGACAACTGTAGTTTATCAAGTAGTACTAGAATAGACACTGAAAGATTTATATATTTGACTTTACCAGACTGCAAATCAGTGTCTTTTAATAATCTAGTTAAAGCAGCTGATCACAATATGGTGTGTACCCAATGTAAGTCTGCAATGCTGTCCACATTATTTTTACAAACTTATGGTAAATATGTCATTTTAATGTTCCAACGATGTAGACCTGATGGAAGTAAATTGTCAACTTCTATTAAAAATGTTGTGGCTTCTCAGTTATCAATTTCAGGAAGAACTTTTGCAACTGTAGCTATTATTTATCATGACGGTCCTTCAACAACATCAGGGCATTACACATGCTATTTAAAAAGTCGTAAAGGTTGGACTAACTGTAATGACACTCATTTCACTTTCAAACAACGTTTGCCTTTTGACTTAAAAAATTCATACCTAGTGTTTTTAGAACCAAAATTTAGGTAAAGGTAATGGCCCTATGAAGACGGGAGCAGTTAATAAAAGTTAGTTTGCTGTTTAAAATTATATTGTGAGTAAAAGTGATGAAGATAATATAAAAATGATAGTTCTCATAAAGGTACGGTAAGTGGATCGCATATTAAGTGATATCAGTATTATAGGAAATGTTCAACATGAGAGAGCCAGAGCTGGAATTATGAATATTTAAATATTGTGAAAATGTTGTTTGAGCCTTTCTTTCAGAACGTCGGGAAAACGGTAATTCTAGAGTTTGTTTTAAGTAATTTGAAAATATACTGATACATCTGACACTATTTGGCCTTAAGGAAAGGTGAAGGAATGAGCAAAGAGTCATGACTGAACATAAGGAGTATATGCAAACATTGAAACATATTTCAGATGTTCTTGGAGCTTTTTTTCTAGAGAGTCGATGAAATGGAATTTTTAGAGAACAGCAGAGTACCTTCCAACGAAAAGGACGTTCATGATGTACTATTTGGCCTAAAGGAAAAGTAAGTGAATCAACGATTAGTGTACATATGTGATTTGTAAGTTTATATGTTTTTTTTTAAACACAATCTTTTTGATTGTGGTTTTTTTCCCGCTGTAATATGATGAATAGTTTGAACTCACTGTTTTTAGTGAAATTCAATATGTTCTGAGAAAAGCAAAAATAAACTATCTAACATGTTGTATAAATTATTCTATAGTTTGTATTGTGTAATTTATATTGTATTCCCATTGTCTCACACTCACTTTCCTTTTTCCTCTCTGTTTCAGCTCTCTTTACTCACTCACACTGCCTTTCTCTCACTTTATTTCACATCCATTCGTTTACTGCACTTCTTTCACAACCCCTCATTTCCATTTCAACTGTCTGCATCCCCTCTCTCCCTTGCATCACTTTTCAGCTTTCAGTCTCTCTGTTTTACTTCCCTTTTCCGTCTTTTCCTCCTTTGCTCTTTTAGTAATTCCTCTTTACTCACTCACCAGTATTGTTGCAGTTTATCACTATAACTCACCCACTCTCCCTCGCTTATCTTTGTTTGCTCCTTTTTTTTACCTCTTCTCTCTATTTTCTGTTCACTACCTCTATGTCCTCAGTCCCTCACTCTCCTTGTGTTATGTTCACTTGTGTTTATCTACCTTCTATCATTTCTCTTAGAACAACTACACTGCTCCTCTCTCATCATTCTTCACCCCATTTCTTTTAGTCCGGTTCCATTACTACCCCTCATTTCCTATCTTTCAATGTTCTTCTCTTTACTTTCATCACCGAATCACTTTCTCTCAGTACCACTGCTTTAGTCCTCTTCCCCTATCTTTCCTTCTTTTGCTCCCTTACTCATTTTCCTTTCCTCACTCATTGTACTCCACTTCACTCAGTCCTTGCCTTAGTTTCTTTGTCTACTAACTTCCTCACTCCTTTTCCCTCAATCCTTCTATATAATCCTCTCTCCCTTCATCCCTTCACTCTATGAGTCTCCTTCACTTACTCTCAGTTATCTTCCATTCCTCATTCTTCTAAATGCATCCTTAATTAGACTCCTTTCCCTCTCAGTCATTGTCTTTTTACTTACTCCTGTTTCCTGATTTAGTTTTGCTAACTCACATTCTTTTAGTATCTTTCTTACCTTCAGTTCATTTCTCTCTTCTTCTCTTCCTCTCTGTCAGTGAATCTATATGCCTTACTCTTAGTAATTTGCTCTCCTTCTATTTCTTTAACCCTCATTTTGTCCTTCTACATTACTTTATTTCCCTTTCTGTGTCCTTCACTCTTACTTTATTTCCTAGTACACTTTTATGATTTTTAACCTCTTCATTTGTATCTTTTAATTTAAAATATATATTTTACTAATTATAACTTATTTTTTCTTCTCTGTTTCACAGATACAAAGTGTAGTAAAAAAATGTAATTAAAGTTACATTAATTATATGGTAAGTGTGACTAACAAAATGTAGTTTGTCATCACCCTTTGCTTTAACCTCACTATTATTCTCTCACCCTACCTCACTCCTGTTTCCTTACTCTGCTTCCCTCACTTATTCTTATCCTCCATGTTTACTCCCCTTTCCCTAACTCCCCTCCCACATTCAACTTCTTTCAGTCCCCCTGCTTTACCTCCCTTACCCTTTGTTCCCTTCCTTTGCTCCTTCACTCATTCCCTTTCCCTTAATCATTTACTTTACTCCTGTCACTCCTTCCCTCAGTCCGTCTGTTCTCACAGTTCCTCATTTCCGTTCCCTCACTCTGTCTCTCTTATCGTCGCTGTCTCTGTCCCCTACTTCTGTCAATACTCTTTCATCATGCTCACTCCCTACAACTCACCCACACTCCCTCACTTACCTTTCTTTGCTGCTTCACTCACTACCTTTCAGTCACTCCTTCCTTTACTCACTCTCTCTTTTCTCTCTCTCACTCCCCATGTCTTACCCTTATTCACTTTTATCCACCCTCTTTCACCCCTCTTTACTCACAGTCACTGCTCTTTTCTAACCCTCCATCACCGTTGTTCCTTTACTCCGGTTCCGTCACTACCCCTCATTCCCCATCCTTTACTGTCCTTCCCTTTACTTTCAACACCCACTCACATTCTCCCAGTACCTCTGCTTTAGTTTTCTTCCTCTCTCTTCCCTTCTTTCGCTCCCTTATTCATTTTCCTTTTCTCACTTACACCCTATTACCCCTTCACTCTGTCTTACTATGTAATACACAGTCCCTCTGTGTTGCTCCCTCTAGCTCTCTTTCTCTTAACATCACTCTCTCTGTCCCCTTCCCTCATGCTCACTCCTTCATTCTTTTTTTGGTGCGCGCCCCGGTGCGCGTACCCTGGAGAAAAAAGAATGACAGAGTTTTTAAAAAATATAGCATTTTTTTATAAATTGGAGGTAGTTCTAAAAAGAACTGTTTTTTAAAATTCTTTTTGTTGTTTTATATATTTTTTTTTGGAACATTTTTTACTTTTTTTGGCTTTTCAGAACAGTTTTATATATTTTTTTTATTTTTTATGGGGAGAAACAAAAAACAGGGAATTGTAAACGGCTCAACTGGAGCAAAAAAAAATCAGGAAAAAATTAGTTTTTTTTTTGGGCAATTGTGGTTGTCACCAGCAAGGACGATGAGCTTTACGCTCTGCTCACCATAGCTGATGGTCTTACCACAAAAAATACATGTGACCCTGAATTCACCAAACCGTGGTTGTATGATTGGCATCGTCTCCCTTGTCTCTGGTCCCGATGGAGTGGGTTGCTTTCTTTTGGAGGAGCTGGGTGAAGATTGGGGAGGGTTACTGGCCAGTTCTCTCACCTCTGCAGCAGCATCGTTGTTGGGATGCTTGCGCTGCTTATGCCGAATCATGGTGTAATTGCCAAATGAATATTTCTTATTAGGGTTCCCCCTTGAAAGTTCCATGCCACAGATTTGGCAAGTCACCTTTGGCGCATTCACTTTCTTCTTGCCCTCTGGTATGGAAATAAACTCCCATACAATGTGCTCCTTTGGCCTATTAGGGGTATTGTCTTCTGGCAGGAATGTCCTTCTCCCCTCCTCCTCCTCCTCCTCCTCTTCTTCTTATTGACCACCAATGTGATGTTGTGGTGGTCCTCTTGGTGGTGGTGGTGCAGATGCTCCAGCTGCTGCTGCTAGTGTAGCCATTTTAAAGTACAAAAGATTAGTGACAAATCTCCAAACAGGTCTTCCTCAGTCAAAGGACAAAGTCCGAATAAGGAAAAAATGTGGGGGCTTTCATCATTTGGAAAACAAAACTGTTCTGGACCAATGAAAAGTGTTATTTTCAAGTCACATGATCCGGGCTTTCATCATCTGGAAACCAAAACTGATCTGCACCAATGAAAAGTGTTATTTTCAGATCACATGACCCGACGCGCTTACGCTACGCGCCCCGGTGCGCGCCCGTAGTCGCCCGGCGGCGCTTACGTTGTGCGATCGTATGCGCTCGGGTGCTTCCGGGTGCGCTTACGCTGTGTGTCATATGACGCATCACGCAGCTACGCGATACGTCACGATGTTGTTTTCGTTCGCGGGAATAGCGCTAACAGGACGCTCACCGGTACGCGCCCCGGGGCGCGCCGTAGCACTGCGCTTACCGGTGAGCGAATCGGTACACGCCCCGGGAGCGCTCCGGGGCAAACAAATAAAAAAAACATAAAAAAATACTATTTACAAAATTATACAATATAAAATTCGTTATAAAAAATATTACTTTTCATACCTATAGAGATTTGCTATTAAAAAACCTATGAAATTCACTGAAAAAACCATAGGTTTCACACCAGTTATAGTTAGGAATTAACATTTAAAAAACCTATTAAATTCACTAAAAAAAACATAGGTTTCACACCAGTTATAGTTAGGAATTAACATTTAAAAAACCTATTAAATTCACTGAAAAAACCATAGGTTTCACACCAGTTATAGTTAACTGGAAATTTTACTGCCATAAAACCATTGAAAACCCCACGTTATAGTTAGTTGGACTCACTATAACTTGCGCGTGCAATGCACTGCTGATGACGTCACATATTACATCACTCATGACATGGTCAGTGACATCACTATAACTGGTGTGAAACCTATGGTTTTTTCAGTGAATTTCAAAGGTTTTTTAAATGCTAATTCCTAACTATAACGAGTGTTAAACCTATGGTTTTTTCAGTGAATTTCAAACGTTTTTTAAAAGCTAATTCCTAACTATAACAATTGTGAATCCTATGGTTTTTTCAGTGAATTTCAAACGTTTTTTAAAAACGAATTCCTTTATATATTGAGTTTGTAACCTACGATTTCTAAACTGTTGTTGTATTAGCTGTTTTTTATAACTATTAATTATTATTTTAAAAAAAAATATATTTTTTCAATGTATTTTTCATGTTTTTTTTTATAATTTTGTCTCGGAGCGCTCAGGGTGCGCGCACCGGTTAACTTACCCGTATCATTTTTACTTGGAGCGCTCAGGGTGCGCGCACCGGTAAGCTCTCCCGAGAGCGCAGCGAGAGCGCTATTTCTGCGTACGTAAAACAAAATATGTCTGAAAACTAAATAATAATGCAAGACATTCAGTACCATACTTATAAAAGTAGTATTTTTGATTTTCCGAATGAAAATGATTTTGCATTTCCGTAAAGCTACCAAAACGTCATTCAGGCGCGCCGCGTAAGCGCCCTCGGAAGCGCCTAAGTTCGCGCAGCGTAAGCGCCCCTGGAAGGGCTCCGGTGCGCGCAGCGTAAGCGCGTCAAGTCATGTGACCTTAAAATAACTCTTTTCATTGGTTGTCAACAGTTTTTTTTACAACTAATGAAAACCCCACCCTTTTCCTTCACTTCTTCTTTCACTTTGGAGACAGCAAGACCAGTTTTTTTCTGTCCTACCATTTTGTGGAAAGAATGGCTGCCAGAGCACCCAGCAGCAGTGAGGAGTCAGATGGTTTCATTGATGAAGAGCCTCCTCAGACCAAGGTCAAGGAACATTTTATTTGGAAGTTTTTTTGAATACCTGAAGGATTAAAAAAGGTGAATGCTCCCAAAGCTGAATGTAAAATCTGCCAAACTGTGCTTTCCCGAGGAGACCCCAGAAGGAAGTACAGTTTTGGAAATTCAACAATGATTCGCCACGTTCAGCGCAGGCATCCTCAGAACTATGCCCTGGAGTGTGTCCGAGACCTGGCACGTAATCCCCCAAGGGATGGTGCCTCTACATCAACAGGAGGAGCCACAACTTCAGGGAGAGGACGTGCAGCGGAATTAGAGATGATTCCGAACATTCAACCTGCTTTTAATGACATTACTATAAAATGCAGGCAATGCGATGAATTGCTCTGCTATGGTGAGCAGAGCATCAATATCATTAAATGCAGGAGGCAAGAACACCGCTGCCATCCCCAGCCCTAATTTTTCCCCTTTTGTTTGCTCCTGTTGAGCAGTTTTGCATTCCCTGTTTTTGTTTTTGTTGAGAAAAAAACGAAAAAAGAAGAAAAAAAAAGTTCTTTTTAGAACTACCTCCAATTCTCAAAAAAGAGCTGTATTCTTAACAAATTCAAAAAGAGTAACTGAAGTGGAGTGCAGTGAGAGAGGAAAGGAAAATGAGTGAGAAAGCAAAGAAAGGGACGAGAGGGGAAGGGAAGTGAAGTAGGGGGACTGAAAGAAGGTGAGTGTGGGAGGTGAGTGAGGTGAAGGAGAGTGAACATGGGGAATGATGATAAGTGAAGAAAATGTAGTAAAGGAACGGGGGTTTGTGGGTCATAGCTTTGTCCACTGGAGTCAAAAATACGCAGCTAACAGAGGTATTTACAACCTTGATTTACCAAATGTGGACATTGTATGGATTGGACAGAGAGGATTAAGATGCCACCAATCGATACCATTGGTAAAATCCTTTATGCATCTTCCACACCCTGACCTTAGAATTGTGCACTGTGGTGGAAATGACCTAGGCACTTTGACTGGGGTAGGTCTGGAAATGCTTTTAAATGACATCTTTGGGCAATTGATGTCACTTTTTCCAAAAACTGCCTTGGTATTTTCTAATATATGCCAAAGGCAAAAATGGAACTGGTCCAACCAATTTTGTCCACAGATTGAGAAAGCAAGGAAACATGTAAATAAATCTGTTTCTGCTTTCCTCAGAGACTATGGTATGGGTTCCATTTACCACAACAACTTGCGTTACAACATGCAAGGCATCTATAGGAGAGATGGTGTGCATTTTACAGATGAGGGGAATAGAGTTTTCCTCTTGAATATAAGACTCTGCATTGGTACCTACTTGTAGGTACCAAAAACACCCACATAACACAACAGCTCCTTTCAGAGCTACCCTACTTCTAAACACTCAAAATTATTTTTCTACTCTATTTTCTTACACTGTTTTTCCCCGTGGTGCGCTCAGGGTGCGCGTACCGGAGAGCGCACATGGGAACGCACCCAGCTCTTACCCCGTGAAAATTTTAAAAAAAAAGTTTTTTTGCCCTTCAGGGTCTTTCTAGGCCCCCCTCAGAAAACCTAGGGGGTCAGGGGGTGTCTACTCTGCCCCCTTTTAATTATTTCCCGCTTTCTTTTTCACCTCTTGCATCTCGATTCTACCGAGACACAAGATGGCGGACTCTCCGGACTGTTTAGAATGTTGACAGACACCCGACAACCACCAGCTTTCCGCTTGCGCACTCCCGTAGCACGCCGTGTGCGCTCCCCGGTACGCGTACCGGTGAGCGCTCGGAGCGCGCCTATAGATATATATGTGTTTTTGAAGTTAATTTAAAAAAAAAACACTGGAGCAATTTTCACCAAATATAGCAAAGGCACATCTGCGTACCAGTCCCTACAATTTTGCCAAATTTCTCGTAATTCCGTTCAGTCGTTCGGGCTGTAGACTTGTCAGACCGTCCTATGGAAATTAACATGGGGAAAACATGTTTTGGGACCCTCCTTTTTTCTCAGCCCCCACTTCACGAATCCCCCCAAAACTTTCAGGGAAGGAGTGGAGCGGAGCTGGCCAAACTTTTGGAAAATTACACGCAAATTCCTCAACCGGCGCTAGAGTTATTCCCAATAGAATGTTGCGGATTTCCTATGGTAGCTAGGTCCTAACTATAACTACCTACTGGCGACCGCCAGTAGGTAATATATATATATATATATATATATTACCTACTGGCGGTCGCCAGTAGGTAGTTATAGTTAGGATCGTTTTCCATAGGAAATCCGCAACATTCTATTGGGAATAACTTTGGCGCCGAATGAGGGATCTGCCTGTAATTTTCCTTAACTTTGCCTCGCTGCGCTCCGCTCCTTCCCTGAAAGTTTCGGGGGGGATCCGTCAAGCGGGGGCCGAGATAAAAGGGGGGTCCCAAAATGTGTTTTCCCCATGTTAATTTCCATAGGGCGGTTGGACTCACTTTTAGCCCGAACGGCTGAATGGATTTCCACCAAACTTGGCAAAATTGTAGGGACTGGTACCCCGATGTGCCTTTGCTATGTCTCAAGATATATGCTCCAGTGGTTTTTACGAAAATTAACTTTGAAAAAATATATATTGGGCTACATTGGGCTATATATATGTTAGAGCCCAAATGTAGCCCAATGTAGCCCAATGTAGCCCAAAGATGGCCACCAGAGACAAAAAAAAACAAATGTAGCCCAAATATCAGCCAGATATAGCCCAACTATAGCCCAATGACAGAATGTCCCAGAGTGTTCTAAAGAACAACTAGAGTGCTAACAGTCTTACTTATGACAAAAGTATGGCACACCTGAAGTCATCTTGATTGGAATAAAGTGTTAACACTTAAAACATTTATTTTGCAAAGGAACAAAATGAGGGGGTTCATTTTGCCATAGAAATTATGATTAGTGCTGAAGAAAGAAAAATTAGGGCACATTTTGAGTGACTTCTCAAATCCTCTTATATTTCATTAAAAAAATTCTGATATGCAGTCTCCCAAGATGGCCACCAGAGACTAAATAGCCCAAATGTAGCCCAAATATCAGCCAGATGTAGCCCAACTATAGCCCAATGACAGAATGTCCCAGAGTGTTCTAAAGAACAACTAGAACGCTAACAGTCCTACTTATGACAAAAGTATGGCACACCTGAAGTCATCTTGATTGGAATAAAGTGGTAACACTTAATACATTTAATTTGAAAAGGAACAAAATGAGGGGTTTCATTTTGCCATAGAAATTATATATATATATATATATATATATATATATATATATATATATATATATATATATATATATATATATATATATATATATATATATATATATTCACTGAAAAAACCATAGGTTTCACACCAGTTATAGTTAGGAATTAGCATTTAAAAAACCTATTAAATTCACTGAAAAAACCATAGGTTTCACACCAGTTATAGTTAGGTGGAAATTTTACTCGCATAAAACCATTGAAATTCCCACGTTATAGTTAGTTGGGCTCATTATAACTTGCGCGTGCAATGCACTGCTGATGACGTCACATATTACATCACTCATGACATGGTCAGTGACATCACTCATGACATCACTGATGACATCTCAAATGATGAGCTCAGCTCGTCATGACCTGCCCGGCGCTCACACGCGGGGATAATTCCCCTGCTGTGCTGAGCGTTCTACAGAAACGGGCGCAGTCATGATGAGCTCAGCTCGTCATGAGCACAGCGTCACCGTACTGCATGACGAGCCGAGCTTGTCATGAGCACCGGGGCGCTGTGCGCGCCCCCCGGCCCCCAGCACAGCGGGGTAGTTACTCCCGCGGCCAAGGGGTTAAAGGAGTCGTTGTTTGTTTTCAATATTAAACAGATTTAAATGTGTTGCAGATGCCAAGTTTTGATGTTTGTTGTGAAAATATGGCTTCCATAATTTGGAAAATGGACACCATCACGACAACAGAGTGGTGATTTGGAATATTTGAAATCCAAATTAAAAATGGAAGACATCCTATTATCCCTAAGGAATGCTGAGACTGTCGTGTTGGCATGTCTTCAAGTCCTTTCAAACTCAGCACCCTTGACACTAGACCACTTTCACTTTTGTATCTCACAAATGTTGGAGAAGACAAAGTATGTGCTTGGAAACATACACATTAAGATGGAAAATGTGTCCTTCATTTGAATTTCTAGTCTAACTCAAGTTTAGTAAAAGTAAGTAGTAACGCACTGCTTACATGTAAAAGTGCCATTACCCAATTTTAAAATTTTGACACAAAGTTCACATTATTTTAGTAGCTAATGCCATCTTTCGACGCTGTATGTCTAGACACCAGTTTTTCGGGATTCCTCCCTCATCAGTAGAGAATATTTAAGGGTTGCTCGATATGCTGCCAATTTTCTCAGGTATAATCCCACTCTTAGCATGCAGGCATTCTAAAGCTCGTCAGGTTAGGGGTGACTCACAAACGCCTTTTATCTTGAAAGTGGGTAGGAACGCACTGCTTGCATATAACAGCGCCATTACCCCAGTTTAGTAGCTTAGACATTGCCACCACAGCGGATAATCATAAAGTGTGTATGGTCACGTGCACTAACTATATGTTGTTTGAAAACATAATTTAGGGCTGGGATGGCATTGAATTAAATGAAAAATGTGGGGGGGGGTTCTATTTCACATTTTTACTGCAAAAAGTATATTATGTTGGGGTAATATTTGATGCCTTAGGGAGATGTGTCTTGTTGTACAAAAAGCTTATAGCTCACTTAATTTTCATTTTTAAAATTGCTGAATTATTGGTAGTGTTTTCTTTAGTGTTCCCATGCCTTCTTTGTCTGGTCAGTGTGTGTGTGTGTGTTTGTCGTAGGCCATCATTTGCCTTTGTTCTCTATGCCATGTGGCCAGGGGGCCATTTTGTGTAGGAAGTGTCCATAGCCCCGAATGTTTTCTTTGTTGTTCATGCCTCCTTGTATGTTGTTTCACCATGTGGCCCGGCAACCCTTTTGTGTAGTCAGCCAGTGTGTTTTTGCCATAGGCCTGCAGGTGTTCTTTATTGGGCCACGCCTTCTTGCTTGCTGTTGTTGTTTGACCATGTTGCTTGTGGCCAATTTGTGTAGCCTGCCAGTCTGCTTTTGCCAAAGGCCTGCATGTGTTCTTTGTTGTAGCCAAGCTTCCTTGCTTGCTGTTGTGGTTTCACCATGTGGTCGATGGTCATTTTGTGTAGCCAGCCAGCCAGTGCACTTTTGCCGTAGGCCTGCATGTATTATATTATTTGTTGGTGCCATGCCTCCTTGTTTGCTGTTGTTTGACCGTGTGACCAGTGGCCATTTTATTTAACCAGACAGTGTGCTTTTGCCATAGGCCTGCATGTGTATTTTGTTATTGCCAAGCCTCGCTCCTTGCTGTTGTTTGACCATGTGGACCGCAACCACTTTGTGTAACCATCCAGTATGCCTTTAACATAGGCCTGCATGTAATCTTTGCTGTGGCCAAGCCTCCTTCCTTACTGGTATGGTTTGACCATGTGGCCAGTGGCCATTTTGTGTAACCATGCAGTGTGCAGCCAGGCAGTGTGCTTTTACTATGGGCCTACATGGATCTATGACAGAATATCGACAGACAAAATATAGAACTACAGAAACATCTAGGCTGGAATATCGAAGGCAAGTATATCGACATCCTATCTACAACATGGTAAGTACAAAAATATCGAAACAAAAATATCGATGTTAAAAATATCGTAATTAAAATATCGTTTTATATCTGTTAAAATATAATGTGTAAAATAAAGTAAATAATACTTATAAATAAAATAAACACTGTTAAAAATATTTAGTAATGTTTAAAATTAATAAATAATAGATATATAATAATATAACATTAATTAAACACATATGTAAAATATATATTATATATTTACTTAATAATACATTTCAATAATTACTTTAATTACTTATAAATTATTTAAAAATACTATAAATTACAAATAGATCTCCACACATAAAATAATTACATACAAAAGTAAATAAATATTTTTAATAAATAAAAAAATGAAATACACTTTCAATATTTTTAAAATTAATAACATAATACATTATCTAAATTCATTCTAAATAATAAATAAAATTACTATTTAAAGTCCAAACAAATCTACAGTATTAAAAACATTGGATAGCGTAAAACGGAAAATTACTATTCCCACTCCAGAAAATGCAAAATTAGGGAAAACATTGTATAGCATAGAGATAAAAATTACTATTACCACTCCAGAGAGTGAAACAGTAAAGAAAACATTGAATAGCGTAGGAGTAAAAATTACTATTCCAACTCCAGAGAGTGAAACAGTAGGGAAAGCGTTGGATAGCTTAGGGGTAAAAATTACTATTCAAACTCCAGAGAGTGAAACAGTAGGGAAAGCGTTGGATAGCGTAGGGGTAAAAATTACTATTCCAACTCCAGTGAGTGCAACTGTAGGGAAAGCGTTGGATAGCGGGTGGGTAAAAATTACTATTCCCACTCCAGAGAGTGCAACAGTAGAGAAAGCATTGGATAGCCTAGGGGTAAAAATTACTATTCCAACTCCAGAGAGTGCAACAGTAGGGAAAGCGTTGGATAGCGTAGGGGTAGAAATTACTATTCCCACTCCAGAGAGTGCAACAGTAGGGAAAGTGTTGGATAGCGTAGGGGTAAAAATTACTATTCCAACTCCAGAGAGTGAAACAGTAGGGAAAGCGCTGGATAGCGTAGGGGTAAAAATTACTATTCCAACTCCAGAGAGTGCAACAGTAGGGAAAGCGTTGGATAGTGGGTGGGTAAAAATGACTATTCCCACTCCAGAGAGTGCAACAGTAGGGAAAGCGTTGGATAGCGTAGGGGTAAAAATTACTATTCCCACTCCAGAGAGTGCAACAGTAGGGAAAGCGTTGGATAGCGTAGGGGTAAAAATTACTATTCCAACTCCAGAGAGTGAAACAGTAGGGAAAGCGCTGGATAGCGTAGGGGTAAAAATTACTATTCCAACTCCAGAGAGTGCAACAGGAGAGAAAGCGATAGATACCATCAAAATTAAATAAAACATACTTAGAAATAATTTTTATATTTAAATGTATTAATGTTTTAATTTTTAAATAACTAACATCATTTAAAAATACCCATTAATATTAAAGAAAAAAATATATTTGAATAAATAATTAACAATAAATTAACAATAAATATCAATTCATAAATAATAGTTACCAAATAATAAATATTCAGCAATAAAATACTGTAAAAAACCCAAAAAATATTATTAATAATTGATTACCAAATAAAAAACATTAAACAATACAATTATTTGTATACCAAAAAAGACTTTTTATAACACATTAATTACCAATTATTTACAAATAATTTCCAATAAAAAAATGTTTAATTACCAAATAAATAAATTAATTACCAATTAAAAAAATCAATTACACATTAAATACATTAATTACCAACTACAAACATTAACTACCAATTACAAATATTAACTACCAATTACAAATATTAATTACCAATTAAAACAATTAATTACCATTTAAAATAATTAATTGCCAATTAATAATTAATTAAAAATACATAAATTATCAATACCAATAAATAAAAATAATTCATTACTTAATAACAATGAAAATACTTCCCACCCAATTCCCCTATAAACCCACTACCCACTACAGAACTTAAACGCAAAAATGAATTACAATTAATTTATAATTCCTAAAAATTAATAATAATTTAATATAATTAGATTACTTCCCACCCTATTCTCCTATAAACCCACAACCCGCTCCGGTACTAAAACATAAAATTGACTTAAAAATAACATTATAAATGTATGAAAATAGTTCACATATAACTTAAAACAAGTAAAATACTTAACAAAAAACATATAACACATACATATTAAATACATACTAAAATACATAACAATAGTACAAATATCGATATTAGTAACATCGAAATTACTAACATCGATATATTTGATATCGATATTACTGACTTCGATATTACTTACATCGATATAAAAAAAATCTATATTACTTACCTTAAGGCCGATATTCAATCAATCAATCAATCAGGTCATTTATAGAGCGCACTACTCACCCGTAGGGTCTCAAGGCGCTGGTTTGGGAGGGGGGGTGCCGTTACTGCTCGAACAGCCAGGTCTTGAGCTTCTTCCTGAAGGAGAGGTGGTCTTGGGTCAGGCGCAGGTCGGTTGGGAGTGAGTTCCAGGTCTTGGCGGCCAGGTAGGAGAAGGACCTTCCTCCTGTTGTCGCTCTTCGGATGCGGGGGACGGCGGCGAGGGCGTGGCTGGTTGATCTGAGGAGGCGTTTGGGGGTGTAGAAGTTGATCCGGTTGTTGAGGTAGCTCGGGCCTTGGTTCTGTCCAACAATATTCTTGACATCGATATTCTTTACCTTCGATATTTCTAACTCGATATTTGTGTAGGTCGATATTTAGAACTCGATATTTTGACTGTGTACCAGCCTACATGTGTTCTTTGTTGGCCCATGCCTCATTGCTTCCTATTGCGATTTGACCATGTGGTTGACAACCATTTGTGTGGCCTGTCAGTGTGCTTTTGCCATAGGCCTCCATGTGTTCTTTGTTGGGGTCATTCCTACTGGCTTGCTGTTATAGGCCTGCATGTGTTCTTTGTTGTGGCCAAACTTCCTCGCTTGCTGTTTTTGTTTGACCATGTGGCCTTGTGGCCATTTTGTGTAGCCAGACAGTGTTCTTTTGCCATAGGCCTGCATGTGTTTTGTTGTCGCCATGCCTCCTTGCTTGTTGTTGGTTGCACATATCCGATTAATATGCTTGAGGATCATTGTAGTATATGCATATATGAACAATTTTTCATACAATATGCATATTTGTACATTTAGCCCTGTACCACCTTGCCTCCCAATGAGTTTCCCATAGGCCCCTAGTACACCAGCAATTATTATTATTAATTTTATCTTTTCATAAATTTTTTTAATTTTGATTTTTTTATTAAAGTATAAAAAAAGTTTTATTCATTTTGTAATTTAATTTTTTACATTTTCCCTCCATCCTCCCCCTGCCAGCCATATGCACACAGCCGCATATCAGGGTCCCTTTTTTAAGGATTATTTCATTTTCCACTGGACCCCCTGCCTACCATACTGCACACACACACCAGCATTTATTTTTATTCCATTTTCCCCTGATATCCTTGACTGCCATCGATCCATCCCGGGACGCGGTGGCAGAGTCAGCACAAGTCGTGCTAGATCGTCAATCAGTGTATTGAAGAGCCTCAGGCTGCCCCGATGAAGTACGAATCTTAAAAAACGAGGAACAACTCAGGAATCAGGTTAATACACCATGATCCTAGTAAAAACCTAAGACCCGATTGATCTTAGATCACAGAGATACACTGTTCTCAAGCACATATCCCCCCATTTTCCTTCTTTTGTACACCAGGTCCTGAAGACAGCCCACCTGACCCACAAGGGCAACTATAGGGGCTGAAACATGTCGACCTTTTTATATACATTTTTAAAGTGCGGTTGATCCCTAATATATCTCCCTATGCACAGAACAGATTTTAACATTTACTCTGAGGCCAGATGAATTAAAGTTAGTTGTGTTTCTGTATATATGAGTTTTTATAGAAAGCTTTTTTGTGAGATCCAAAAAATCTCCGATCACTACTCCCCTAACTAAGGGTTACCTTTGGGTGGAGGAATCATAACCACTAACCCGATGATGATGCTATCACGTCCCTAAGGGGTAAGGCGGAGAACCAACATATACCACCACCACCAACCTCCGTACGTGAATGAGGGTTTTTTACTGCCACAGAGCACGATAATGATACCCTAAGTTACGCAGGACAAGTGATCCACCCCCATTGATTTCTTGCAATAGGTGCACACCAGCATACATTTTTTAAAGATTATTCCTTTTCCCTATGGAATCTCTTGCCTGCCATTGGTGCACACTATCATTCTTTTTTAAGGATCACTTCTATTCCCCCTCGACCCTCTTGCCCGCCACAGATGCACACCAACTTTCATTTTTTAAGAAGTATTCCATTTCCTCCTGGACTCCCTTGCCTCCCATTGGCGCACACCCATATTCATTAGGTCTCGCGTAGCGGTGCAGCACGAAAGTGCTGCCATCGCTTTGCGAGACATGCAGTAAACACTATAGCTGGAAGCCTCATGGAAGCTCCGCCCAACCTCCGCCCTTCTCTTTTTCATTGGGTTCTCTCTTAAATGCTGCCTTCCAATTGGTTGTAGGCTTCTTTGTCCCTCCTTAATGATGAGCATGTCGTCATTTGTGTCCTTTCACTGCTACTAGCCCCTTTACTGACAGCACTCTTTTCATCCCGTGACTCCTTCCCCTCCCGCAGTCCGTGCCTTTTCAGCCCACCTCTACCTGCACTTGCGTTCGTCCTCTGCTGCACGTTTAATTTCATTTTAGCACGTAACTTCCTTCACAGAGGGTGAGGGGTTTAGGCCGGATGTGGCAGAAATACGTTGTTTTCTTTGACAAGAAACAGATGTGGGTGGCTTTCGGGTTTCTGGAGCTCAAAGTGAAATCAGGAAGTAGGCTCGTGTGCACTGAAAAATCAAACTAAAAACAAATCGCAATTTCTGAAACACGCAACAGTTTTATATCTGCTACAAAAGACCCATGTTTGGGCAAAAGGGAAGCACATATTTTAAAAGAAAATCTATGGTGTATGATGCAGAAATGAGCCGCGCAAATGTTTGCAGCGCTTGAGGCAAAATAGCATTGCCTCCCCCCTTCCTGCGGGCCGTGCCTTCTCAGCACCCCTCCCTCTGCACTCGCGTTTGTGCCTTCTTGCTCCCAGCACTCCCGTTTTCAATGCAATTGCATTGCAAATGCTTGTTCTAAATTGGTAGGAACCCATTTGGATGTGCTGTGTGGTGCACTGCATCTGGACCAGGGCCGTCTTCCCTCTGCTGCTCAACGGCTGTGCCGTTTATTTCATTTTAGCATGTACGTTGGAGGAGGGTGAGGGCGTCGGGCCGGATGTGGCAGAAATACGTTGTTTTCTTTGACAAGAAATGGATGGGGGTGGCTTTCAGGTTTCTGGGGCTCAAAGTGAATACTTATCAGTTAGAACGTAGGCTCAGGTGCACCGAAAAATCAAACTAAAAACAAATCGCAGTTTCTGAAACATGCAACAGTTTTATATCTGCTACAAAAGACCTGTGTTTGGGCAAAAGGGAAGAATATATTTTAAAAGAAAATCAATGGTGTATGATGCAGATATAAGTGGCGCAAATGTTTGCAGCACTCGAGGCAAAATAGCATTTTACTTAATCGAGTGCTGACCATGCACAGAACATGTTTTGTGCCTTTTGTACTAATTTGGCGCTATGGCTACGTGGCTCCCTTGCCGGAGACTTACCTTGCCCAATGGAAGCACCAGCCCCACAAGCAGGTTGTCTAGAAAAGCTGCATTTAAAAGTAATCTATTGACTTGGAGTCGATCTCTGTGTGGTCCCTGCACAAGAACCATCTAATTCTACTAAACTACCTGTTCGAATGCCTTGTAGGAGGTGGCTTTATACTCTGTAATACTTTACAATTCATGACTTTATCCCGGGTGGTCCATTCATTCAAGAAATCTTTATTTGGCTAATCCTGGCCATGTACCAATACAAACAAGCAAGATAAAAGTAGTACAATAAATAGCTTAAACCTGTGAACAGTTGCCAATGACGGCTTGTAGATCGAAGAGTAATCAACGTCAATATGACGTGCGAAGTGCATAACAAAACCATATCACACAATGAACTATAACAACATGTTATGTAAGTTCAGTTGATGACTATTTTTGATGGAAATGGCGCTTTACGATATGCTGGCTAATATTTGTACTGATGATTATATGTCATTGGGTGCCTAGGTATGGGTTGTCACCATAACCCACTCATAATCCACAGATTAAAGTATATAAGTACACAACCTATCACACCAATTGCGATTATACAACAGATATTTTTGTCCTTCAATAATTCTGGTTTCCACAAATTACACGAAGTGAAGAAATTGGTTCTTTTATTCTCAAAGCTTTCCCTCAGTCCAGCCAACACGTGTTTCGTCGATAGGGCGGAAAACCCTCGACTTCACCAGCCCTGATGAAGTCGAGGGTTTTCCGCCCTATCGACGAAACACGTGTTGGCTGGACTGAGGGAAAGCTTTGAGAATAAAAGAACCAATTTCTTCACTTCGTGTAATTTGTGGAAACCAGAATTATTGAAGGACAAAAATATCTGTTGTATAATCGCAATTGGTGTGATAGGTTGTGTACTTATAAACTATAACAACATATCTAAAAAGCATAAAATACAGTTAGAATACAATATCAGCATGAAATAAAACATAACAGCCTATCTAACCATGGTATTCCTCACTCTAACTGCTGCTTAAGAAAAGAACCCTGCAGCAGATACTTGGGGTGTTCAATAGTTTATTTGCAAATGATGCAGGGACTCTGAACATCTCGGGTATCCCAACGCTTTTAATAGGGGTTTAGGAAAAACCGGGTAGTCAGTTTGAAAATGAGCCTCTTTATTGACAAGTCCAAGACGCATATTACTCAAAACACCTTTTAGAAGAACCACACTGACCTTCAAACGTGCCGCCCACTTATACCTGGCTCTCTGTACCTTGTATACAGAGTTAGAGGGCAATGTACCGAGGGATAAGGGAACATCCATGACCATGTCAGAAAATGATGATATTTTAAGAAGAGTGCAATATGCTATTTTTGGCGCCTCGACGTTTCAGGACAAGACATAAGCTTGATATAAAAAATATTGGATGTGCCAGGGGGACACGAGCCAATGAATACCTTCAAGTGGAGTGCCTAGCAGAATTGTTTGTTCTCTCTTTAGTGGAGACATTAGTATTAGTACATTAGGTTCAATGACAACGGGGCCTAGGCCTAGGGCGTGAGGGACACAGATCAGGGTTCTTTCTACTTAACAAAGGGCACGGGCATGTTTTTTGCTTGAATTTGGCATAGTTTCGCTTGGATTAGTGCCCAAGGCACCCTTGCCAAGTCCCTGTCCTCTTGCAGTATATATCCCGTTGAATCCCGAAATAAACATAAAACAAAAGTTATTGTTCACGTCATCATTTTTTCTTATCTGTAAGTACCATAATTGCTTTGTGATCAGGAGGCCATTTTGAAAACAAGCGTTTGCAAAGCCAATAGGTCTGGTCTTTGTATTTATATTACAAGCATATACCACAAAAACAAAATGAGACAAGAAAATATGTTGGCATGTGAACAATGCCGCCTTCTGCTTATAATACAAAGTTTACATTTTAAAAGCATTTAACAGTAAGTTTCTTTTACCTATTATTTTTTTTTAAATAAGAAGCCTTTCAGCTGTGCCATGCACTTTATTATTATTTGTGAAAGAGACAAGAATAAATCATCATCTAAGAAAGTACTCAGATCGCTAGCAGCACAATGAAAGAATGTTAAATATTTTATAACATAAACTTTCAAATGGAATGCTAGCAAAATAAATAGTTGGTATTTAAAGTTCATATAAAAATAAATAAAATAAAAAGCACACCGAATCAGCTTTGCAAATAAAGCAAAAGGAGCTATTTTTAGGACGATGCAAAGAATGGCGTTGTGCACTCAAGGTGAAGGGAGTCAAAGGGGAAAAGATGCAAAATGTGAGTGACAAGTTAACAGACCAATCATAGCAGACCGATAGTCAAAAGGCCCTCAATGTTTGTATATTTTGTTTGATTTTGTGGGAATAACAATAATCTGGTGACCCAACTAAAGCTCTCTCAAACGCCATAGCAAACAAGCACTGGCAAAGCCAATAGGTCTAATATTTAGGGCCTGTTGACTCTGCCATGGGTTTTTAATACTGCTGCACAGCATCCTTGATGCTGTGCAGTCTGGTTAATAAATAAAAAAAGGCTTTGTTGCACCTGCCCATGTCATTGTGTAGGTGAGTGCACTACTCATACACACACCAACAAAATAACTCTGTTTATTTACTGACCTGATTTGGATTTTTGTTTTTGTTTTTTAGGTCAAGCATTCAAGACCTCTTGTATATACTTTAGTATATACTTATATGTGTATGTACTTTGTGGGCTCTGGACATCAACCCTTGGACTTGTCCGCTTCCGCTTAGGGACTTTTTTCTGTTCAACTGCCTCTATTTAACTTTCTTAATAGAAAATGACTAGCAGAGGTCAGTAAAATACCAGAATCACTTTAGCATTCTCTAGATTCCAGTCCATAGAAATTGTCTTCCACGAGCTCCTGTAGACAATAACATTTTTATCAAATCTTATATTTTCAGTGATATCACCACCGAAGGCCCTGATTTTAGATTAAAAATAGAGCTTTGAACTATACCATTTCCAGCTGAAAGGCAATATTTCGCTCCATGTGTTCCATACCAGGCGTGTCCTGCAGTTTGGTGCTTACTTTCCCTCCATGTTAAAGAACAGTAGATGTTTCAGCACTCAGACTAATGTGCTGCATAGCTAAATACATATAAGGTCCCATAGGCGAGACCGATTGCATTGCAAATGCTTGTTTTTAAAGGATTATTACTTTTTCCCCTGGACCCCCTGCCTGCCATAGGTATACAGTGCACACCAGCATAAATGTTTTAAGAATTATTCCATTTTCCCCTAGATCCCCTACCTGCCATATATGCACATACCAGCATTCATTTTTAAAGGATTAATCAATTGCCCCCTACACCTCTCTGACTGCCATAGGTGTCTCCCTTAGATGCACATAAAGCAAACACTTGCATCTGTATGTGGTTTTCTGATTGAAAATTAAATGTTATGGTGGTGTGGTTTGACTTTGGAATGGATGCACTGTTGGTGTTAATTATTTAGGATAATAAGTAACCACACTAAATTATATCACCTGTACTATGAATATTTCTTACTGCAAAAATGCCATCTTTCACTAAATGTTTTTCTTGCTTGTTTGCTTTTAGGTGCATAAGAGACATCACCCACAATACTGCCATACAGAAGGCCTGTACAAAGTGAAGTCACCACAACACGTGTCGTGAGTCCTCCAGTCTCTTCCGCTTGTGCAGCTAAGTGCCAATGCCAACTGCCAGCTTCAAGATGGACCCAAAGTAAGGTGCTGCCAAGAAATTGGCCAGTAAGGAGGAGAAGAAGAAGAAGATTCAGATTGCTACCACTGGTATGCCACCCCAAACCTTTTTCAGGAGAAGTGTGCCTGCCTCACCATCCTCCAGGGAGCAAGTTGGGAGCAGCAGTCTTGCATGAATAGCACTGCCCCAACTTAAGCCCAAGGCCACGTGTATCAGCGAGGCAGCCACTGCAATCATGGCGACGAGGTGTGAGTCTGAATTGGATTTGTCTCAGCCGCAAAACAGTACCCAATTGTCACAGGAAACTGAGCAAAGTAGACATTAGGAGCCATAGCCAGCAATAGGCGATCTTCTTGAAGTAAGAGCAAAGAAGAAGGTTGAGCTTCCTGCTGAGCAGCATGTACCTGTTGTTGAACCATTGGCTTCCAGATCTCCAGCAATAAAAAGGAACTTCACCATCTTCTCCAAGCCCCCCTTCTGATGGTCTGGGCATGGATTGGACCCCGGCTGAGTGTGAGAAACACCAGGAGAGACAAGGGAAATAGAAAGTTCCTGAAAGCCTTACAATTATGGAAGGGGATGAGGATGACGGGCCTGTCATTGTCATGGAAGCTGGTTCAGAGGACTCCTACATTACCCATCTTATTCAAGCTGCTTTGAGGGATGTGGAACGGGTAACACCACCACTGCCAGTTTCCATATTTGTAAAAGTGTGGCAAATTTAAATGCCATCTAGATGGAATTGAAGTGTGTTGGATTGGCCTTGGTGGCTAAAGTTCACTTAAACATTTTGATTTTCCCCTAGACCAGTGTCCTGAAAAAGTGCTGTGAAGTTAGATGATGTAGGTACTTGCCACTGCTAAATAGAGTGCAAGTACAAATGTTCCCTGTATAAATTGTAGTGGTATGTGGCTGTCTCTAATTGGTATGTTTGCCTTACTAGCAATAACCTTAAGTAATGTGCACTGTGTGTGCCAGAGCTAGTATTAAAGAAATGCGCAGAGAGGGAACACGGGTATTCAGCATAGGGCCTGCGCGCATTATGCTAAATTAGCATGTTGTCCTGACAAGTGCTAACACTTGTCAGGCCTTACTTTCCCTTTTGCATACACATGGAGCACCCCTGTACGACGGCCTGGGTAACCCCTAGGCAGGGTGTAGTGTAGGCAAAAGGCAGGACCTGTGCCAGTGCGGGTGCTAGGCTTTGACAGTGGAAAATGTGCCATTTCATTTTCCCTGGTGAAAGGGACAGAATGGGGAGGCTGGGTGTAGTATTTTTAGCCTAGTTTCCCACGAATTGGAAATGGAACAGTGAAGTTTGGTATGTCTGAACTCACAGTGTCGTAACGCATCTTTTTGGGTAGATGGTTTTGTCCCTGTGGGTTCAGAAACCGCTGGTTAAGAAAATGGCCGAGTTTGTGCTTTAGACCTTTTTGATCCAGGCCCCCAGTATCAAAGAGAGGACGGTGACACTGGGGGGGAGATATGCTAGACTGATTTAGGGAGGGGTCGGGGACCCCTGAGCACAAGGAACCTTCAAAGACAATGAGGGGTATAACTAGAAGAGCTGTAGCCCCAAGACTTTGGTTATGTTGATGATGTCGTCGAGAACAGTCTCGGTATCGTTGAGAGAAGTGATGGGAGTGCTTTGAAGATGCCGTGGACTGGTCGAGCCTCTGGCGACTTTGACCTGTCCAAGATCGGGAAGAAAACCTCTGCCTCAGGAAGAGTTTCTGAATAGGTTGCGGGAGACACTTGACCTTTGCTTCGGGATCTGGGTCTTGTGGGCAGTTTGTAGCTCTTGACCGAGGAGAGACTGAAGGGGCGCTGCAGTGGGTCGTGTCCCCCCTTGTTCCTGAGCAGGACTTTGCTGTGTGCTGCGTCCTGTACCCTAAGGGCCCAAGGTGAGCTGGCTCCCTGTTCGGAAACACAGGAACATAAAGGTTTCCAGGAAGTCTCAAGTGGCGCGCTGGTGGCCCCTCTGAAGGGGTGCCTAAGGTGATTGTGGGGACCCGGAGCGAATCAAGACCCTGACGTGCAGGGAGCGTGTCTTGGTGCAGCTACAGGTGTTGGAGTGCCTGTGGAGTGTGGGCATCGTGGAAGAGAGCCGAGATTCAGGACACGCCGGGGGTGCGTGTCGCAGTGCAGTCCAGGCACTAGTGAAGAGTGCCAGGACATCGTGGATACTAAGAAGGAGTGAGTTTCTGACACGCAGGTTGGCGTGTGGTTGAGAGGTGAGACTCAGACGTGCAGTGTGCGTGTCGAGGTGCGACCTGGGCGTTAGTGGAGAGAGCCGAAAGACCGTGTGCCCCAGGAGGCGGAGTGAGTCTCGGATGCGCTGGGGGTGTGTGTCGAAGGGGCCGCCGGAGGTGCTGGTGAGGAGTACTGGGGAGCGGTAAGCACCAGGGAGCGACAAAGTCCTAACAGCGCTGGAGAGGAAGGCCAAGTGATCGGGCCCTCTAGGGCAACGTGAGGTAGCACCAGCACTGTGTGGAAGGCTTCGTGGAAGGCGTTTCTGCTGAACGTTGGCGGCCCGGACCGGCAGCCCTGCAGGAGCTGAACTACCTTCCCGAGCGCGCCCGGCCCATGATGACAAGGTTCTGGAGTGGGGCCAAGTTGCTGCGGCAGGAGAGGAGAGTGGTGTTGCGCCCCCCAAGTAGGTGGGTCTTCACCTGGGGCGGGGTGTGGGCCCGGAGGGACACTCTCTCGGCCTCTCGCTGCTAGCAGCTGTGTGCGCCTGTTGCTTTGGCCCAGGTCTCGGTCCCTGCTGGTCCTGGACGGGGCAGTACAGGGGCCAGGGCCTGGAGTAGAACTTGGGTGTCATCGTTGATCCGTGTTCGGGCAACCGGTTGCACAACTTCTAAAAAACAGTCATATAACACTTTGCATATTTGCTGCTAATGAACCATCAAACTATTGAGCAATGTCTGACACTAGAGGTGCTTAACAAGCTCAGGGGTTAGTGCGCTACGCACTACGTTCTGTTTCTCTTGCAGGATACAGGATCCTAGCGTAGCGCACTGCATTGGTTGTTTACTGCACTGTACTGAATTGCACTGTGACGCATTACCTTATTCCTTCCTTGCATAGGACATGCTGGTGGTGAGACGCATAGCATTGTTTTCCTATCGCACTGTACGTAATTGCAGCAGGACGCATTGCTGTATTCCTTCCTTGAACAGGGCATGCTGGTAGCGAACCGAGTTGCATTAACTTGTGTTGACTCAGTACATGATCTTGATGCTATGCATGGTATTGTTTCACTGTGGCACTGTACAAGAACCCCCGTTAAGTAGTGCAGTATAACTTGTATTTTGCAACGTGTGTGAATCTAGTGATACGACGTACCTAACCTGTTGAGAACGGTTAAAAGGCAGCGTAACTGTTGGTTAGAAGCGGTGGTTGGGGATTAGGACTGTCCAACCAACCGGAAACAATATTACCCAATATATATATGTGGGAGTTGTATTGTGTGGTCATTTCGTATAGTTTTTTAAATAAAGTATACTCGTTTTATTCAAACTCGTGTAGAATCCATTTGTTGTGACATTATTGGGATTGCTGTGGGCGTGGTTGCACATACTGAACACTCGTGCCTTGGAGATAAGCCTGGCTGCTCGTGTCAAGTTACTAAGGGGTTGAGCAGGGCTGTCTCGGACGGTGTCCTTTCTTGGCCTAACGTTGGAACGGGGGGTCTGGGTCACGCACTCAACAACAACGATGCGCGCTGGAACGCCGGCTTCTAACAAAGTGGAAAACAGAAAAACTTTTCTACTGAGGATACTACAGGATATGAGGAATTCATAACAAAGTTTTCCAAGATGGTCACCAGAGAAAGAAGAGCTCAAATGTAACACAAAATCAGCCAGATGTAGCCCAAGTACAGCCTATTGACATAATTGTGCAAAATGTGTAATTTCTCTTTTTTTTTGCAGTTTTATATAGCGCAGACTTGATCCGAAGGTATTGGAGGGCTTCACATGAGTATCAGTTACATAAAAAAGGACACATTCATTTTAGTTTTAGGCATGGGGGAGATTAAGTGATTTGCTCAAGTCATAGGAAGGTGAGCCAAAACTCAAACCTGGTTCCTCAGTTGCAAATACGGTAGCTCTAGCCGTAAGCCACATCCACAAGTGATCAACTTGATTAAAAAACATAAAGATAGAAAATAATTTAAAAGCACTTTGTCGTTATTTGAAAACTCAGAAAAAGTGTGCTCATTTAGTTTTTTAGAGCACTAACCATAATTTCTATGAGAAAAAGACCCCAGAATGTTTATAATTTCTAAAGGAAATGCTTTAGGTATTACAGATTTCATTACATCAAGATGACTTCAGGCGTGGTACACTTTTATAATAAATATAGAATGTTAGGGATCTATTTGTTCATTAGAATACTGTTGGGAGGCAGAGGACAGGTGCATGCACTTGGAAAATTGAGGGCAAGGAGTAGGGGGCAGAGCAGCAAGTTGACCATGCTCGTCAGGCGGGTGGGGCAGTGGCAGCAAAACAGGCCATGGAGAGCAGGGGGAAGGGGGGCAGGGGTAATAAACGAACCATGCAGGAGAGGAAGGAAAGACTGTGGTAATACAACAGACCATTGAGGGCAGAAGCGAGAGGCAGTGGAAGACAACTATACATGCCAACAGAGCCCTATTCAGGCAGGAGACTCACAATGTTTTTTAGCCCAAAAGGGCCTTATTTTAGCCATCTGTTACCTAAAACCTCCTCTTTTTCAATATAAGTCAATGGCGAAAATGTATTTCTCAGATTTGTTTTTTAATCTCCCTGTTACCAAGTTAAAAAAATGGCATATATGCTACATTGGACCACAGAGGGCAGGAGGAATGTGTAGGGACTTGGATTCAGACAATAGACAGCAGTAGTGAGGTGGGCAGGGTCACCAAATTGCCTTTACAGGGCAGGCCCCAGGTGTTGCAGCAGCACAATACACCACACAGGTCAAGTGGGAGGGTAGTACAGCGCAACAGACCATGGAAACAACAGGGAGGGGACAGAACCATGTACGTGGAAAACAGAGAGCAGAGAGGAAAGAGGCAAGGGCAGCAACCTGACTATACCGGACAGACAGGAGGGCAATTGCAGCACAACAGATCATGAAGGGCAGGAGGGAAGGGGCATGCCAATGGACCATGGAAGGCAGGACAGAGGGGCAAGAGGTCCGCACATGGAAAACGGAGGACAGCAGATAAGGGAGTAGGGCAGAAGCAGCAAGCTGACCGTGCAGGGAATGGGTGCTGTGCACACTGTGTCACTGAAACCAAGCTGTACTTGGGTGATGAGCCCAAAAATAGGATGAAACCGGTTCTGGGTTGCTTGTGTCCCAGTTCAGGGAGGACCTGACTTGGCAGTTCGGGCTGGACTGTTCCTATTAGAGCAGGGTCAAGACTGATTTGCAAATAGCTGGGTCCAAACTGAGGTGATATGGTGTGCAAAATAACAATGGATTGGAATGCGGCCAGAGTGATTACCAGTGGCTGAGATTAATTCAAGCATTCCATCCATCACTGTTTTGTATAGTTATTGGGCAGGCGAAATGGGTACTGGAAGCACAACATGCCATGGAGGTCACCATGGAGACTAAACTGGCATGCACACAGACAATGGAGAAAAGGTAGGAGGGAAATAGTAGAAAGCTGACTACACAGAGAAGGTGGGAGGGGCAGTGGCAGAACAAAAGGCCATGCATGGCAGGCGGGAGGGTTAATGGCAGCACAACAGTCATGGAGGGCAAGAAAGAGGGGGCATGAACAAAGGACCTTGGAGGGCCGAAGGGAGGGGTAGGGGCTAGACACAGACAACAGAGGGCAGGGGAAGGGGCGTCATAACAGACCATGCAGGGTGGGCAGGAGGAGCAGTTTCAGCACAATAGAGCATGACGGGCAGAAGGGAGTGGCAGCAAATCAGACAATGGAGGACAGGAGAGAGGGGCTATCGGCATGAAACTCAGAGAATGGAAGGCAGGGTGGCAGCCATCTGACCATGCTAGGCAAACGAGAAGGGCAGTGACCGATCAAGAGAACCTTCAGAGTATACATTAAGAGCAGTGACAGGTCCATGGAACATGGTGAGCAAAACTGAGAGAGTAGGGACATGCACACAGACAATCGGAGGCCAGGGGTAGGAGGGTTAGGGGCAGCAAGCTAAGCCAGAGGCTACAGCATGAGGACAGTGATAGGGAAATAGACTCTGGCAATAGAGGACAGGAGGAGTGGGCAGGGATATCAAGCTAAATGGAGGGCAGTGGCGGAAAAGCTGACAATCATTCAATGAGTGTGTCAGTTTGTTTAATAGTTGCAGTGTGGTGGATAACTACCATACTACTTTTCTACCTAATTTTGTACAGCCTGTGTCCAGCTAATTGGTATAAGTGTTTGCAAAATGCATGTACTCCCAATGCACCATAGGTTTGTAGAGGTATGGAACACATTATAAATCTTTGTATTGAAGAGTAACTGTGTGCAGGTGACAGTTAACTTTTGTTCATTATGTTCCATGCAAGTTTCATTATGTTTCACACAGAAAAGGTTCCCAGCCGGACAAAGATTCTAAGTACAACATACTAAGTATTATAAGCAGCCTTGAGGTATTAGATGGAATCTTTCAGTGTAACATTTTCTATTTTACATAGAAAACTGTGTGCACCAGGTACTAACCTATGTTCATGTGCTTATTTTGCTTCAGAAGATGGGATATCTGCAACTGAATTTAGAAAAGCCATTTGGGGTGGAAGAAGCTTTGTCCTGGGCACAGTGAAACTGTGGAACTCGCTCCCAATAAACATCAAAAGCTATCCAACTCTGCTCGGATTCAGAAAACGTATAAAGACTTGTTTTTTTTCAAATTAAAATAACTTAAATCACCCACAGCTGGAACTCAAGCATTTCCTCCGCTATGAGCGCCTAGACGCCCACGGGCATTTGTGCGCTAAATAATCTCACAATCACAACGTTTTCACCACATAATGAAGGCTGCAGGTAGTATGATCTTTAGTACCTCCAGACCTTGGTTATTTTAAGTGAATAGTCACCCTCTGGAAAAGTTTTGCATTGAGTATACACTGTTCTTATTAGATACTCTTCAATTGTGGTGTATTTCTCATGAGAGTTCCACTGTCTGCAAACAAGCTGGTACAGAGTAAACTCTCTCTGAATGGGTAAACAGTGTCAACAATACCCACTTCCCTACTTATATCCACTTCCTTTCTTAATGTAGGTTCAGTGACTGTCAGGGGTTTTCTACAAAAGACTTTCCATAGTAGGGCATCAGTTATGTAACAGGGCTTCAGTCTCTGGAGCAACTTCCCTAAAGAGTTGTATACAGATTGAACACCATGTGAAGGTTAGGTTAACCTTTCATCAGTGGTTTATAGTCAACATAAACTTGGCTACCCATGAAGTGTGTGGTATAGGGTCAATGTTGCACATAGTACAAGCTTGCTTGCCTAAGGGGCTTGTATGTATGATAGTAGGAATGACACTTCATATTATACTGAGCTTTTTGCACTTACTTTAACAGCTCCCATGGTATACCCGTTTGTAGAGCAATGTGTACAAAAAAGCTTGGATGATCTCATCAGTGATGTCCTCAATTATTTCATTTGAGATGTCATAAGTGATGTCATAAATGACGTCATGCAGCATGTCATGAGAGATGTCATATGTGAGGTCATCAGCAGTGCACGGCAGGGATCAAGTTATAGTTAGCGCTGCTAACTTTATCTGACGAATTTCTGTGTTCTTTTTAGTTCAAATTTTAATGCTGTCACTGACAAATTCATCTAATTATAACGTTACTTTAACTTTTGTTTTTATCAGTGAATGCACACACACACACATACACATATATCAGGGCTTCGAAAATAAATGTGGCCCAAATACTATTTAGTCCCTCACAGTCTGCATATTACAATTAATTAACACATGGAAACAGTTCTCCTAAAAGTCACAATGCCTCTTCAAAGTGACTTTACCTTACTACCGCACTGCACAATGTTAATCTTTTGCATTCTTATTTTGGTCAAATATCTATTTTAAACAAATAAACGTGAAAAATACCAAGGCATACATCAATCTATCTCTCTATCTATCTATCTATCTATCTATCTATCTATCTATCTATCTATCTATCTATCTATCTATCTATCTATCTATCTATCTACCTATCGTCACTTGAAAAACAAAGGTTAAAGTGTTATTATAATTAGGTGAAAATGTCAGTGATAACTTCACGTTTTAAATGCAAACAACCACTGAAATTCACCAGGTCCAGTTTATTGAGTTAACTATAATTTGCACCCTTGCCATTCCCTGCTTATGATATCATATATCACATCACTCATAACATGATCAATGACACAATTGAAGGATGGGACTGCAAGGGTGAGCTTATCAGGTGTGTTGGTCAATAGTCTAAGAGCCGCACTGTCATTGTCAAAGTTTTTTTTTTACTGGCACTAAAGGAAAGACAGAAATGCTGTATTTATTTTTTAGGGAAGCTATATTACCTACAAATCTATTCAGGGCTGTGAATTACAGTGCACAGTTCACAGTGAGACTTCTTTTCTTTCAAATACCAGCTTCCAAACCACTGGCACATATTCAATAAGAAGACTTACCAAGGCTAAAGACCCATCTGAAGTACACATATTATTTGAACTTTTTTTTAACAAGTTTTTTTATTGAGTTTGACAACAGATGGCAGTGGACATTTTAATTGAGCATGATGCAAAAGTGCACTTGTAAATAATGTCCACAATGCATGGCTCACGGCACATTTGAAAGAAAGGAGGCAAACGGAACGGGGAGGGTCGGAGACCAGGGCGGTGTTGGAGAAAGAACCTCCCACACTAAACGTGTAGCTGGTACATGTTTTGGTGCCCTGCAGTGTCTCCGACCCATTTTTAATTTTTTTGATGCGGACACCAGACAGATCATAGTCCAAGCTCTGGTTCTTACCCGATTGGACTATGCCAGCTCTCTGTTTTTGGCTATGAATCAGGCAGAACTAACTCGCCGTCAGAGGGTGCAAAATGCGGCGGCCAGGATGCTGGTCGGCCTTCCGAAGTTTGTCTCTGCCCGCCGAACTATCCAAGATCTCCACTGGTTGCCTGTTGGGCAAAGAATCAAGTTTAAAGCTCTTTGCTTAACTTTTAAAATTCTTAAATCAGCCTCCCCTCCTATCCTTTCGCAGACAATCCTTCACTATGTCCCTTCCAGAGCCCTTCGATCCTCAGGGTTAAATCTTGCCATCGTGCCACGCTTTCAAAGAGCTAGAATGGGTGGACGTTCTTTTTCAGTGCTGGCGGCAGCTCTCTGGAACTCTCTGCCTGCCCCTCTCCGTTCCATCCCTGATTTGCTCCTTTTTAGGAAGGCCCTAAAAACCTTCCTATTTTCTACAGTTTAGTTTTATGCGTTTTTTGGTTATTTCTGTTGTGTTGTGTTTTATCATCTCCTAAAGCGCCGGGACGCCACTTGGCTGCGGCATCTGTTGCGCTATATAAAATAAAATAACATAACATAACAAATAACATGATGGGGAGGAACGGGGGGCCGATGGGGCTGGATCGCTTGAATAGAGATAGGGCTAGGGGGATGCCCTGGACCCCACTTGAGGAGGAAGAGAAAGGTCTGCTGGGCCCTAGCCGGGGAAGAGGGAGGTGCAGCTCAGGATGGGGCCTCAGCGCATGACTGATGGAGCTAGTTTATCATCCTTAATGAGGGTGAGGAAATGTTTGAGCAGGGAATCCCATTTCGGGGTCATGAGGTGCCTTCAAATGCATTGAAACTCCTCGAGGAACAGAGCCTCGGGCCTGCAACCACCACCGTACAGCTCTGTGCCATGATGCTAACCCAGGAGGGAGAGAGAAGTGCCAGTTAAGGGTTTAAAGCACTTAGCCAGGAGGAGAACACGCACTGACTTCTGGCACTTCCCATGTTTAAAGATACCTAGGGCGCAAGCTTCCCAAGTGGTAATGTCTGGAAGTTTAGTTACCTCATGAATAACTTGCCAGTACTGTGAGAGTGTGGGCAGGAGCAGAGCATGTGTTGAAGATCAGCAGGGAACTCTAGGCAGCGCGGGCAGTTCAGGTGGGCCATGGGGGAAAAACGGTTCAGTTGATGCAGTGTAAGGTATGCCCTATAAAGTATAGTGCATTGTATTCTCTGAAAATGGGCCTTACGGTAGGCTTTGTGTGGGAATTCGAGGGCTCTAGTTCATTTAGAATTGCGAAGCACCTGACCAGTATCTGTATTTCATTTGTCTTGGAGGGAGAAAAGCAGGACTCCTGTATGATCCCGTATAGTTCTGTAGAGCCACGTAATAAGGTGGCGTCCCGTTCCCCATAGTGAACAGTGTCTGAACGACTGCATGTGTGGGATGCTCAGTGTCCAGTACAGACCATTGGCTATGAAGGGCATGTTATAACTTATATCCTATGATACTGCAAAAATTATCCTCCGGAGAGAGTGAAGTCATCAAGTGGTCAATGGGGAGAAGCTGGCCATCAAAAAAGAGATCGCCCATCGTTGTGAGAGAGCTATCATGCCAAGGCAGAAGACCTCGGGCCGAGTGAGAGCCAGAAAAGAGTGGACGACCACACAGGGGGGAGGTGGGGCCATACGGGGCTATGTGCCGGTTAAAGACCAGCATCCATTAAATACCTTCCCGCGCAACGTTCACCAGGTGAGGTAAACGTCGTCCAAGAGGGCTGTGTTGGGCAGCATAAAGCACTGGATTTCAGGAAGAGTGAGCGAGCCTGTGTCCGACCAGAGCTCCAGCAGGTTGCACTGCGGCAGTCTCTGACAGACCCATTGAAGCTGGGCAGCTAGATAGTACGCCTCAAAAGAAAGTGCGCTCAGACAACTCCCCTCACTCAGCGGGTATCTGCAATTTCAGTAAAGCTATCGGGTGATGCCTATTATTCCAGAGAAGCTCTCGCAGTAAAGTATTTAAATTATGAAAAAAGCCACAGGGGAGCAACTGGAAGATTAGTAAAGTGGTAGAGAAGGCAGAGGAGCAAAATCATTTTTGATAAGGAGATCTTGCCCATGGGGTCAAACGGGAGCGATTTTCAGAATTGGACCTGACATTTCGGGCCGTATAAGCCCTGCGGAAGTTACCTTAAAAAAGGGAGAGTGATGCAAGCGGACTCTTAAATAAAGGACCACATCACCTTTCCACTTCCGTGGGTGCACTCCCACTCGAACTTCAACAGGAGGCAGGGAATCATCCAAGGGAAGTACATATGACTTCGCCCAATTAACCTGAAATCTAGAAATGCACATAAAGGAACACAGCAGATAGACAGTAGAAAGAGAAGAGGTCCATGCAGAGATCTCGAATGTAAAGTAGTATATCTTCGACATACAGCCTTAGATACTTCCTGCATTGGAGAAATTATTTTTAAGAAAAAGTCGTCTATTCCACTTTTTATGTATACTGATATGTTTGTTTGATATCTATTGTTCGAATAAGTTATGTTTATTCATATCATGCAATTATCTTTTTATTGAATCAGATGTATCCACATATCTTTTATAATTATATTAAAAATCAATCCTTTTGATATCATTACAGTCCATTGCTTTTTTAATGAGTTGTCCATGAGTATGTGTTTCTTTCAATAGCCAGTGCTTGTTCCTATTTGTCTGCCTGGGTAGATACCTTTGCACAAAAACTGTTTTCCCTGACCCAGGAGTACGATCCAAATCAGGGGGTCCTTGTTACCCACAAAGTAGTATATCTTCTGCATAGACAGAAACTGCGTAGGTCACACCATTGAGGGGAATGCCCCATGTCTCTCCCTCTAAGCGGAGTCGGGAAGCTAGAGGTTCCACTTCGAGTGTGAATAGCAGTGGGGAGAGGGGATAGCCTTGTCTAGTGCCCCTCGCCATCTGAAATGCTGGGGAGACTAAGGGGCCCGGATGAACTCTAGAGCAAGAGCAGTGTAAAGCAAACTGGTGTAGGACTGAAGGCGCTCAATCACACTGAGTGCAGACAGAACTTGCAAGATGAAAGCGCATTTGAGGGTATTGAATGCCTTCTCCAAATCAAAGGGTATCGAATGCCTTCTCCAAATCAAGAACAAGACAACCAGCATAGGGGAAACGACAGGGGACCTGGTCCATCAAGTGGAAAAAGTGCTGTATATTGAGAAAGGTACTCCGCCCAGGGACGAAACCGTTTTGATCAGGGTGGATGAAATCAGGTGGAAATGGGACATAATGATCGGCGAGGAATTTTAACAACATTTTCACAATCTGTAATAGCACTGAGGCAATAGGACGCGAGATGAGTCAGGTCACAGGCAGGTTTTAGGAGGGACATCAGGACGGATTAATAAAGGTAATGGAGAAGACTCTTCATACATAGGGCCTCCATGTAGACCTCAGGCAGGTGAGAGTCGAGGAGCAAGTAGAAAGTCCTAGAATATTCGACTGGAAGACAGTCGAGGCTGATCATCTTATGTATTGCAAGTGTGCAAATGGCCTGTCTGATCTCCTGGATGGTCAAAGGGACATTGAGTTCCTCACAACAGAGTGGATTGAGTTTCTTGAGGGAGCACCCAGAGAAACAAGCATTTGCAATGCAATAGGTCTCGCATTAATTAAGTTTGAGCTATTGGCATTGTTAAATATTGCAACACCAATTGCAACAAAGGTCTATAAATTGTAGGCGAACAAAATGTGTACCTATTTTTGTAGCAATGGTGCATGCTGCGCTTTAGATGAATATGTTTAAAAGTAAAGTGCGTTGTGTGTTTTGCTGTTCACCCTATGTGGGAAGGGTATTCCCAGACGTGGGTCCCATGCTCACTAAGCCACTGGAGTCAAGCTATCCTGGCTGAAGACGGCTGATAGCCAGAAACCGGTCCTAGGATGCTTGATTTTGGTCCAGGGAAGACATGGCTTGGCAGTTCGGGCTGGACTGTTCCCATGAGGCACAGGGTCAAGACTGATTTGCATATGGCCACGTCTGAACTGGGGTGGCTTGGTGAGCAAAATAACGATGGATTAAACCCAGATCTGTGACTGGGGGTGAATGTGTTGCCATTGTGCAACATTTCCGTCCATCACCTTGTGTGTAAAAGTAAAGGGCGCCATACTGCGATTGCTACAATAGTTAATTGTGGATGCGTTAACAATTGATGTGTGCACTGATGGCTGGTGGTGTGTGTGCCTGTAGATATTGTGCACTAATGGCTGGTGGTGTGTGTGCCTGGTGGAAGTGTGCACTGCTGGCTGGTGTTGTGTGTGCCTGGTGGAAGCGTGCACTGACGGCTGGTGGTGTGTGTGTGCCTGGTGAAAGCGTGCACTGACGGCTGGTGGTGTGTGTGTGCCTGGTGAAAGCGTGCACTGACGGCTGGTGGTATGTGTGTGCCTGGTCAAAGTGTGCACTGACGGCTGGTGGTATGTGTGTGCCTGGTGAAAGCGTGCACTGACATCTGGTGGTGTGGGCCTGGAAGAAGCGTGCACTGACGGCTGGTGATGTTTGTGCCCGGTGAAAGTGTGCACTGATGGCTGGTGGTGTTTGTGCCTGGTGAAATTGTGCACTGACGACTGATGGTGTCTGTGTCTGGTGAAAGTGTGCACTGATGGTGTGATTGTGTGTGTGGTTGTGTGTGTGGTTGTATGTGTGGTTGTGGTTGTGTGTGTGGTTGTGTGTGTGGTTGTGTGTGTGTGGTTGTGTGTGTGTGTGTGGTTGTATGTGTGTGGTTGTGTGAGTGGTTGTGGTTGTGGTTGTGTGTTTGTGTGTGGTTGTGTGTGTGGTTGTGTGTGTTGTGTGTGTGGTTGTGTGTTGTGTGTGTTTGTGTGTGTGGTTGTGTGTGTGGTTATGTGTGTATGGTTGTGTGTGTGTGTGTGGTTGTGGTTGTGTGTGTGTGGTTGTGTGGTTGGTTGGATGTGGTGTGTGTGTTTGTGTGTGTGGTTGTGTGTGTGTGTGTGTGGTTGTGGTTGTGTGTGTGTGGTTGTGTGGTTGGTTGGATGTGGTGTGTGTTTTTGTGTGTGTGGTTGTGTGTGTGCTTGAGTGGTTGTGCATGTGGTTGTGTGTGTGGTTGTGTGTGTGGTTGTGTGTGTGGTTGTGTGTGTGGTTGTGTGTGTGTGGTTGTGTGTGTGGTTGTGTGTGTGTGGTTGTGTGTGGTTCTGTGTGTGCGTATGGTTGTGTGTGTGCGGTTGTGTGAGTGGTTGCGGTTGTGTGTGTGGTTGTGTGTGTGGTTGTGTGTTGTGTGTGTGGTTGTGTGTTGTGTGTGTTTGTGTGTCGTTGTGTGTGTGGTTGTGTGTGTGTGTGGTTTGTGTGTGGTTGTGTGTGGCTGATTGGTTGTGCATGTGGTTGTGTGTGTGGTTGTGTGTGTGGTTGTGTGTGGTTGTGTGTGTGTGGTTGTGTGTGTGGTGGTGTGCGGGGTTGTGTGTGTGGTTGTGGTAGTGTGTGTGGTTGTGTGTGTGTGGTTGTGTGGTTGTGTGTGTGTGGTTGTGTGTGTGGGAGTGTGTGTGGTTGTGTGTGGTTTTGTGGTTTGGTGTGGTTGTGTGTGGTTGTGTGTGTGTTTGTGTGGTTGTGCGTGTGGTTTTGGTTGTGCGTGTGTGGTTGTGTGTGTGTGGTTGTGTGTGTGGTTGTGTGTGTGTGGGTGTGTGTTTGTGGTTGTGTGTGGCTGTATGTGTGGTTGTGGTTGTGTGTGTGTGTGGTTGTGTGTGTGTGGGTGGTTGTGTGTGCGGTTGTGTGAGTGTGGTTGTGAGGAGATGTCCATTCCCCAGGGGCACAGGGTTGCAGCATAGATTGTAGAGCAGTATATAAAAAGGCTTCCAGGATAAGCTGCTGGGTGTGGAGGGTGGAGGGTGACCCCCGTAGGTGAAGCGATCTCCAGGATGGGCCCGGAACTGGAGTCCTGGTGGGCCAACCAGGCAAAGAGCCTAACTGACTTATTGCCCCCCGATGCATTTCATTCTCATGTGACTTAAACTTAAAGCAGCGCAGCTGATCAAAGATAGTGGTGTAATGAGTCTTATCCTTTGAAAGCCCAGTCCGTGTGGAAGTGATGAGTACTGCCATCTTATCCAGGTCGGAAATCAGGCATTCAGCCTTAGTGATTTCTGGGTCCAACATTTTGCAGATTCTGGAGATTTCCTGAATACAATGACCATGCCTGACCACTTTAAAGGCATCACATCACAACAGGACGCCGAACCGCTGTTAGTAGAAAATATTGAGTAATGTGCTGAGCATGGGAGGCCATGTAAGGAACTAGGGCTGATGGGGCACCCCAGGAGAGGACCACTGTGTGTGCATTGTGGTCAGAGAGTGCAGAGTCCTGGTAATTGGCTTGGCACACTGCATCAAGGAGAGTGGTTGACAGGAAACCTGATCAAGATTCACATAGTGGTCTTGTACCGCCGAGTAGGAGGAGTAGAGGTGCTCACCTGGATGAATCGATTGCCATGCATCCACCAGACCCCATCGGTTAGCCAATCCAGCAGGAATCATGCTTGTGTATGGGGAGACGGACAAATCAAAGGAGGGTAGGAGCTGTCTAAGAAGATATCAAGGGGCCAGTTGTAATCACCTTCCAAAATCCACAGGGTCCCTGTTTTGTGTGCCAATGCTTATGAAAGTGTGGCCCAAAAAGTGGCTTGCTGCGAATTAAGAGCGTAAATGCTGCTGAGAAGGACACTGGGACCATCCATTCGGCCCTCGATAATATTGAAGCGTCCCTCCCTGTCTATTATTTATTTATAAAGTTTTATATAGGGTGTTGAGTTCCTGGAAAGGAGCACCTGTATGGATTCATATAAGGGTGACGAGCACATTCGCAGAGTAAGCAGTCGCTGTAACTCCGGCAGAGTGATGTGGGTCTCTCGGAGGAAGGTGATCTGACTGTTCTGGCGCTTAGCATAGGAATAACCAACACAGCAATTTGTTGTTGTGTGCATCCCCTTGCCATTTAGGGTAAGGAGTCGGAACTTAGCCTGGGGAGTAATAGCGGGGAAGAGGAAATCATCTCCCAGGGGGACCCCAACAGGGGTTGACTGACCCGCGAGACCCCCCCCCAACCGTACGCAGCATGTCTCAAAGTCTAGGAGCATCACCACCAGGTCAATTCACTGCTGATAGGGGAAGAAGGGAGAATGTGACTTCTGAAAAATCAGGACGTGCTGCAACGGCAACATCTCCAAACACTGGAGAACGGAATACCACCTCAGAGGCTGGGGTTGTGGCTGAATGGGAGGAGAAAATACAAAGTTAAAGTGTTGCACAGCCACCTATTATAATTTTAAACTAAAAACCCTCTGAAATTTCCCAGTTATGGTTAGCTTCTCAATTCCTAACTCACACACTAGCCATGCGAACCATAACTTGCACACCTAAGGTAATGCTCATGAATTCACCCACAATTTGAAAACTTAAATCACTAATGTCATAAATAATCTCACTGGCGACATGAAACATGTTACGTTTAACATTATCAGTGACACTTCTATACGTACTGTTGGCTGCCCGTGGTCCACTAAGGGGACCCTCATAAGAGGGCGGCTGCCTTAGTGCCACATGAGGTTACACGAGACAGTCCAGCGTTGTGGGACTCCCTAGGGGTCTGCATTGAGTGTCACTTCCGTTCCGGTAGGGGTGAGTGGGGGATGAGGTATAAGTGCCTCACCCAGCCCAACTAGCAGCATCTTTGTCACTGCCCTTGACGCTTTTCACGCCGTCTTGCTGGTTGTGTCGCTGTTCTTTTGGATTCTATGTCCTGAGGTTGCGTTGTGAGGATAGGTGAGAACAGGCAATGCCCTCCCCCCCTGGTCCCACCTCGTGGCCATGCCCATTTGGGAGCCCCGCCCCAGCTGCATATTCTTGGTCCGGCCCCCACAGGGGGGGGGGGGCGGCCATGCCCATTTGGGAGCCCCGCCCCAGCTGCATATTCTTGGTCCGGCCCCCACAGGGGGGGGGGGGGGGGCGGCCGGCCACTTTGCCGGTCCTTGCAGCTGGGGTTGTGACGGCGGCAGGGTATAGCACGTGGGTTCTGATCCCACTCCTGAAAGCTCACGCTAGCAGTACCGGGCAGAGCTGCCGATGGCACTGCCCTGTGCCATCGCCGGGAAGTGGGGTGGGCGCCCAGAAGATGTGCATGTGTGCTGAGGCCAACGATTTAATTACGTCCACTTTAGTTGAGGAGCCTTGGCCTTGTAGGCCTGATTTAGAGAGCATGACGGTGAGGGGTCGGCCACCCAGCCAGGCCGAACTGCATGTGGGGAACACGGGACGCCTCATAGCTGGCTCTCCGGTACAATCCTTTTCCACAATCGAAGCCGGTCAACACCTTTGGTAGAGCGTGGTGCTAATTATACCAAGGTTGCGGGTTCGACTGTGTACGGGCCAATGGGTACTCCTCCAGGCCCCGGTAATTACATTTTAAAGTAACTCACCATTGCTCTACGGTCGTTCTGATGTGACCCGCACTAGAGCGGTGATGTCTTAGGTGCTGCATCCAGGGGTCAGCTTCTCAGGGGGCCCGGGCGGGTGGGTGTACCTGTGTGCATGTCCTTTCCCGGTCGGGTAGGGGTGCAGTGGTCGGCCAGGATCGGGCACAGCTGCATGTAGGGTCCCGGATGCAGCCCGAGCCCAGGAAGTGCACCAGAGAGGGCATTGCACATAGAATTGGGGACCTTCAAGCCAGAGCGCTGAACATATTTAAAGTAAATCGTCGCAGTAATTGTGGCACACTGCAAGCCAGTGTTTTAAATGGGCCGGTACTCGCCGGTACGGAGTACCGGCACTTCTTAGATTTGTCACTCTGAGTACCGGCACTTCTCTTCTGCCAGAGGAGAGTACCGGTACTCATGAAAAGGGAGGTCACTGGCTGAGAGTGCGAATGAGAAGGTGGGGATGTTTCTGCCAGCCAAGGCGCCACTTCTGTAGCCCCATTCCGAGCCCCTGCTGAGCTAATCGGCAGGGCTCACTTGAATAATGTGAGGTGCTCACGGTCACGCTGTGCTAGACAAAGCAGGGTGGAGATTCATTTTACCTGCTAGTTTGCGCGTGTGATTTTCAAAGCGCAGCACTTCAGGTAGTGAAAAGTACTTTAAACATATACATTTTAGCAGTGGCAAGGGCGGCAGATTCTCACACTTCCTGTACTTTCTGGATGAGAGGGTTAATGCCCAGACAATGCGATGGAAGAGGCTCTTTGAGCGCTAATCTAACAGCGTTCTGCACTGAGAAACCCACCTTCCTAAAAAAAAAAATGTCTCAATTATCCAGTGTGCCTGCATTTGTATGACTGGTTTTTTACGAAAAACGCGAGAGAGAGAATCAAGGCATGCTCAGGAGGTATTTTAAAGAAAATGGGTGGCACGTTGTGTGTACATGTCTGTGGTGACAAAGGTTCATAAATAACGTAGTAGGGAATGTTGGTGGGTGAGTGAGTGAGTGGGTGGGTGGGTGGGTGGGTGAGTGAGTGGATGGATGAGTGAGCTAGGGTGGATGTATTGATGGATGGATGAGTGAATGGATGGATGAGTGAATGGATGTATGGGTAAAAGAGGGTGGATGATTGGATAAAGGGCGGATGATGGATGTGTAAGTGAAAGATTGGATGGATGGATGGATGGAAGAATGGAAGTGAGGGAGGATGGATGAAAGGGTGGATGATGGATGAGTGAAAGGAGGTATTGAGTGGATGGTATAAAGGAGTGAAAGGGTTGATGGATAGATGAGCAAAAGGATTGCTGGATGAGTGAAAGGGTGGATAAAGAGATGGATGAGTGAAAGGATGAATGGATAGGTTCAAGGATGGATGGATAGGTTTGGATATGAAGGGTGGACAGACGGAATGGTGGAAAACTGAATGATGGATGAAAAACCGAATAGACAACAGAATGTAAAGAGTAAATGGTGGACATCAGCAGGTAAATGGTAGGATGAAAGGATGACTGGATAGATCGATGGAAGAGACAAGAGATATCTTCTGGGGAGGGTCATGATGATTTGCTTCATTTGCTAGTTGCCATAAGAGCTTCGGTTTGATATGGGGTTATTTTCAGTTTCTTCCTACTCACGGTCTCAAAAATATATAGTATTGTGCCAAACATCATCAATTAACAGTATGGCATTAAGAAGGTGCAACTAATGCAAAAAAAGGAAAAGTTAACATATTATCGCATTTCTCTTTCATTTTGTATAATGAGTTAACCTGCTTTGTTTATATAAACACATTTATCATGTGTTTTGATGTGTGCTGCAACTATTATGGAAGTTGTTAATTATCATTATGTCTTGCCCTTAACCCCGCCCCTAGCTCCGCCCTGCGCCGCCCACTCACTACAACTCTAGCTCATTTTAATGAGTACCTGCACTTATTTTTTCCCATTTAAAGCACTGCTGCAAGCGTCAGGTTAGTCCATTGCATACCCTGCTTCACGAAAAATCTGCTGCCCAAGCTGGTCTGTCCATGGGGTGAGCCGCTTGCCAGGTCACAACTGTGCAGGGGTGGTGCTGCCCCCAGTGCATGGCGGTGGATCCTGGGCTGCGGTGCAGGCCTCTCTCCAGCTGATTGTAGTGTGGCGCCAATCGGTGCTGGTTGTTCTGCTGGTAGTAGGGCGCTTGGCTGTGGTGTCGCAGCACTGAGCCTGTCGGGGAGGGGGGGGGGGGTGCGGGGTCTGGAGCACCTTGTTCAGGCCCTGGGTGCGTTCCTCACGTGTTCTAATAAAATGATGAATTTAGTTCAGCATTTAGGAAGCAGCCAGCGTCCTTTCTGCACCAGCGGTTCCGCGCAGGCCTAGTTAAGTTCCTCGTGCCCATTTACTGAGGCCATGGGCGTAGGAAGTGTGGGGGACGCATGGGGATATATCCCCCCCAGATTTTGTAGTGGGGGGGCACGGGGGACAAGGGTGGGGGGACAAGGGGACTACAGAATTTCTCCTCTCCATTCTGTCAGTCGCAGGGCCATTGGCACCTCAAAGCACTAGTGCTTTGAGGTGCCAATAAGTGCTTTGAGGTGATAATGGCCCTGCTACTGACAGACAGGAGAGGGGAAATTCTTTTGTCAAAGCCTTTCACGTGCCGATGGCCCTTCCCTTTTGTTGTGCTGCAAACCTCCAGGAATTTTCTCACCTCGTCCTCCCCGCCATACCTGCCTGCACTCTGCACTTCTAGGACAAAGGAGGAGAGACAGTTTGTTAATTGCTGTCTGCATGCTGCACCTCCTCAGCCCCGACCCTACTTAGTTATTTTGACTGCGTAATTTAGCCGCTCAAAGGCTAATGTTTGGTGAAATGTATATTTTGAGCATATTAGTATCAGACACCGGCTGAGCCCACTTCTGTTGGGTGTCAAATGTTTTGGTCTGTCCTAATATTTACGTAAATAACAATTTAGATACCACTAGTTTGTCTGATTTCTTTTATAGCACCACTCAACCCAATCCAGTGTGTCAGAGTGCCTTACATCACACAGGCACATTGGCAATAAAGCATATGTTTTTAAGTCAATTTAGTGGATGTGTTACATAAGACAGGGTTACAATTTGAGGAGTCACATGTCCTTTCCTTCATAGTTCACTGGGCTATAATAGAAGGATTACAATTTCTGAACTGTAAGTAACAAAAGGATCTCTGTGGTAAAAGCAATAACCCACTTACCCATCCATATAAAATAAAGATCCATCATCTGTGTGTCACATGATGTTCTTTGTGGGAGGCACATTAACCCTCCATGCTACTTTGACAAAACTGGAACTAGACAAAACACCTGTCTCTCCAGCAAGTGCATTAACCTCCAGAGTTATCTTACCATTATTATTCCCTCAGTTTACTAGGTACTTAAAGATCTATGCAGCAGGCACCTTAACGCCATAAGATATTTTAGATTGCAGACTTTGCATGCAATTAAGCAGAACAGATACACTGCCACGTTTCTCCTTGTTGCCAATTTCTTTCTGGCAGAGTTTTAATAAATAAATGTGTAATCTGAGGCCTAGATCTTGCGCTGGAGTTGCAACACTTTTTTGGTACAACTCCGACGCAAGATCTAATTTGTTAAATATTGTAATATGCTCAAATGTACTCATGACTGACCTGCTTAACATATATGAGGTCTTAACATCTGATGTCATTTTTTGTGCTAGCACTTCCTGTGAGGTTGTGATGTCACATGATGTGATGTCACTTACATACTGCCTAACTTGGTTAGTACCCCACTTCTTTTTTTAGGACTTGTATCCTGGTGGGAAAAGTACAATGGAGAATTGGTATTGGTGGTTGTAGGAGGCTGGTTTAGTATATAGTGTACGCTCAGGAGTGATGCACCTTGCACTAATCCAGACAACCCTTATGGTGATTTTAGTGGTCTTTGATAACCATAGAAAGCTCTCAAAATGGTAGCTGTGTAGAGCAACCTTCAGGCTTATCTTGAGGGAGTGTAAAGATTAGATGAAAAAGAACTACATAGTGTTTATAAAAATAGGTCTATTTATTATGCAACACAATCACTAACAAATTGGCATATTGCCTACCCAGAGATATCAATAATACACACAAGAATACTTCAAAATAATGAAGTCAGTAGCACAAATATACACTGGTCTCCAGGGGAAGACCAACCCATATACAAAGAAAGTGGAATATAAACTTCAAAAGAGAATGGGACTTGGACCAGAAGACTCAGAGGAGCTGGGGACACAAGGAACCACCCAAGGTAAGTAACCAGGACCCCCTGGAGGCTGTGTGCAGAGGACTCAGAAGAAACCCTTTGGAAGTTGCAGACCCACCCCACCTGGATTCAGGTTACTTGCACTAGGAAAGCCAGGTGCGTAGGGCAAAGTGACGTCGAAACCTGCCGTAGACGACAATAGAAGATTTCGAAAATGACTCTGGAGAAGCCTGTGAAGGAGTTTGGTGGAATCCAAGATAGACTCTTCAAGAGGAGAACCTGCAAGCAGAGGGGACAGAGTCTATTCCACTTGGAAGTGACCAGGAGGCATGGAAGCACAACGCCCACCTGTGCCTGGAGGTTTAGGAGTGAAGACAGTTACCTTGTCCCTGCAGCTGTGAGGACCAGGCAATGCTGAAGGAGACCAGGAGCTGTGCACAAGCTGGCCCACATCAGGTGTGTGTATCCAGGTGTCTGGTGTCTGGCGGGAGCAGCAAGAAGCCTTGGTAGCCGCAATTGGCGTAGAAAGCCAAAAGATGCAAACGTTGGGACCAGCAAGGTCCAAGGGATTCACCAACAGCAGGAGAATTAGAGCAGGCCCAGAGCAAGCAGGGGAGAACACTGCAGCAAAGGAAGACCCTTGAGAGGACCCACAGGCTGAAGGCACAGGAGTCGCAAGAGGACCTCAGCCAGCTCAGCAAAGATGGAGGCCCAGGTTGCAGAGGATGCAATGAGGATGCTGATCTTCAATGGACGAGGTACTAGAGGCTTGAGCTTCTTGTAGCCCGAAGATCTCTAGAATACAGAGCCAACAAACATTGGCAATGACAAGTGGACGGGGTGCACAAGGGTTCAGTCCCAGCGGCTCCAACGAGGGATAGTGTCCTCAAAATTGCAGAGAAGGCAGGTCAGGCCTCGAAGGAGCTGCTGAACCACCACCTGTGTTGCTGGGCCTTGGGAAGCCTGCAGAACAACAGGAGCAGCAGACCAGTCAGTTTTGTTGCGGTGCCTGCAGATGCAAGGGATGTCCTTGATGCCTACAGGCCTTTTAGAGAACCTGGATGAAGCACAGACACAGACGACTCAGAAGACTTGACAGCAAGACCAGGAGCAGCAGGACTCTTCCTTGATGCAGTCTTGGTTCCAGTCAAAGCCCAACAAAGTTCAAGTGTCCAGATGTTCGAAGAGTGTCGTCTTGGTTTCAGAGGTGATCCTTGTTCTACGATGACTATGAGGACCCTCCCACAGTGGAGAACTTCGGTACCCTATAGAAAGTGTTAGAACTTCACCACGGTCCCTCCTAGAGGAGGGAATGATCCTGTCCTTTGGCCTTTCTCCAGTTTCTTGCCAGAACAAGGGTTCCTGAACTGGCTCAAACTTGAGTATGCAAAGAGGGACTCAAGTATGCCCTTCATAACAGTCTGGATGCCTGGAAGGTGATCCCAACACAGGCCAATACACTAAATCTTGTCTGGGAGGAGGTCACAATTCCTGTGACAGTAAACCTATTGTTCTACCTTCCCCTGCTTAAGCTCAGCTCAGCTCAGCGGCAGGAGGGCAGAATCATGTCTGTGGTTGGCAGCAGCACTAGCTTGCTGACAGACCCTAAGAAACTGTTACCGGGAGTACATGGGGGTCCCCTAAGGAACCCCCCCATGTACATGGGATCATACTTCTAGCACCGGACATTGCTGATTTGGAGCAGAGCACATGGCTTGTTTCAGGACATCAAATGTCTTCTGACAGCTAACTGTCCACTGAACTTTCTTAGGCATTCTTTAGGGGGTGAGATCATTAAGGGGTGTTGCTATGGATCCATACCCCTTAACAAACCTTCTGTCGTACTCACTCAGGCCCAAGAAAGCTCTGAACTGAGTCTGAGTAGTGGGAGCAACCCAGTCCATGATGGTCTAAATGTTGCTCTCCAATGTTGGAAGTTAGCCTCCAAGTACAAGGTGGCCTGAGTACACAACTTTACTCTGCCCTATCCGGCACTTTGTGATCTTCATAGCGAGGCCTACCTTTTGCAGGGCCTCGAGTAGCCTCAAGTACATTTCTGAGGTAGATCAGGTGATCCTCCCAGGTGGAGCTAAAGACAGATATATCATCTAGATATGCTGCACTATAGATTTCCAGACCTGTTAAGACTTTATTCACCAGCCAATGTGTCAGGTGCATTTTTCAAACCAAAAGGCATCACAATAAATTGATAATGCCCACTGGGGTTTGAAAATGCTGTTTTTGATTTGGCATCCTCATAAAGTCTGACTTGCCAATAACCAGCAGTGTGGTCAAATGTACTGACACATTTGGCAGAGTCCAAAGTATCAATTGTTTCATCTGTCCCGGGAATTGGATAGGCATCAGTCATGGTGACTGCATTGAGACCTCTATAGTCAACACAAAACCTAATCTCTCTTACCATCCTGGATATGAGCTTTTGGTACAATGGCTACAGGGCTAGCCTAAGAGCTATACGTAGGCTCAATGACCCCCTCCAACTCCAGCATCTTTTGGGATTCTTTTCTGATGCAATCTCTGACATGGTCAGGCTGTCTGTAAATGTTGCTCTTCAGAGGCAGACTGACACCTGTGTCCACTTCATGGCTACACCATGTGGTTTGACTGGGTGTCAGAGAAAGAGACCAGGAAACTGATTGAGAACATGTCTGTAATCAGCTTCTTGTTGATCAGTGAGTCTGTCTGCCAAGACTACTCCTTCAACTGATCCATCAACAGGGTCCTGAGAGAGAAGATCACTTTCTTCCTCCTTTCCCTCATCAGAGGCCATGAGCATCCTCATGTCAGCCCTTCAATAAACGTTTTCATGCGATTCACATGATTCACCCTGTGGGGACTTCTTGGAGTACCTAGGTCAACTAAGTAGGTGACCTTACCTTTCTTTTCCAGTATATTGTGGGGGCACTCCACTTGTCTTGAAAAGCTGCATTTTCTCCCTTTACAGTCAAGAGTTTGTCTCTACCTTTGTTAGCAAAGGAGAGCCAAAGGATAGTTGCCCACTGCCCCTGAGGAATCTTCTGAACTTTACAGGCCCTCTCTAAAGCAGTAACCCACTTATGGATGTCATCACCCTCCTGGTAAGGGGGGACTATCCTGCTCCAGTCCAAGTGTCAAAGGGATATTCCCTAACTCTAGGTTCACTAGTCCTGCCACCATGGGATTATAATACTAAATTCTTCCTGCACTTCTAGGGTGTCCTTATCTAGGGCCAACTCCTTCTTGATTCTGAGCTTGGCTCGCTAAAGTTTGAGCAGATGGTATTTCCTTTCTAAAACATTTCCCACTTCCTGCCAGAGATGGAAGTCCCTATTGAAGTGGCAGAGGAGGCTGAATTAACTGAGGAGGACCTGGACTTCCCCTGAACCTTATGTACCCTCCCAGGAGGAATAACGGCGTCATACCTCTAGGGCCTCCCTCTGTGTCACTAGAACTATTCCCTGGGGGACTAGAGTTCTCCAGTAAGGGGCCTCCAGACTCCTCTTGGATATGCTCAGAAGCAGAGTTTGGCTCATCTTCAGGAGCATCCCCATCCATATCCAAGTTACCCTGCCCATCTGACCTTTTTTCTTGGTAGCAAAAACTGTTCCCCAAAGATGACTTCACTGTTAATACCCAACTCTCCAAATGTATCTTGTAAATAAATCATCATAGTCTTGAGCAAGGCCTCCACACCTTCAATTATTGTAGCTATTAAATGCTCAATATGTTGGCTAGAAAAATCCTAGGTTGAGGCATATTTGCTAGTTTGGTCATTTTATTAGTTTTTGTGAGCCTCTCATATAACAAAGTTTTTGTGCTTTACTGCATCCCACTCACTTCTTATTTGTGACCTTCCACCCACTGTATTCATGTGTAAGCTTCACAAACAAACATTGTTTCTGGTGTTCATCACTAACACCTCATATCTGAGCTTTGCCACACATTTCATTCCACATATCTAACTATATCTATCTTCTGTGAGAATCTCATTTGTGTCTCTCACAGCAGGCTGTTTTACATTGGTAAGCATCTCTCTTCCACACAAACACTGTAAAACTCATTTTTGTGACATCCCACACAAGGATAATTCTTATTGCAAATGTATCTTATAGGGTGTCTTATATTCCTATGCAAGATAATGTGGTTTGAGTGCACTCTACACTTATGTCATCCATCTGCAATAGCGCTTCCCATAGATTAGACGACAAATGTTTTTGTATTGCGTTGTATACTTTGTGAAGCATTGAGGGTTTCTCCACCCTCCAGCCTCAGGAATGCAGGTGATAAACTTACAATGTTTGAGAAACTATTCTCGCTCTCCTTCTAGTGCCCTGCTAAACCTGGGACTTCCAAAAAGGATCCGATTGACTTCAATACTCTAACAGACACACAGAATCCTATACCATACTGTTAGACCTGTCAGTCTTAGGATGGACTTCCCCCAAACTTTTTTGCCTGCTTACCTCCTCGTTTTGTGATTAATTTTGTTGGCCCTAGGACTCTGAGGAGTTTACCTCTGCTCACCACTGCTAAAGTGCATGTGCTTCTCCCTTAAAAATTTGAACATTGGTGTATACACGATTGGCCTTTTATATTTACTTGTAAATACCTTGTACAGTGTTACACCATATACCCAGGTCCTGTAAATTAAATGCTACTAGTGGGTCTGCAGTACTGTTAGTGTCACCCACACAAGTAGCCCTTTAAACATGTCTCAGGCCTGCCACTGCAGAGCTTGTGTGTGTAGTTTTACTGCCAGGTGGACTTGGTATTAAAATCCCCTTGCCAGGCCTTAAACTTCCTTTTATTACACATACATCACCCCTAAGGTGGGCACTATGTAGCCCATGGAGGAGGGTGCTATGTTGCTAAAAGGTAGGCCATGTACTTTTATGTTTTGCATGTCCTTGTAGTGAAAAACATCTACATTCATTGTTCACTAATGTGAGGCCTATTCTTCTCATAGACTGACATTGGGAATTCCTTAATACACTCTTTTAAGGTGTAATTCCTGGTTAGAAAGGAGTAAAAGAGGCATGTTTTATAACTTTGGAATGGCAATGATAAATCCTTTTTACTGGTAAGGATGGATTGCACATTACTATTTAAGATATGCCACTTTTAGAAAGTAGACATTTCTCTGCTCTTACAGCTCTGTGTGCATGTAGCCTGTCTCCAATACACTTCAATATTAGTCCAATTGCATTTTGAGAATAGGAATGTCGCAAAGAGAATTCAGTTTATTTTTCCTATTTTTCGTACCACCTTTGTTTGCTTGATGCATGTCGGTGTAAGATTCAAAAACATGTTTTTTCACATTTGGTCTAATTACTTTATGAATGTAAATAACAATTAAAGTATATATTTGCAAACTGTGACTACATGCCTGCCATTATCAATTTTACACTACAAAACTATGCGATTGTATTCTTTTAACAGAGCGTATGGCTCTCAGACAATGGCCGATTTGTAAAAGGTCACTGGAAAGTCCAAAAGGTTGTCCCTGTCCCCCCCCCCAGAATTTTAGTGTCTCCCACGCCCCTGACTGAGGCCTAACCATTTGGGATATATTACTTTCTTCCTGTCCAGTTTAACGTGTGCACAAAGAAGCAGTTTCAGCGGCCTATATGGCTGCGAGGCCATCTTGCTTTTGGAGTTGGCATCTTAGGATCCTTCATCTTGCACACTTAGGGGAGGAGTGCTCTCTGTGAGGCTCGGTTTTCAGCTGTGCATTTTGGATGCAGGTTTTCATTCGCGGCTGAGAACCATTCCTCCGGTTGTCTTACTTTCCATTCTAGGAGCCCTTATGTGATATGTCATCTGTGTATTTTGAAAGTGGTGCATTCTTGGGGAGCAAAACTTATTCTAGACTGACAATGGTTTTATTGAAAGCACAGCCCATCAAGCTGGCTGCTCCGTAGAGGTTGATGGTGTGCCATTGTCAAGAATGGAACCTCCTTGTTTTGTGCCGGGCTTGCTCGACTGTGGGTTGCGAGGGAGAGGATGCGGCTTGGGGTCTCTGCAGCTTCCTGGGGAGCCAGTCCCGGCGTCGGCTGGACATTCGATGTTGCTTGGCGAACCCGAGTCTCCCTGAACTGAAGAGGAATGGCTGTGTTCTTGGGAGCGTGGTGGAGAGAATGGTGCCATGAGTCTTGACCTCTCAGGAGGTGTGTGAGTGGCCCGCGGTTTGAGCTGTCATGATGGGTAGGGGCCAGGTTTGAGTCCCGATGCCAGTTAGCCACTTTTACCATGGGCATACAAATGCAGGTTCCATTTGCCCAAAGTCAGTCTGACCTTGGGCCCTCTTGATGCATGCTTTGGTTCATGACAGCACAGGTTGTGTTGCGGCGTTCGGGCACAACAGATTGTCCTCGCTGGCTTCGCCGTGCAAGAAAGGAGTGCCAGCCACAAGGTTACAGTTTTGATTCAGTAAAGAATGTGGTTAGGCTGAGTTTGGTTTGGTGAATGTGGCTGGGGTAGGGGCGGAGCAAGGCCCGTTTTTTCCTCCCGTTTCAACAAGATAGCGAAACCATAATGTCCCTAGGGGTTGCCCTTCCTGATACTTCCCGGACGGTGGTCCAGGGTAAGAACTGAGTGGCAGCAACCAGACGCGGAGGGAAGTTTGGCCATTATAAAGCCATGACCCATTTAGGGTGCTGTGACCACTCAGCCCATGAATCCGTACATGCCGCAAAACATTTGCATTTTACGGGCTACATCTGGATCAGTGAGCATAGCACAGTTCCACTGATGGCCATGCTTTTCATTTTCTATGAGCATGAGGATAGTTGTGCTGAATATGTAATGTAACAGGCGCTCATGTATAGCGTTTCAATACCTTTGCGTAGCTGCATTGCTCAACAATTTCATGAGTGTGGAGCTAAACCTGTGCCAGGTTGTATGGGGTAAGGGCCAGAATTGTGTTGCAAAACAAATGTGGAGGAGACTTGCAGGTGCACAGGTGGCTGTGTGCCCAAGGGGGCACAGGGATTTGTAGGCCCCAATGCTCGATTCATTACTCAGGGCACCGGTGTCTTTAACTGGTCCAGTGATAACAAGGTGCAGACTGTGCTTATGTGGTTTACAGGGCGAAGCTTCAAAGTCTGGCAGTGGCAGCACGTTCAGTTTTCTGCAATGGTTGACTGACGGCAGACCGAGTGATGCCATGTAAAGATAGAGCCTAATTTTATGTCTTGATCAAAGCAAGAACTCTTGGGTGCCATAATGTGTTAAGTCACATGGCTGCACAGCATCAAGAGTTACTGTAAATGTGCAAGAGGACTAGGGGAAGAATGCGTGCTCACCAGTCTTGATTGTCTACCCTGCCTCTGGAGAGGGGACAAGGTGATATGACGGATGCTGGTAACAGTTTTTATCCGTTCGGGCAAGGCAACTACCTAGTTGGTGCACTGCACAAGGTTTAAATAAATGTGTAGCTTTTCGGTTTCCTGCATCATGCGGCGGGTGCTAATGAGCACTGTGTGGCTTGTCGGGGCAGTCCCACGTCCGGCCCAGTGGTTAGGGCACAGGTACATAGCGCGATTTCCAGTCTGTAAGGTCTTTGTACAGATCCCCCCCCCTTCAATGGTCACCGGTCATCCCCTGTGACTTTCTGCCAGGTGAAACTGAGTGAAGCCTTGAGGAAGTGGAGGCATTGCATTTAGGTTGTGGCTAGGTGTCTTTTGAGTGACAGGCATGTACGTTAAGTGAGATGTATCACATACCGGGGTAACGGACAGGAGGCAGAATGGTCCCAGTAGGACCCACAAACTGGTGGGCTGCGTTATGACATGACACTGGGAATTTTCATATCAATGTAATGGGACCCTTGCTTTGTGGGCAGAACTATATAGTTTTAACTACACGTGGGGAATTCCTTGAAGGAATAATGGTCAGAATATTAAGTGAAGAAACCCTCCTGGCAGAAGGCCATGTGTTCTAACCTATCCGGAAGTGGGCCCTCACAATGAGGTAGCTCCCAACTCATAGTCACGGCTAGGTCCTACTGGGCTTGAAGCCAAATGACCACTTGCGCAAGAAGGTCAAACGGTATTTTGAAAAGGGGCATAGGATGGGTGATGGAAAAGCCAACCTGTGCAGTTTTACATTGTGCAACTTATTTGGCCTGGGAAAAGTGTGCGCAGAACAGCACAGGAGTTGACAGAACATGGGAAACGCTTTTCCAAATCTGGCACCAGAACACAAGGTTAGTCAGGGCCAACTTGTTTGTTGGGTGACTTAGGTAGGCAAAGACTTATTATAGTTCTTGCACAGTCCCATCATTTCAGGCTTGAAGCATTGCCTTTGGTATCCCTGGGTATAAAGGAAGGCCGGACAAGCAGCCAGGGATCACAGAGCAAGTGCACTCTGTTCTTAGCGTATTATATGCAGGCTGCATCACTTACACCAAGAAAGCAAGCATTTCTTTAAGTGTTGGGTTGGACCCATACAGGACATCAAGGAATAATTTAGCTATACTAACTTGCCCCCCCCCCTAAAACATCTTGGCCATCCACCTTGTTGTTCACAGCAACTGTACATGTGAGCATTTCAATTACCTGTGCATAGTTCATTCAGATACATAATATCATTTTAATTTGAATAATCGCTGTAGTTGCAAGTTGCAAGCGTGAGACTCCCTCAATGTCAGCATCTGCCCACATTGTCAGCAATGAGCTGCCTGGGAAGTCGGGGTGCAGGGGAGGGATGTTGAATTGATTGCCCACTTAGCAGTATGACTATTGCACAGGAGGATGGAGGGTGAGTCAAGGGACTCGGTGATGTGACGGCAATACTAGACTGTCAGCTTATGCTGGGTAGGAGGTTCCGCATTACCAACCAGAAGGGTGCCAAGTGGCAAAACCAGTAAATAGGTTTAATATGGGTGTGTCTCTGGCCTTATGGCTGTGTAGAGCCATTCTCATCTCATTTCACACACTGCGACCCGAGAGCGTACCGTCCATTGACAGAAACTCGTCCCTGCCACATCGGTATCAGCCCGCGCAGGAAACGAGATTTCGTACTTATCCACTTAATTTAAGGTATCGACCTGCCCTCACAGCCGCACCTGATATGTGGACGATCCCCGGGCATGCGGCAATTAAGACTAATCTTAGGCATAAATTCATGTCCTGATGATGATTCACATGACCTAAATTAGCTAATCGAAACGCCGTTGACACTCTTCTAACGCCTCATACTATTACAAAAAGACTGTAATCTGATTGTAAAGGTGTTATGGTTCATTTTCGTGTGACACTTTGACAAAATTGTATTGGAAGTGTCACAAACCAATTGTTCTTAGCCTAAAAATCCCCCTGTGTTTTGTTTGTACGTAACTGTGTAAGTGTGTACTGTGGGTCACAGGCTTGTGCCCTTTCTTGTAATATTGTATTATTGACTTACAAATTTTTACATCAATACACTTCAGACCTTTGCCCGGCTGGGCTGGTCTATTTACTAAATATAGTTTCGATTGTGTCTATATTTGATTGGTTTTTTAATTACTTTTTGCAGTGGACCACTGTTGTTGACAAAAAACATTCTCATTTAGAGGTACGCCCAGGTGAAAATTGTGTGCTTCTTAAGGTTCTCATGACCAATGCGGTTTGTGGTATCTTTTCAAGGGGAAGAGATATAAGTTAGGCACTTAATCACTTACAACGTTGCACATTAAGGCGGGCAGTGTTTTATGGCAAGTTGCAACCAGGAGATTCCCTCATTAACGTCAGCAGCTGCGCACATGGCCAGCAGTATGCAGCCTGGGAAGCCTGGGAGAGGAATACCACAGATTAAACTGTAAAGGCAAAATTCCTGTACAAAAGGAGGGATAACTAGAAAGTACACGAGGACTTCCTGGCTTACTGTCACATATTCCATGGCGGGATAGTCACCAAGGTGGGACAGGCTATTGGGTATGCCTTTCCAGGACAGTGACGCACACTTCACACGAACTGGAGCCCCTGTAAAGGATAAAGGCTGGAAACACAGACTTGGGTACGTTGGGCTCAAAAATCCTCTTCACCAAGCTGTTGGGCATTTTGTTGCCATGTGTCATTGAGTGAGAGCAAGGGCATTAAGGGACCGTATTAAGTAACAAGGTCATTTGCAGGGATGCAGAGGGGTCCCAGCAGATCCACTGAAGGGGGCTGCAGCTAAACTTGAATCTGAGAATCTTGGATCCCGACACTCTTGCTGGTTTAAGCATCTAGGGTCACAGCTGGATAGCAGGTACTGTGCATCTGTGATCGGATGGCAGTTAAGAAAGACTGGTGAGCTGCATAAGTTGTCACTCCACAAAAGGGTGAAGTGTCTCCAATAGTGGGCACAATACATATAGTCTTTTAAACCAGATTTGACACCATTAGTGTTCACCAGGGTTTAGCAATCAAGAGGTCTGTGCAATTGTCTGGTCAACGAGGCGAAGTAAGGGCACACCAGAACCCAGGGTAGGAGATATGTTGCTTCAGTTAGGCTCAAATGCCCCGCCCGGATAGCTATATTAGACTGGCTGGGTGGGGACAATGTCAGACAGCTATTGCCGGTTTAAACACCAAGGGCCACAGTTGGTCAGCAGGTAGAGTTACCTGGGTCAGGACTACACTAGTAAGCCTGTGGGGCTGTGTAAGTTGTAACCACAAATAGGGTGCAGTGACTGCAATAGTGGGCACTATACGAACATTCCCTCAAACCTGAGTTGACACCATACAGGTGTTCCCCAAGGTCGAGCATTCAAAAGGGGTTGTGCAAAGGTCTGGTCCACCTCGGTAAAGCAGTTGCTCACTGGACCCGGGGGCAGGTTACAGGTTGCTTCAGTGAACAACATTCCTTGCCAGAGCCATTGAGACAGGCTGGTTGAGGAAGCTGACAGCTAACGGGGTTGCGCTGTCCCATAGTTGGGGGAAACAAGGTATTAGGCACGGAAGGGTACAATGTCTTAAGAAAGAGAGGTGGAGGGAAAAGAGCAACATTCAACCAGGCTCTGCTGAAGGGTATTCTGTTTGTACCAAGCCAGGGGATAGATGGTTGGTCCAGTGGGTCTGGCCGCCTCCTACCTGGCCTTTCGGACTTCTGGAGACGGTTGCTCTCTGGTTCAGGATGACAGCACGCCCCTTACCAATTTGCGAGTCCTGGTAGGCACTTTTGCAGTCACTCGTTTTTGCAGGGGCAGCAAACCCAGCGTTCTGGGCGGGCATGTCAGCGGAGCGCAGAATGCAGGTGGGATGATGGGAATCCCAAGGGTTCAAAGGTACATCCATCCGCAGCCACCCAGGCGAGTGGCCGGAAGACAGGTTAAGTGTTTTATGTACAGGCAAATATTGAGTATACCATAGGCACCCGAGGTTTGCGGAGGTGCTGTGTTATTAGGTAAATTATGTGCAAGCTGGATTAGTTGTATACAATGGTGTGCAGTGCTCAACAAAGGGTGTTTAGCAACCTAGCATTTCTTTATTTTGCAGGATCAAAGGTCTGGGTGAAGGGCCTTCTGTGTGTCCTGTCTGTGTGTCCTGGGAGTGGTGCGACGGTGGAATTCAAGAAATGGAGGCATAGGTTATCCACCACTGAGATAATTTGGTTGGGAGTCCCAGACATGCACTGGAACAGCTTGCTGTAGAAGCTGCGGCACAGACTAGTGGGGGGGTCTCCCCATCCCAACAATTTTGCCATACATCTGGGAGGCAATGATTTGACATTCCAGGGTAGGAGGGCACTGCGGCCAGAAATGAAATCCTCCTGGTGTAAGTTAAGCAACCAATTGTAGCCATGTTTGTTATGATGGCCGGAGATAACCCCACTGTTAGTGTGGCGAGGGGACCGGTCCGCGGCTGTCGTAGAAACCTCATGCAGGAGAGTTAACAGAGCCACGAGCAAAGTCACCGAACAAAGGGGGTTTGGTTTATCAGGCAGGGCTTGCTGTATGCTAAATGCCACAGGGAGTTTTGAAGAGGATGGAGAGCACTTGTCCAGAGTAGGCATGGACCTGTTTTGCTGGACCTGGACGATGCCCTGGAATCAGCAGTATATAGGTAAAGATGCCTACCTTGGTGGGGGGGCCCTGGTTGTGATGATGGCCACTCCCAGAGCTATGGCGGAGTTACAGGGCAATCCAGAAGCAGAAAGGTACTCAGGGGTACCCTCTACAGGAGCACAAAGGGTGTCAAAGCCAAATTCCCCAGCAAGTCCTCACGCTGGACCCTGGAGGAGCGACGGCGCCCGTTAGTCCTACGGCGGTTGTAAGCCTGAGCAACCGGGGTTTGCCTGGAACTCTCCGCCCCTTTGGGGTCGTCAGCAAGGGGGTGGACTGGCGGTCCACTGGTGCGAGGGGTTATCCTCTCCCCCAAATTCAGTAAGCACCTATTGTCGACGGCCACAGTGTAAGTTGGCTCATCAGGCGGGCAGGTGGCGGACAGTCTGCCGGCCCTTGGATCGCCCGTAAGATAACCCACCATGTTGGCATATTTGGTATGCAAATAAACCTGCAGCAATTTTCTCCACAACCAAGGTTTGTGTGGTTTATTTCCTAATAATATTGCTGTATGTGGAATTGGGAATGTTGCTGATATTGGCACTAAGTTTTATTTCTTTATTTGGGTATATGTTGCTAGGTTATGCTTTTGTGTTGTCTGCAGTTCTTACTGCTATACATTTTCTGAGGTCAAAATCATTGCTTCAGGTGTATTTTGTTCCACTCTGCACACCCATTTCTCCTATTTCAACTATTATTAATCAAAGAGCATAAGAAGCTACTTTCAGAGCTGCACTGCATGAAAACTTTTGTTCTTGTATATATGCCAATGTTACAACAATTCTGGGACCTAGTTACTGAAGGTAGCTAAAATAAGTATATGCACAAATATAAGCATTTAATCCAAAAACGGATTCATCCCCCTGTCTATTTTGAAGTCCTGATGGAAAAACATAAGATACATTACCTTAGGTGTGGGAGTTTTGTGAGGACATCAATCAGCTCATTAGATAAAAGGAAGAGTATGTCAAGAATTGACTACAAACACTGAAGTTAGGTAGGCTTTTGCTAGAAAATGGAGGGACACTGTATTTAGGAACAAACAGAACAGATACGTTGCAAGATAGAAGAAAATGTGCCCGTGATACTTTAAATGTATTTCGGGACATATATGCATTATACTCGTATTACAGGATAGGGACAACATTGAGTTATTCTGTGACCATTATACGAAAATTCTCACGAGAAAGACTTCCTTTATCGTCTAAAGAATTTCCTTATGGAACATCTCATTCGGAAACAGTGCGATAAAACAATTTTCACGTCACTTCAGCAAACACAGACACTTAGGTCATTGTTTTAGCACACATATGTTGCAACAAAGTATACGACTACATTTCAACCTTCTTGCTTTCAGTAAAGGCTTAAAAACACATCTCTTCAGACTTTACTTCCTGGACAGATCCAATGCGTAATGCTCCCAGGCTTTGTAACTGTTCACAGTTCACCTCAGTAGAGTAGGCAGTGTGTCACGGGAGGAAATGTCCCCGTTCGCTGTTTGAACTGTGTAATACAGCAATAATCAGGGTTCTGTGCCCCTCTCAGGCCATTGGGCCCCGGAGCCACTGCACCTTCTGCACGAACGGAAGCTGCACCCCTGTTCCACTTATTGCTTGTAAATCGTTTTGATGCCTGGTGGCTAGGTTCTCTCTCTCTCTCTCTCTCTCTCTCTCTCTCTCTCTCTCTTTCTCTCAATCTCTCTCTCGCTCTCTCTCTCTCTCTCTCTCTCTCTCTATATATATATATATATATATATATATATATATATATATATATGTATGTGTGTGTGTGTGTGCACACATACTTTGATTTAAATAAAATAAAAACGCTGACTTGCTCGCCATTGTTGAAACTGCTATTGGCAGCCCAGGACAATTATTAATGGAGTCCTTTAGACTAGACCAATAAATAAGGGCCCCAGATCACTTCTGCAGTCTTAGATCAACAGGCTGAGCTGTGCAGGGGCAGCCATCTGTAAACTTGCATCCAGAGTTTCCAATACCTCTGGGAACAGCCACTCCAGGGGGCAGCATTACCAGCCCATTACAAGTTTAGCACTTTGGAATGGAGAATAACTAGGGTAGTCAGTGCTTGTACACTGATTTTGGCTTACTTTTCCATCCTTTCCGGTCCTTTTCAGATGCAGATTTTTCTAGGCTGCACAAAGTAAGCATTGATAGCACAGCGTGACTTCCTACACACAGCCTATCCCCGGATTCCCCTGCAATGCTTGGTGAACACCTTCTGGGGCCACCGAGGTACAGATGTCAGGCCTTGGTGCATTGTCCTGCTTGAAACTGATGGAGCGAGATAGAAAACAAAATTTTGTTTAAACTCGCGAAGTCACATTTCCATAACATGAATAATAAAATTAATGATTTGTGATATGTCGTGCTAATACAACTTAGATTAAACTTTACACGTGGGGGGATTAACATGTGTGCTCATAAACGTGCTTATTTGTTGCATCTTTTGTTCGTGCAAAATAATAAAATAATTTATTGTTTTCGTTTTTTTTGTCATTACTAACTGCTGCAGACTTAAAAGAAGCATGTGCTTGTTTTGCTTTTCCTTGTCTACGTGATGTCATTTCTACTATTCTAGGTGCACATAAGTCTCATGGATAAACGGAGACTGGTAAATATAAACGCTGCTTTATTTGTTTGCATTTGCTAGGTAACATTTGAATAATCGGGTGGGTTAATTAATTAGTGAACACAGGGGTGGATACAGAATCTACATTATTTCTTACATTAATACTTTTCTTGTGTTTGTTTTATACTAGAAAGTTTAAGTTGCCTGCTTTTGGGCCTAGTTTGCTTGAGTCGCAGAAAGAGCTGACATTCAATTCTGCAAAAGTCACGAGACGCCCATTATGAAGTAAAGTGTTCGCCAAAAGCTGCATTCACTAAGCAAAAACTGACGTGCTATCATCATTCTGTCGGACGTGGCCAAGGTCGAAAAAGAACATTTTGTCAGCCTTAACTTGGCATCCGCGGAAGTCGCATGGACACAGCGAGAACAATTTTATACATTTGTTACAAACCTAGGAAGCTCCTGGTTTCACTCGGAAGAGACAATGGTCTTTATGAAACGTGATCTAATGGAACTTTTGAAAAGTGGGTGACATGTCACTTGTCACTCTCAGCCAATGGGACGTCGAAGATTTCTGAAAACTTTCCTTTGAGTAGTTTAGTTAGCGTAGAAAGGTATAAAAAGTCATGCCCCTAGGGATGGGCTGGCTGCTGCTTTCTGACTTTCCGATGAGGGTGAAGTGCTGTCGGACATTGCGTGGAGCACGTAAGAATCCTCAGAGAACTATACTTTAATTTCTATCTATTTAGCTTAGCTAGGGACTTAGGTTTTAGAAATGCTAAACTTTTAAATACTTACTTAAACTTTGATTCAATTGCTTAAACTGTATTTTTCTTATGACTTTTTACAATCATGCTTGCTTTAATGCTAATAAATTACATTTATAAAACTACAATTTGAAATACCATAATTTAGTAATAAAATCTTACTTTTGACAAACAAGCTGGTCTTGATTATTCAGAAGTGTAGGTTACTATTAGCTAGATCACGTCGCCAATGGTGGTCGTTTAAATAGTGAGGATGTGTTATAATGACAATATTCTTTCCACTAATGTATAATATTATATATAGTTTGTAAATTAGGAGTATATAGATTTATTCTGACCACCTGATTCAGTAGGCCCAAAATATGTCAGGTTTATAAATGGGTCCATGATTTAGTGTAGAATTTTGTTTATAGATTATGAAGTTGGGTAACGTTGTTTATGACATATTTTCTATAGCCCGCTGGATCAATTCTCTGGTAGCAGAAATTGATGGTTGCTAAGGGTAACCAAGGTAATATGTTGGTTGCTAAGGGTTACTAAGGTGTTATGGTATGGAAATAGGATCGATGTTTTAACACTTGTTAAGTCCGTTATTCGTGCTATCTGTAAGCTATACCGGTATAGATTGTGTGACGAGAAATTAGTCACGCAAGCCATCTGTTCTGTTTGTAGTGATATCGCCGAGTATCACAAGAGGTATCGCCGTGTACCATAGTGTTGTCGCCGAGCAACACAGTTTTAGGGCTAGGTGTGAATCTTGTATAGTGAGGGTTTTCTAAGAAATTAGAGCAGCATGAGAATAGGGACAAAGCGCCTTCCATAAAACTCACTGTGATAAGAGTATTAGTTATATCCGAGCTTGAGTGAAGGGTAAAGTAGCGTCGGTGCATGATTATCTATAAACAGGTTAGAGTCCTGTACGGGTACATGTTTCATATCTATAAACAGGTGAGAGCCCTGTACGGATAACGTCGTTATTTTGCTAACGGTGCATGATTTCTATAAACAGGTGAGAGTCCTGTACAGATTTCATGTGTGTTCGAAATTAGGGAATTTTCCGTGTGAAAGTGCGAGTTTGATTTGTATTTTTATGTCCAAGTGGAACTCTTAGAACTGTCACTTCGCGGTGCGTTCAGAGCAAAGCGAGTTCATAATTATACGTGTTAGAAGGGTGGGGTAAGGGTTACTCTACTGACAATTGAAAATTATCCTTAGTGTGAATAGCGCCGTCTATTCCGAAGTGTGGATACTTGAATGTATGTTAACTATCCTAAATAGTGAAACGAACAGATGAGTCCTTATTGTCATTGTTAAGAATTAATTTACACTGAAAAGTGTTCTTAAAATGGCGCTGTGAAAGGATTTTGTGAAGGAGGGGTAAGCGCCAGGAGTGAGAAGCGAGAAACCGCAGCTGCTGTGTACGTCACAGAGCCGCGCTGGGATTGGGTGACCTACGTCACCAACTGTACTCTGATTGGCTCTTGAGTCTCTGACGGTCCGTAAGCTAATTGGTTCTTTAGGAAAACTCCAATTTTATTGGTTGAGCTGAAAAGTGACGTAGCTCAACTGTCATTGGCTTGTTGGTGTGTTTCGCGCACGGATTGGTTGTTTTGCGGAACATCCCGGAAATATTTTACGAACGATTTTGTGAATTAGATTTAACTCTTAAAAATGAGTTATCATTTTAAACATGTTGAGAAAAAGCCAACACTATTTCAGAAGTTTAAGAATTTATTTTCGCCTGACAAGAAAATAGAAACGCGAGGTGGTAAATTACTTCATAAGTATAAAACACCTGCAGCGTACATGGAAGGTGAATATGGATATCATACTGTCTTATGGTTTGATAGTTGGAAACGATATACTAAAAACGACGGTGTTTTAACTTGGCCTGATGATGGTTCATTTAATGTAAAAGTCTTGAGAAATTTACGAGAGAAAATGAATGCTCTTGTTCCAAAACCGAGACCAACTCAATTCGAAGCATTGGTTGAGTGGGAAGATGAAATGTATCAGTTACAAAGAGAAGCTAGTGGAATTAAAAGACCTTCTAAAAATCCACCTTGGAGAAGGGAAACTCATGAAGATAGATTGCGAATGTGGAGACAGGGAAACATGAGTGAAGGATTGTATTTAATACATGAAATGGTAATGGGTACTCCTACAGGGAAATCTATGGAAAGCGAATCTGAGGATGCAGTTATGGAAGAGATATATACTACAGCTAGAAAGAATCAGCCTTTGAGACCTCCTAGATCATGGTCTACTCCGGTGGTTTCTACTGAAACTTCACCTAGTGCACCTCCAATTAATGAAGCTCCAAAACTTTATCCAAACAATTGTGAAATTATTGAGACTCCTAGAAGACCAGAATTTGATAATGCTCGAAATGAAGGTAGGCATTTTTCAATGGCTCCTAGAGCAAGGGAAGCTCCAAAAGATTATAACAGAGAGGCAAGAAATGTTGAAGAAGTCGATTCTGCTGAATATTTGAGATCTAAAGAAGAATTAATTAGAAGAATGACAAAAGGCATGGAAGCTGTGACAGTTCCAGTAACAATTGGTCCTGTTCAGCCTGTATTTGACCAAAAAGAATCAAGCAAAACAGGTTTAACTATTCCATTAAACTCAGAAATTCAAAGGGTTGCTGAAAAATTTTATTCAGATTTATCAGAAATAAACTCTTCTAGATTGAGAATGCCTGATTTAACCTTTAATGAGGATTTATCTCCAAAAACACCAATGGGTGCTGTATCAGATGTAGGGAGTCCTGAAGTCAGGGTAACCACACCAAAACTTGATGTGGCTAAATTAAAAGCAAATATCGAAGAATTAATAATTGGAACAATTGGTCCAGATAGTTTAAATTACTATCGAGATGATGAACTACTGTTCATTTGCAAAAGCATTCAGTGGAAAACGAAAAACAAATATGATCAATTAGAGGATCTAGCAGCGGAACTTGAAATTGATGTGAGCAAACAAAAGAATTTTGCAAAACATTACAGATTAGATTTTTCAGAAAGTGACATTGAGAGTTTGAACTCAATGGGAAGAATAGTACATATAAAGGATCTGATCGTTTACATCAAAAAGCTAGGAGAACTCAATAAGTGGAGAGTAAAATGGACGAAAAAGAAGGAAGATGAAAGATTGGAAAAATTGTCAAAACAATTTCCAATGAGAGAGATTGCAGGTGGAGGATATGTTCATGTCCCTTGGTCGAGACAGGACATTCTGTTGTTTACAAATGACTTTCCAAAATTGAGGGAGAAACCAGTTGAGTGGTACAGACAAGTGGATAGATTTATCAAAGTGTCAAAAGTTCTGTGGATTGATTTAGATGGATTTTTCGACATTGTCGTTCCATCAGATCTTTGGACAGAATGCAAAATCTCAATTAGTTGGCCAAAAACAGAACCTGAACGAATAAAAGAAACAGGTGCTCCAAATCCACTTGTAATGGACTTTTACGAGAAAGTAATTGTCTGGATGAAAAACAAAATTCCACCCAAAGAAGTTGATTGGGTTAAAATAGAAAGGACAGAACAGGAAACAAAAGAATCAGTTCATTCTTTTTATGAAAGACTACTGTTAATTTTTAACCACTTGGCTGCTAAGGCACATGATGCACTTCCATTGACTTTCCATTGAAATCAATGGAAACTCCATGACGAGTTACCCTTGTCATTAGCACTGAAGGGGTTAAACAATACAGTGGTTATGAAAAACTAGATGAGAAAGACATGAGTCATTTTGTCTATAGATTTGTTTATGGACTAAAACCTGAAATTGGAGACATGATCAGAAATAGTATTGTAGGATGGCAATCACTTTCTGTGGATGATATTCTGAGAAAAGCTAAGTATTGCAGTGATGAATTAGAAGTGAGACAGAAGAAGCTCAAGGAAAAAGCGATGTGGGCTCAGGTAAAGGTAGCTGAGCAACAGATTGCCAGCATGGGTAATAAGAACACTAATTTTGTTCAAACTGGAAATACAAACCAGATTCAAGGAAAGTTTAAAGGTAATAATTTCCCAAGGAAATTTAGCCCAAAGGTTGAGGAGTTGAAACAAAGATTACCTTGTTTTAATTGTGGCGAAATTGGACATTGGAGAGACGAGTGTCCTCATCCTCCTAGGAACTTAAAGAATCCCTTATTAAATCCACAGATGCAGAATGGTGTTGACCTGCAGCGACAGCTACAGATGCAACAGGGGTTAAACGAGACAAACATTCAGCGACAGTTGCAACAACAGCAACAGCAACAGGTGAATAATCGTCAGGATCAATTGCCACAACCACCTTTTCCGAATTGTGGGGGAGTTCAAAAATATAATCCAAATGTGGGATTTCAGGGAAGTGGCCAAGTAATAAAACCGCAAAAACAGCAAAAACAGCAGAGAATTCAAACGCAGAATGCTTCACAACAGTTTCTATTAGCAGAAAGTCAAGACAGTGATTCTGATGATTATTGCTGACGGTGCCCGGGAGAGGAGGAAGAGTGTGTTGTTGGAGCCACTCTTGAGGTTGACCAGTCTGGTCCTTTTGTAAACGGGAAAGTTAATGATGTAGACATCACTTTTCTAGTGGACACTGGTGCTACCCGTTCTACTGTTAGATCAGTGGAAATCGAAAACCTACCTCTCTCTGGGGATACCATCCAAGTTGTCGGAGTAAGTAATCAGCAAATTAAAACTGACTTAACTGATCCAGTTCCAGTTGAAATTGGAAATTACAGAGACAAACACAGATTTGTGGTTTGTAATAGTAGTCCAGTGAATCTATTAGGAAGAGACATCCTATGTAAAATGAATTGCAGAATATATTGCTCTCCTGAAGGAGTTGAGTTACAAACAATGGAAGAAGATGGTTTGTACAGAATGACTATGATGATGATGGAAGCAGAAGAAACAAAATTATTTCCAACAATGGAAAAGAAAGATTTACCTGAAGAGCTCAGAGAAACAGTGAAATCTGAAATATGGGATTTTACCGGGAATGAAATGGGTTTAATGAAAAACATAGATCCAGTAAAAATTACTTTAAAACAAGGAATAGAATTTCCAAACATTCCACAGTATAAAATGAAAACAGAAACAATTGAAGGGATTACACCTATAATTGAAAAATTCATTAAACAGGGCGTATTAAAGGAAATGGAGAGTAGTCCTTGTAATTCACCAATTATGGGAGTTAAAAAGGCAAATGGAACATTTAGAATCGTACAAGATTTGCGAAAGGTTAATCAAATTGTTGTTCCATGTTGTCCAGTAGTTCCAAACCCAGCAGTAATTCTGTACCAAATTCCGCATGATGCTGAATGGTATACAGTCATTGATCTTTGCAATGCATTCTTTACGGTGCCTTTACATCCAGACAGTTATGAAATCTTTGCTTTCAGATTTCAAGGTAAGACCCTCGGATGGTGCAGAATCCCTCAGGGCTATACAGAGAGTCCTTCAATCTTTAATGAACTGTTAAAAAGGTCATTAGAAAACTTAGACTTACCTGGTAGGTCTACGTTAGTGCAGTATATTGACGATTTGTTGATAGCTGCTAAGACAAAGGAAAATTGTGTGACAGACACAATTATTCTGTTAAATCGCCTTGCAGAAGAAGGACATAAAGTGTCCCCTTCAAAATTACAATTTTGCAAACAAGAAGTAAAATATCTTGGTCACAGAATTGCAAAGGGAAAAAGACAAGTAACAATTGAGAGAATAAAAATGATTCAAGGAATGTTACCACCAAGAACACAGAGACAGGTTAGAATGTTCTTGGGAATGGTTGGTTACTGTCGACAATGGATAAGTGGATTTTCAGTAATTGCAAAACCATTACAAAGACTGACAAAGTCAGATGTAAAAGATCCAATTATTCTCAATGATGCTGAGATGGAATCTTTTGAGAACCTGAAAAAGAGCTTATGCCAAGCTCCTGCTTTAGGTATGCCAAATTATGAGAAAGATTTTGAACTGTATTGCAGTGAAAGAGAAGGATGTGCATTATCTGTATTGATTCAGAGACACGGAAATCTAAAGAAACCTATTGCATACTTCTCTGCAGTTCTTGATCCAATTGCAAAAGCATTACCAGGTTGTCTAAAAGCAGTTGCAGCTACAAGCATTAGTCTTGAACAAAGTGAAGGAATCATTATGGGATTTCCTGTGAAAGTTTTTGTGCCTCATTCAGTTGAAATATTACTGACAAGAGGTAAGACTCAGCATTTAACTAGTAGCAGATTGACGAAGTATGAGAAAATCATACTAGGAGCAGATAATGTTTCGATTTCAAGATGTTTGAATCTGAATCCTTCTACATTACTGCCTGATTCTGAAATTGTTGATGACATTGAAACAGAACATGAATGTTTAGATGTCATGGAATTCTGCACTAAACCAAGAAAAGACATCAAAGACAGACCTTTGCCTGAATCGGATTTTGTCTACTTTGTAGATGGCTCATGCTTAAGATCCGAAGGAGGTGTCTTAAAAGCTTCATATTCAGTTTGTACAGTTAAAGATGTTGAAGAAGCATCATGTCTTGAAGGAGTTCGTTCAGCACAAGTGGCTGAATTAATTGCTTTAATTCGTGCATGTGAAATATCAAAAGACATAAGAGTTACCATCATTACTGATAGTCAGTATGGATATGGGGTTGTACATGATTATGGACAACTCTGGTCACAGAGAGGATACATGACATCAGCAGGGTCACCAATTAAAAATGCACTATTCATTAGGAGATTAATTGAAGCAATACAATTGCCAAAAGAAATCGCCATTGTTAAATGTGCAGCGCACACTAAAGGAGTTGATTATATCTCCAAGGGCAATGCCTTTGCAGATGAAACAGCTAAATTCTGTGCAAGGAAAAATTATGCATACAATCGGGAAAGAAGTAAAGAAACTGATTCAAATTCATTAATGCTAACAAATGTTGTTGAAACATGGCATGAGATTAGAGATTTACAAAACGAAGCTGATGATGAAGAGAAAGACTTGTGGTTAAGATCAGATTGTAGACCACGTGAAGAAGATGGAGTGTGGGTTTACAAAGATGGCAGAGTGGTTTTACCAAATTGCATGATTGCTGACATGGCCAGATTATATCATGGTCCAGCACATCTGGGAAGAGATTCTATGGTCAGACTTTTCAGAGAAACATGGTTTAACACCAAGTTCAGAACAATTGCAGAATCTTTTTGTCAAAGGTGTTTGTCATGCCAACAAATGAATCCAAACAGAAAATCAGTGGTGGGCACAGGAATAATTGGTCGAGAGGGTGGTCCCTTTACCAGGTTACAAATGGATTTCATTGAAATGCCCTTACACAATTGTTTGAAATATGTGCTTGTAATTGTTTGTTTATTTTCAAGATGGGTAGAGGCTTTCCCTACACGACATTGTGATTCAATTACAGTGGCAAAACTGATGCTCAGAGAAATTATCCCAAGGTACGGTTTTCCAGTCACTATTGAAAGTGATGGAGGAAGCCATTTTGATAACAAACTGATGAAATTAATTTGTGAAGCTTTGAGCATTGAGCAGAAAATACACTGTGCATACAGACCAGAGGCATCTGGGGTGGTTGAACAAATTAATGGAACAATTAAAAACAGAATTGGAAAAATGTGTCTTGAAACAGGTGTAAAGTGGACTGACGCTCTTCCACTCGTTCTAATGTCATTAAGAAGTACACCAGATAAAAAGACAGGTTTGAGTCCTCATGAAATTTTAATGGGAAGAGTTATGAGGCAAGCTTTCGTACCTATAGGAAAACTGTTGAGCATAAATGACAGTGCTATTTTGGATTACTGTAAAAGGTTATCTGATATGGTAACTTCTGTGTCTAATCAGGTGGGAACTGAAGCACAATCAAATGAAAAGGTTTTGACACATGATCTGAGACCTGGAGATTGGGTCAGAACGAAAGTACATCGGAGAAGAAATTGTCTGGCTCCTAGATGGCAGAAGCCTAGGCAAATAATTTTGGTCACTACTAATGCTGTAAAGTGCAGAGGATTGAAACGCTGGATTCATCCTAGTCATACTATTCCGGTACCAACTCCTGAGAGTTCTGATGTTGAAAGTGATACCACAGATGATTCTGATTCTGAAGCAGAAGGCGAAACAGAAGGTAAAATAAATCCAGATTCTGAAGATCGACAAGAAAGTCGACATCTGGAAGCTGTACCAGTAACAAGAAATGACTTGGAAATCATTGAAATAGATTCTGAAGGTGAAGAGAATCTGTTAAAGAAGAAGATAACAGGAATACAAAGAAGCAGAACAAAAAGAAGTTTCAGACCAGGAGAGTATCGAAAGGCAGAGAAGAAGCTCTGGAGTAAGGAACAGAAATCCGAAATCTGGGAAGTTGGGGGTAATTGAAGAAGAGGAGGAAGACGAATTACCGAGTACCAGTGACGGAAAACAAAGTGAAGTTCCTGAAGGAGTGAAATTGCCGAATAGAGAAGTTCCTGAGTCAATTGAAATTTCAGACTACGAAACTGAAGAAAGTGACGTGGATGGTGAAGGTGGAAACAGTAAGAAAAGGACTTGGAAGTCAGAATCAAATAATTCTGAACCAAAGAAAAAGTACGTGAGAAAAGCAGAATATTGGCCTGGTGGAAGATTGAGAGTCAGGTTGATCAAGAAACCAATAGAGCAAGTTGAAGAAATCAGTAGTCAAAAGAGTCCTGGAAGGGAAGTTGGAGTTGGGAGGAAAATTGAAGTGATATCGAGAAAAGGAAAAAGAATAATAAGACCAAACCAGAAATACAAATCTCCTGAGTGGACTTATTTAGTAATTCCACCTGTTATTGACATATATGATAGTAGTGAAGAAGAAAACGAGATCCAAGAAATTAGTGACAATGATTGAGGTACAGAAATATTAATTTGGCAAAAGGCTGAAGAAAATCTGTTAGTTGACACAAGGTCGAAGAAAAACTGTTTAGTTGATGAAAACTTATGTATGACATAAGGTTGAAGAAATCTTGTTTAGGGTTTTGAAAAAAAAAAAAAAAAAAAAAAAATTATTTTAAAAGGGGGGTGTAAATATAAATTTAGAATTTTATTTAGAATTTTAAAATTTTGTTTTGTTTTTGAGGCTAAACTAACCAAAAATGCCTTATGTTAAGGAGAACACTTCAAGGTGTTCTGTTTTTAAAAGATGTTGTAAGATGACTGGTGTGTTTGCTCATTTTAATTCTGCTCTGGTTAGTTTTAGCTGTGATTATCCCACTGGAGATGAATAGAGGATTACACAAAGTTAACATTACAAGCAAAGCTTTGGTTAGTCAAACTAAACATAGTGCATCTGCAAAAGTTATCGATCATCAGCCTAACATTCATCAAGGTAAATCAATTAGTGATTTTTCAAGTAATACATTCACAAAGCTTTTTAGTGAATATGTTAAGGTAATGGATGCAAAAGACTGCTACGTCTGTGTCAAGTTACCTGCTTCTGTTTCTGAGGGAGTAACATATAATATGCTTCCTCTCACATATGGTGTAACATGTAGTGTGTTAACTAGCTTATTTTATCAAACTGGACGCTTAGAATATTACTATTCAGATTTTGACGAGATTTTCGCAAATATTAAGATTGAAAATGCTTTAAATAAACATAAAAAGGCAAAACAAATGAGAGAATTTTTCCTTGTTACTAATGAACTTACATATGAGTATGCTTATAAGAATAATCTAACTTGCAAATTAAGTGCTGAAGGAAAGAAGTTTTTGAATATGGTTGAGGAGAGAAGAGCAATTTACAAAAGGAATGAATTAGTCAAACAGACTAAGTCTAGCTTCTGGCAGAGAGAGGACGAAAAGTTAAATGGCAAAATGCTTGAAAATGTTGCAATTCACATAGATAAACCAGTTAGTGGAAAGCTTTGCATTAGAAGAGATAACACACTTTTTGATAATTACTTTGTAGGCGCAAGTAACTGTGAAGATACTTATCAGATTTTGGGAGGTTGGGGATTCAAAGGTGGAAAAGATCCAATCTTTCCTGGGATTTATTTTGTTTGTGGTGACAAAGCCTACTACAACCTTCCAGACCACTGGTATGGAACTTGTTATGTGGGAATTGTTTTTCCTAAAGTGTTTCATGTTGACAGAGATTCAGAAGGATTGTTTAAAATTCATAATTATGTAAATAGAGTTAAAAGAGAAACTTTTACTGAAGTTCTGGGAGATATTTTTCAAGCAGTAATACCTTTTGTTGGTATAACCCTAAATGCGGGGAGAATCAGAAAATTGTCCACTATAGTTGATAGATTATCAACTGACACAGCTGATGGATTCCAATTAGTGAATGTTGAAGTTATTGCAATTAGATCCATGGTAATTCAAGATCGCCTTGCTTTAGACATACTCCTAGCAAAAGAGGGAGGAGTCTGTGGAATTTTACATGTACAACATTGCTGTACATATATACCTGATGAAAGTAAGAATATTGAAATGTACATTAAGAACATTACACAAATGCATTCCGAAATAATTCCTTTAGAAGAAGAAGATTTTACAGGGAAACTTTCTAAAAGATTCCAAGCAATTAAAAACTGGTTTCATGACATTGGGAGTTCAATTCTTGGCAAGATTTTGGCACCTTTGATTATTATATTGTTTGTTTTTATTTTGACAAAAATAGGTTGTTTGTTGCATAAAAGAAAGAAACAGTTGAAAGAAAAGAAAAGAATCTATAAACTTAGAAAAGAAGAAGAAAGGGAGATTGAGTTACAGGAATTACATAGAGGGCGATATGCAAATTCTGAGGATTTTGCAGATACTGGTTTTTAAAATTTACTGACACAAATGAATTTGAATCATTTTCTCGGAAGTTTAAAGTATAAAATTTTGGGTGCTGGTGTGGTGATTTGTTAATCACCAGATGAGGGAGTTGATGGAGCGAGATAGAAAACAAAATTTTGTTTAAACTCGCGAAGTCACATTTCCATAACATGAATAATAAAATTAATGATTTGTGATATGTCGTGCTAATACAACTTAGATTAAACTTTACACGTGGGGGGATTAACATGTGTGCTCATAAACGTGCTTATTTGTTGCATCTTTTGTTCGTGCAAAATAATAAAATAATTTATTGTTTTCGTTTTTTTTGTCATTACTAACTGCTGCAGACTTAAAAGAAGCATGTGCTTGTTTTGCTTTTCCTTGTCTACGTGATGTCATTTCTACTATTCTAGGTGCACATAAGTCTCATGGATAAACGGAGACTGGTAAATATAAACGCTGCTTTATTTGTTTGCATTTGCTAGGTAACATTTGAATAATCGGGTGGGTTAATTAATTAGTGAACACAGGGGTGGATACAGAATCTACATTATTTCTTACATTAATACTTTTCTTGTGTTTGTTTTATACTAGAAAGTTTAAGTTGCCTGCTTTTGGGCCTAGTTTGCTTGAGTCGCAGAAAGAGCTGACATTCAATTCTGCAAAAGTCACGAGACGCCCATTATGAAGTAAAGTGTTCGCCAAAAGCTGCATTCACTAAGCAAAAACTGACGTGCTATCATCATTCTGTCGGACGTGGCCAAGGTCGAAAAAGAACATTTTGTCAGCCTTAACTTGGCATCCGCGGAAGTCGCATGGACACAGCGAGAACAATTTTATACATTTGTTACAAACCTAGGAAGCTCCTGGTTTCACTCGGAAGAGACAATGGTCTTTATGAAACGTGATCTAATGGAACTTTTGAAAAGTGGGTGACATGTCACTTGTCACTCTCAGCCAATGGGACGTCAAAGATTTCTGAAAACTTTCCTTTGAGTAGTTTAGTTAGCGTAGAAAGGTATAAAAAGTCATGCCCCTAGGGATGGGCTGGCTGCTGCTTTCTGACTTTCCGATGAGGGTGAAGTGCTGTCGGACATTGCGTGGAGCACGTAAGAATCCTCAGAGAACTATACTTTAATTTCTATCTATTTAGCTTAGCTAGGGACTTAGGTTTTAGAAATGCTAAACTTTTAAATACTTACTTAAACTTTGATTCAATTGCTTAAACTGTATTTTTCTTATGACTTTTTACAATCATGCTTGCTTTAATGCTAATAAATTACATTTATAAAACTACAATTTGAAATACCATAATTTAGTAATAAAATCTTACTTTTGACAAACAAGCTGGTCTTGATTATTCAGAAGTGTAGGTTACTATTAGCTAGATCACGTCGCCAATGGTGGTCGTTTAAATAGTGAGGATGTGTTATAATGACAATATTCTTTCCACTAATGTATAATATTATATATAGTTTGTAAATTAGGAGTATATAGATTTATTCTGACCACCTGATTCAGTAGGCCCAAAATATGTCAGGTTTATAAATGGGTCCATGATTTAGTGTAGAATTTTGTTTATAGATTATGAAGTTGGGTAACGTTGTTTATGACATATTTTCTATAGCCCGCTGGATCAGAACCCAGCACTCCTTTTGTTTTATAAAGAGAAGAAACTCATCTAAGATAGCTGTGTGTGAACATGATGGCATGAGCAGCTATTTCAGATGGGTTTCCACTCACAATGCAATTTGGTTTGTCTGCCTGCTGCAAACTAAATAGTAAATATATGGCTACTCCACTGAGAAGAGACACCAACTGCTGGAATGGAATGCCTTCTGCACACATGCAGGTCCACACCACTCTTATGATGCTAGAAACACATCCTCTGATGTCGCCGGCGTGCATTTTCTAAATTCAATTTGAAGTACTTGCCAAGGAGATTAGGGGCCATATGTAGGTAGCTTAATACCGGTCGGTAACGGGAGAAAATCAGTAAATTTCCCTTTACCGACCGGTATTTAGCTTTTTCTAATGTGGGTGGCTGGATTTAAGGATTCAGTAATATACCGAATCGGTAATGTAAGGAATCGGTAAATTACCGAATTCTTAAAATACCGAATCAGTAAATTACCAAATCTTTAAATCCTATGTAGGGAGCACTCAAGAGAGTGCATTTTTGATTTAAGGATCTTGTATTTACCACCAACTACAAGTTGGGGTAAATATCGAATACCTTTAAAAAAGCAATTTTGTGCTTTTTTAAAAGTGCCATGTGGCAGACATACATGCCCTTAGGGCATGTTTGTGCGCCACATGTGCACAACTGCACGATTCAGGGGTGCAACAGGGTGTCACTGTGACACCCTGCCATCCTTGAATATGCTCCCCCTATGACCGATTCGGTATTTACCTCCAGGCCCATAGGAATGAATGGAAATTACGAGAGTGCGAGAGTGCGTGCCGAAGCAGAAGCAGAAGCCGCGGCGAGAAGCAGGGACTTGTACTGTGCAGTCGAAGCGATAGAAGGAGACCGGGGGGCCGGGAGATAAGCTGAGATAAGTTGAGAACCCCCCCCCCGGGAGACCTCCGCACGGACCCTCAAGCCGCATGCCACAAGGTGAGACCCGCCATTCCACGAGCCCAGCCAGCTCCAAGCAGCCATAGGAGGGAAAAGGCTTGCCGGGTCAGCGGGCAGGAGCAGGAAAGGAGCGGTACTAGAGTGGTTCTGTGCGAATGAGCAGAGGAGGAGCACAGAGGATAATAGGAGCAGCAGCGAGTAAGCGAGCCGCCGCAACTCATCGCGGACCCGGCCAGCAGCGATTCAGCCGTGATTCCGCGAACCCGTGTGCCCCCACATTGCCCCCACCTTGCCCTGACGTCTCTAGTAGGGCAAGTGGTAGGTGGCAGGTGCGCCCCGAAAACCAACTGCACGCAGAACCAGAGCACACAGATCGGGAGTCAGCGCAGAGGTTGTGGGTCAGAGCTATCCCCCAGCTGAAGCCGCACCCGCCCCTCAACTCCGGCCCTGGGGGCTTGGGTGTGGAAAGCAGTGAAGACGCGGAAGGTGCCCAAGGAGGGGAGGCTGGTTGAGCACAGGGCGAGGTCCAGGGGCAAGGTTCAAGGCGCGAGCGCGGCTGCCGTTAGAGGCAGCCGCTAAGTAAGAGCCCGGGGGGTTGCCAAGGCCGATCAGACTAGGTCCGATCTGGCCCGGGGCACCTCCTGAGTGCCCCGCTCGCGGCTGCTGTTCAGTCTCCTGGCCCCTGGATCCCTCGCTCTCCTGAGTCCCCTCCGTGGCCCATCAGTTTCCCCCTTGCAGCCTCTGATAGCAAACTCTGAGAGTAACTGCAGGGGAGGGGGAGCCTTAGTTAACTTCCACTGCAAAAATTCCAAATCCTTAAGGAAGCCCAAAAAAAAGGAACCTCACGAGGTAATCTTTGCAGACAGACACTGGTGGCGCCAGAGAGTCAGAATACGCCAGAGCCAGAGCGGAGAAGGAGCGGTTGTGCGTTGGTAGTGAAGGTGGTTAAAAAAAAAAAAAAGCCACGAAATCAGCCGAGGGGGAAACCGCGGAGAAAAGCCGCGGGAGAATCGGAAGCCGCCGGGGAAATTCGGAGCATCCCGAGCCACACAATCGCGCCGCAGCTCCGAGCAGCACCATCGCGGAGCCCGAGCCGAGCCATGTCTAACCTAACTAGAGCCAGAACCGGGCTCAAAACCAGCAAGACAGGCAGACCGCCAGCTAGGAAAATTGAATTGAAGAGCCAGGTGTAAGGACGAACACCATCTGCGGGAGGAAGAGGGAGCTGGCTTTACCACCTGCTGGCTCATAAATTCATAAAATCGGCCGTTCATCCTCCATACACTCCCGTGCTGGCCTGCACCGGACCACGCCAAGACCCTAGCACCCCTTCATCAAGGAACATAGGGGGGTAAGAAGGGGGTAAAGAGCCACAAGGAAGAGCAGAAGGAGGTGGCAGGAGCAGTGACAGGAGCGTATTCCCTGCCCCATCGGGGAAATTAGATCTGGGAAAATGCGACAAACGGCGGATGGCAAAAAGCTTAAAAAAAAGGAAGCTAAACGCGGAAGATAAACCGACAGGGGCCCTATTGAGTCCAAGGGAGAGGCTTGTCTCAGTACCTACTCCTGAAACCACACTGAATCCCACCCGAAAAACGGGGCTCTTAAAATTCTTTTACTTAAAGGATCCAATTGCTGCAATTTACGCGCCAACAGCCGAAGCTGGCAGTTTGCCAAACCCCATTTCCCCAACTAATGCACATGTCTTCAATAATGGTAGGAAATGTAGTTTAGGGGTCCAATTCTTTACTGCACAAATTCAGAACTTAAAACGTAACACCATTGTTAGGGGTTCTCTTTAATAATAAGAATTGGTTTTTACCCAAATGAATCCTTTTGGAAAGAATAGGATAATGAAAGACTGGGCAAAAATTATATAGCTCTAACATATATCTTGCAGTTTGCATACAGCTCTTTGATGACAGTTAATAGCTCAATGTTCTATATTAGGATTTTGACTTATAAATGACAAGTAACAAAAGGAGCTCTCTTACAGAAGCAGTAACCCACTGACCTATCTACATTATATGCAGTTTGTTAGCTGCCTGGTACAAATTCTTAGCAAAAGGCAGTTGAACCCTCTGCGCTACCTTAGGATTAGTTAAAACTTCCACTAAACAAACGTCCAGGGGGGCGTGACCAAGAAGGCGGCGGAGAAAGAGCAAACCTAAGGAGCTCCGCTCACCCTGGGCGATAAATGCACATTATTCACGTACCTGAGACCCTGGAGCAGTTGGGCTGGGTTACTTAAGCTTTGGCGACAACATCACTCTGCACTGGGTCACAGGGGGCTCCCTGGCGCAGCAGATCCGGAGCGCCATAGCAGACACCCGCCGAAACGCGGAGCACTGGAGGAGGCTGTCAGATTACAGCCGGCGGGATAACTGGAGTCTCCTTTGTGCTTGAGTTGGTGGCCTACCTGCTGAGGCCCCGCCCCAATGCAGTGATCTGAGCAGCAGGGGGATCAACTGCACCTCAGCATTTCCGGATGCGGAGAGAAGACTGTATACTCACCAGTGGGACCTGGGAAAGGAGCAACAATAGCCAGGGCCTCCGGAAAATCTAACCTGGAGCACAAGGTGAGCATGATGATCTGAGCAATAACCTCATCGCTAAGAAGAACCGGCGACTGCACAGGCGCGCCCCTCAAAGTAGACTGAGCTGGTACCAGTGCCAGATTGGGGAAGAACTACTGATACCTGCGTGAGCGCCAGTGAGCAGCCGGAGGAGAAGAGCCCTGCTCCAGATACATCAGGCCTTGAGTGAGTGGAGCAGACACCACATCATGAGTGCAACACCCCATATATGTAGGCAGTGTGGCGTCTAGGGAGACCCCATCAGATGGCCTTAGACTGTGACTGGAGGAGAAGGCCTATGGCCCGGTTACAGGAGGTAGCCTTGGAAATGGGAGCGGGCATCTCGAGGAGACTGCTAGACATGCAAGCCCAGCCTGCCTGGAGAAGCAGTACTGACTTGGGAGACCTTTTGGAGCATCGGCCGGCACCTGGGCTAAGCAGTGGTGGTAGGCCAGAGACACCGAGCGCGGGGCACACGACATCTGATCAGAACTAGTCAAAAGGGGGAGCAGACTCCAGCCCTGCTCACGTGCCTCGTCCTTTATCTTCAGCGGCTCCCGAGATGTCTACCCTGAGAATGAAGAAGGACTATGCACGGGCCGGACCAGATCACCGCGGAGACGGCAGGCGATACGGCGGTGGAGCCCATCACAAGTGGCTTTTAGGAACAACTCTTCGCCCCTTGAGAGAGGATTTTGCGGCCCTGCGCCAAGAAATGGCCTAGATGTTAAGCAGCTCAAGGTGGCTGTCCATGAGATGGGGGATTGGGTGGACTCCCTTGAGTGAGCAGGTGATCGCAGAGATGAGGAACTTACAGAACAGGTCCGAGTACTATTGGAGCTTAAAGATCGCAATGACGAGCTGCATCTCTGCCTGGTAGACCTGGAGAACCGCTCCCGAAGGTCCAACATTTGTATCAAGGGAGTGCCACTGCAGGCAGATGGAGGGAAACTGGAAGAATGGATGGTGTGCTTCTTTCGATACGCAGCCCCGGAGCTCAGAGATGGAGAGATTATTCTAGATTGCACACACCAGGCGGGGAGGCCAGCGACGAGCCCCGGCTAGCAGCAAGATATCCTCACTTGCCTTCACTCATACAGGCAGAAGGAACTTATTATGAAGGCAACCAGAGACAAGGCAACGATTACATTTGAAGGTCTTCAGGTTGCAGTGTACCAAGATCTCTCACTTCTCACTCTACAACGCTGAAGGGGGGTGCAGCCAATTACCTCTCTCTTGAGGTACAAAGAAATCTGCTACCGGTGGGGAACCCTTTTAGCCTGTCCTTCACGTTAGAATAAAGAATTGCATATAGTGAAATCCCTGAAAGATGCGAGAGACATACTTGGCTACAGCCTGAATGAAGAGGAGTCGGAGAGGGGTCAACATGCGACAGGGATGCCCTCAAAGCCGGCTACCACGAGAAGACGCCGGAGGACGGGGATGGGGAAGCCCAAATAACCCACAGAGCTCGAAAAGCAACAGGAGAGAGAGGCTTTGCTCCATCAGCTGCGGGGCAGGGGGTACTCTGGAGACCCAAAGAGCGACTGATTATCGAGGTCCTGCAGATGATTCGACTAAAGCTCTGTTAGCCTCTGGTTGAGTCCCAACCTCAAAGAAATTGGCCATGGCTGGGAGCACCATGTACAGGAGAGGATGACCGATCGTCAGATATACGGACCCATGCACATTGTGGTGCTTAGATCCAGTTGGAAGGCACCTTTCTTGCTCTTGACCTGTTGGATTATTGTTCTACTTTACTTTTTCTCTCTATACTCTTTTTCTGCTCCCTTCTTGCTACTCCTGTTAGGGTTAGAGGTAGGCCATCAGTTGGGGAACTTAGGCCCTCAGGTTGGAGTGGGGGTGGAGAGGGCATTCTGGGGACAGAGCGGGACCCGAGAGCTGATGGGGGAGGGGGCGTTGAAGGACTCAGGGGCCGGGGTTTACTGTCGAAGTCCGGGCACGTCATGGGCTCATTGTCATCCCTTAGTCCCATTCCGATATTCAAAGTGAACATCTACAGTTTTAATGTCAGGGGCCTCAACTCCCTGGTTAAGAGACATGCGCTATTGGCTCTCTTGAGAGAGTTGAAATGCAATGTCTGCCTTTTACAGGAGACCCACTTACTGAGAGCAGATTGGAAATGCCTTTGCTCCAGATGGTTCGATAGGCAATACTTCTCTTCTTTTGGAGACAAGAAGGCAGAAGTAGCGGTTTTGTTTGCTTCCCACTTCCCGGGCAAGGCTTTGGGCATACAAGTGGAGGGGCCTGGCAGGGCTTTGGCCCTGAGTTGGACATGGGGAACCACATTTACCCCATGCAGCCATATATGGCCTGAACGATAGCCAGGAGGCGTTTCTCACTGACACCTTGAATGGTATCCTGGATTCACCAGACGAAGACCTCGTCATAGGGGGGGATTTATTTTTAAACACATTTTATTTGTCAAGGTGTACATATATTGCAGTGCTCTGCTCACAAGAGACAGATGCACAATCAGACCATACAAGCATGGCTTTGACAGTTTTTACGTAAATGAAATAAAAGCATGAAGAGCAACATAACGATTTACCCCAACTCCCCCCATAGGGGGGAATTTTAATATAGTACCCGATGCACAGCTAGATCGCTCCGTACAAAGTCAGGGGGCACGCCGGGGCACTATCTGATTCTATGTGGCAAAAATGTATGCCTGCATAGATTGGTTTTGAACATCCCCAAGAGTCACAAAAGCCATAGAAGCCGTCACAATAGGAACCGCTGTTCTTTCAGATTAATCGCCAATCAGTTTAGAGTTGCACATTCATTGGGGCGCCCCGGGATGCGGGCAGTGGAGGCAGTGGAGGCTCAAACATTAACTGCTGGCTTATGAGGCTAATGCCCAAGAAACACAGGTGACAATCAAGTCATATTTTGAGATTAACGAGGACGGAGCATCCTCGGTCGCTCTTTTGTAGGACGCCTTCAATACAGTTGTTTGAGGACTATATATGTGATAGCAGCAGGAATCAATAAAAACGAAAAAGAAAAAGGGAACAGTTTGAATTGCAAGTGAAAGAGCTAGAGGGGTGCAACACAGGACGGGTGCCGTACAAGTTAGGAGACAATTTAACGCTACTAGACAGCAGCTGAAAACCCTTGACTTCGACCGGGTGGAATACTCTCTCCTTTGGACCAAACATTGGTATTACGCAGGGAGTAGTTGAAGGAAGTGGCCCTTAGGGGCTGCCCCGGTTACTTACAACCACCTGCTATGCCTTCCCAAGTAATGAAGAGTCGGTCAGACAGTAGAGAATACAAACATACATTTATTAGCAATACTCTGCAGAGGAGTCTAATCTGACCTGCACCATAAGATGTCTGCCAAAGGACTGACCCCCAAATATCTTCAACACGTAATGATTCTCTCAAAAGCCTCCATCGACACCCACAGTGGAAAGTTACCGGCCTGGGCAGAACATGAACAAAGAGGGCACAGATGAATGAGCTACCACCTGCCAGATGAGTACATGTTATCGGCCACTCAAGGTTTCCGTGTTGTGCCTCAGCGTCTCCTAATGTGGAAGCAGAACTACACACTCAGATAGGTATGCGAGGGCAGAATGGCTTATTCATTAGTAAGTCGAGAAACAGCATTGAACAAAAGAGAAAATAATAACAAAATACAGTGTTCTGCTGAGGCAAGCATTACGAGTAAGGAGGCTTAGTTCCGGCACAGTCTAAGCAGCCTAATAGGGATTACGAAATGCAAAATGGAGTCACACTTGCTAACTGAAGCCTGCACATTACGGGGATAACTCAGTGGGTTGCATAACGTGAATACAAATGGCGTCTATTTAGCCACACCCTGCTAACCTAATATAGCATGAAATGACTGCATTGCAGGAATGGGAATTTCAAACCCTCCTTTTAGCATGGGTGGCTAAATGCTTTATTGAGGCTATCCGGTAAGGTCTTTACATTTCTAAGGGGAAGAAAGCAAATGCATAGTCACTCAAGTTACAAGGGAGAATAAAGCAACACACTTAGTATTCAAATAACCACTTAGTATTAATGCCTTAACAGCGGCGGTTTTTCCGCCACGGTGCAGGCGTTCTAAAGGGTGGGCGGGGCTCCATCGGCCGTTGGTCGACGGCAGCACTAGGGAGCACGAAAGGGGTTAAAAATGCCTTCATCTTGCGTCTTCCTTGGGGAAACTTTATGATCTTGTTCAGGCAATTTAGGAGTCAGGGGAAGCTTACTCACACAATAGGTACAGGATGTTGGGAGGCAATTGAAACAAGGACAGCAAGTGAAGATGGCCCCTGCTATAGCTACCAGGAAAATTAGTATCTTCCAACCCCAGGATGATATCACGCCCCAGAACCGCCCACTTCCAGGGGAGACACCAGGTGGGACTCTATGTTGGGAGTACACTTTCATGGTCAGGGAACGGGAACTGGTACCTCTTTGTGCCAAGGAGTCAGTTTGAGAGAACAAGCAGATCACACTGAATAAGGTAAACCACTCCTCACAACTATTAACTTAAGATAAGGGCATAGGCAACAAGTTCTCACTTCGATGTGTGACAGAAGGTAACAAACGACATACCCAACATGTTGTTATATTATAGACAACATGGGCTTGATGCAATGTCTGGATAAAGACATTGTCCTTATAGGACTTCCAATGCGCTTCCTTATGTGGTGCTTAGGTACCAAAAATATGTTCAGGAGGGGCTGGCGTAGTACTCATCGAACCATGCACAGGGTATTTCTCTTCTAGGAAAAACATTACCCCATGTACCAATATCAGGGACAGCACAATTATTGCAACAAACACTATTTTGCTAGTAAACCAAGAGGACCAAACAGTCCCATTCAAAGTGGGGCGTGAAGCCGCAAAGGGATGCTCCTCATCATGGATAGGACGACCAAAGGGATACATTTATCAAACTTCAAAAGCAGCTTATATGCATCAGAGGGAAAAAATTCAGGAACTGGAGCCACTAATGCTACAACCGACCAGAGGGGCACAAATCACCCAGCATCCGTCTACAGCCTTGCTGTCAAGCTCCTATTGTTCATCAACGACGGTACTATGAAGCACTCCCACAGGGGAGCTGCACGATCGCAGCCCTTGCTTAAAAAAATCTTTTACTTTCAGGATAAGGCACCCTCCCTCCTGGGCAGTGCCCTCAACGATCCTGTCCAGTGTCCAGGGCATGCACCAGTGTAGTTCACTCTAATTCTAATGCAGGCACCTTAGGCACAGCACGTAAGCCCTAAGCTCAATTCCTTCCCTAACTCCTGGACTGTTCTGCTGGTGCACCGTCCTTCTTTCGGGGCCGCAGGTTGTACCTGGTGATTCCAGGCACTGTCTCATCAACAAAAAGGGGTTGAAACTCAGGGTCAGTTGGGCAATGAGACTCAGACTCTTGTGTGCCAGATACAGAAGTATCCGGGGCAGCCCTTATTTCTGGGGGGCCGCCTCAAGCAGAAAGCGTTGCTTTCCTCTTTTGTCTGCGCCCACCTCAGCCGGGCGTCAAATGAGGGGAATGAAGCAGGGTACACGCTCTCCTTCCTGGTCAGCAATGCCTTCGAGGGACTATCGATCATACGGCAGCGGGATAAGAATCTGTTTGATGTGGGTGGCATGTAAGCATGGGCGTAAAATCCGCTCCGCTCGCGGATTTTTCGGATTTTCAGCAAATTCGCAATCCGCGAACTCTCACGAATTTGTTGTGAATCCGCTCGCGGCGGATTTTTTGCTTGGTTGCGGCGCGCGGCGTGGTGCACGGCGTTCACTTTCCGTCATTTAGCGTTTGCCGAGTTGTTTTTCTTTGCGAGTGACGCGCCATTTTAGATCTTGCTGCGTGTTCCCGCGGGAGTTTGGCGCCCGCGAATACGTACTCGCGGCTTGCCACCTTGCACAGCACACCTCGCGAGAGTTCGCAATTGCGAACACGTAGTTGCGGCGGAAAGGAACAATCTCGCACTTGCGAAATAGAGATTTTGCAATTTCGCACAAGAAAATCACCAGCAAACAGGATAAACCTTCAGAAAATTATGATTTTTATCAGAATCACTCCTCAGGTTGACATTTGCATGGCCTTTTTTTTTGCAAGGAGTCCATTTTGGGGGGGGGGGAGGAAGGAAGTGCCCCACAGTCTCCAACTTCCTGTTCCTGTCCAGCAGGCTCCTCCCAGTGCTTTGTCCATCTCCTGGTCACTTTCATTTGGATCTGGAGCTGGAAGGATTACTTTTTGTGGGTGCTGCTGGATATTTGGATTTGAGGCCTTTTTGACTGTCTTTGGATCACTTTTGGATTAGAAATCAACTTTCACAAGTAAGTTTGTTTGGGGCATTACAGTTGCTGCAAGTAAAATTTTGGAACTTTTTCAGAACATTAAATAAATTATATTGTGGGTAGCCACAGTATCCAGTAGGACCAGGGTTGGTTAGGGGTGCATGATACAACTGTTTTGTTGAATTTAAACACCATTGAGGCCATGGATGGGCTGGGATTGTGCTGATTTTTGTCCTTTTTTTGGGCCTGCTGGTGTGGCCCTTTGCCCAGGGGTGATGGGCCCGATTCACAGAACTAACTTAAGACAAAATCCTAAACTTACTACCATTTTGGTATTCACATAAGGCACTTACTCATTTTGGTATTCACAGAATGCACTTACTCATTTCGGTATTCACAGAAGTTAGGAGTCCTAACTTTAGGACTCTTAAATGCCTTCTGTGAATACCGAAAGTCTTAAAGTTAGGATTTTTCTCAATTTAGTAGTAGTAAAGTTAGGACTCCTAACTTTAGGACTCCTAAATGCCTTCTGTGAATACCGAAAGTCTTAAAATTAGGATTTTTCTCAATTTAGTAGTAGTAAAGTTAGGACTCCTAAATTTTGGACTCCTAAATTCCTTCTGTGAATACCGAAAGTCTTAAAATGGTTTTTTTTCTCAGTTTAGTAGTAGTAAAGTTAGGACACCTTACTTTAGAACTCCTAAATGCCTGCTGTGAATACTGAAAGTCTTAAAATTAGGATTTTTCTCAATTTAGTAGTAGTAAAGTTAGGACTCCTAACTTTTGGACTCCTAAATGCCTTCTGTGTATACCGTGAGCCTTAAAATTGGGTTTTTTCTCAGTTTAGTAGTAGTAAAGTTAGGACTCCTTACTTTAGAACTCCTAAATGCCTGCTGTGAATACCGAAAGTCTTAAAATTAGGATTTTTCTCAATTTAGTAGTAGTAAAGTTAGGACTCCTAACTTTAGGACTCCTAAATGCCTTCTGTGAATACCGAAAGTATTTAAATTAGGATTTTTCTCAGTTTAGTAGTAGTAAAGTTGAGAAAAATCACAATTTTAAGACTTTTGGTATTCACAAAAGGCATTTAGGAGTCCGAAAGTTAGGAGTCCTAATTTTACTACTACTAAATTGAGAAAAATCCTAATTTTAAGACTTTCGGTATTCACAGCAGGCATTTAGGAGTTCTAAAGTAAGGAGTCCTAACTTTAGTACTACTAAACTGAGAACATTTTTTTTTTATGGCTTTCGGTATTCACAGAAGGCATTTAGGAGTCCAAAAGTTAGGAGTCCTAACTTTTCTACTACTAAATTGAGAAAAATCCTAATTTTAAGACTTTCAGTATTCACAGCAGGCCTTTAGGTGTTCTAAAGTAAGGAGTCCTAACTTTACTACTACTAAACTGAGAAAAAACCCCATTTTAAGACTTCGGGTCTTCACAGAAGGCATTTAGGAGTCCAAAAGTTAGGAGTCCTAACTTTACTACTACTAAATTGAGAAAAATCCTAATTTTAAGACTTTCAGTATTCACAGCAGGCCTTTAAGTGTTCTAAAGTAAGGAGTCCTAACTTTACTACTACTAAACTGAGAAAAAACCCAATTTTAAGACTTTTGGTATTCACAGAAGGCATTTAGGAGTCCAAAAGTTAGGAGTCCTAACTTTACTACTACTAAATTGAGAAAAATCCTAATTTTAAGACTTTTGGTATTCACAGAAGGCATTTAGGAGTCCTAAAGTTAGGAGTCCTAACTTTACTACTACTAAATTGAGAAAAATCCTAACTTTAAGACTTTCGGTATTCACAGAAGGCATTTAAGAGTCCTAAAGTTAGGACTCCTAACTTCTGTGAATACCGAAATGAGTAAGTGCATTCTGTGAATACCAAAATGAGTAAGTGCCTTCTGTGAATACAAAATGGTAGTAAATTTAGGATTTTGTCTTAAGTTAGTTCTGTGAATCGGGCCCGGTGAGTGTTGCATGGGCCTAGTCTTTCTGTGGGGTGTCTTCTTGAATTTAAACATAATTGAGGCCATGGATGGGCTGGGATTGTGCTTATTTTATTGTTTTTTGTCGTTTTTGGGGGGGTGCTGGTGTGGCCTTTTGCCCAGGGGTGGTGGTGCATGGACTGAGTGTGCCTGTGGTGTGGTCTCACTCTCTTTAATGTAAACATCATGGATGGCATTGGATTGTGGTGATTTCTGGCTGTCTTTCTGTTTTTTGGGGGTGTACTGTTGATGTGGACTGGCCATGTGGGTGGTGGTGGTGGCCATCTTGAGTGCTGGCTGGTACAGGCAACATGTGCTTGGGGTGTAAGGGGCCATTTTGAGGAGAGGCAGTGTCTGAGGCCTGCACTTATTTTGCCTACTTTTCATCCATTATGCCCAGGGGTAGTGAGTGTTGCATGGGCCTAGTCTTTCTGTGGGGTGTCTTCTTGAATTTAAACATAATTGAGGCCATGGATGGGCTGGGATTGTGCTTATTTTATTGTTTTTTGTCGTTTTTGGGGGGGTGCTGGTGTGGCCTTTTGCCCAGGGGTGGTGGTGCATGGACTGAGTGTGCCTGTGGTGTGGTCTCACTCTCTTTAATGTAAACATCATGGATGGCATTGGATTGTGGTGATTTCTGGCTGTTTTTCTGTTTTTTGGGGGTGTACTGTTGATGTGGACTGGCCATGTGGGTGGTGGTGGTGGCCATCTTGAGTGCTGGCTGGTACAGGCAACATGTGCTTGGGGTGTAAGGGGCCATTTTGAGGAGAGGCAGTGTCTGAGGCCTGCACTTATTTTGCCTACTTTTCATCCATTATGCCCAGGGGTAGTGAGTGTTGCATGGGCCTAGTGTTTCTGAGGGGTGTCTTCTTGAATTTAAACACCATTGAGGCCATGGATGGGCTGGGATTGTGCTGATTTTATTGTTTTTTGTCGTTTTTGGGGGGCTGCTGGTGTGGCCTTTTGCCCAGGGGTGGTGGTGCATGGACTGAGTGTGCCTGTGGTGTGGTCTCACTCTCTTTAATGTAAACATCATGGATGGCATTGGATTGTGGTGATTTCTGGCTGTTTTTCTGTTTTTTGGGGGTGTACTGTTGATGTGGACTGGCCATGTGGGTGGTGGTGGTGGCCATCTTGAGTGCTGGCTGGTACAGGCAACATGTGCTTGGGGTGTAAGGGGCCATTTTGAGGAGAGGCAGTGTCTGAGGCCTGCACTTATTTTGCCTACTTTTCATCCATTATGCCCAGGGGTAGTGAGTGTTGCATGGGCCTAGTGTTTCTGAGGGGTGTCTTCTTGAATTTAAACACCATTGAGGCCATGGACAGGCTGGGATTGTGCTGATTTTATTGTTTTTTGTCGTTTTTGGGGGGCTGCTGGTGTGGCCTTTTGCCCAGGGGTGGTGGTGCATGGACTGAGTGTGCCTGTGGTGTGGTCTCACTCTCTTTAATGTAAACATCATGGATGGCATTGGATTGTGGTGATTTCTGGCTGTTTTTCTGTTTTTTGGGGTTGTACTGTTGATATGGACTGGCCATGTGGGTGGTGGTGGTGGCCATCTTGAGTGCTGGCTGGTACAGGCAACATGTGCTTGGGGTATAAGGGGCCATTTTGAGGAGAGGCAGTGTCTGAGGCCTGCACTTATTTTGCCTACTTTTCATCCATTATGCCCAGGGGTAGTGACTGAGTGTTGCATACTTGCATGTCCCACTCCCTAGTCTTTCTGTGGGGTGTCTTCAATGTAAACATCATGGATGGCATGGGATTGTGCTCATTTTTCTGTGCTTTGTCGATTTTTTGGGGTGTATAACTGAACTGATGTTCCTCTGTCTTCCATTGCTTTTAGGTGCACAAAAAGACTCAAGAGAACCACCAGTGCCAGGAAGAAGTCCTGCAGCGGTGTGTGTGTGCAGCATAACGTCACGCGACGTCACGTCTGGACACAGAACCCTCTGCAACTCGTGCAACTGCTGCCGTGCTGACCTGCTCTGAAGAAGATGGCCCCAAAAAAAGTAACCCGTAGCTCCTCTAGCAAGAAAGGTGCCAGTAAGGAGCAGAAGAAGCAAGTTACCAAGGACACTGGTGTGCTGCCCGCCCCTTTTTTTGGGAGTAAAAAAAAAAGTATGCCTGCAGCAGCAGCAGCGGGATCTGCTGGGGACCAAGCTGGCAGCAGCACCCCCGCTCCATTGGGCTCAGTGCCACCACCACCACCACGCCAACTTAAGTCCAAGCCCTTGAGTGCTGCAGAGGCAGCCAGTATAGTTCTTCAATCACCATCGACCAGTGATGTTGGCTCATCGCAAGAAAGCAGCAGCAATGTCCCTCAATCAACACAGGTTGTTGTAGCTCATCTGACGAGTGTTGAACAACCACAGCCGCAACAACAATCACATGTGCAAGTACAAGCCCAAGTACATGTGGAAGGAGAGGCAGCGCAAGGAGATGCGCAAGCAGAGGTGCATGGAGGGTCACAAGTGCCCACAATAGTTGTTCCTCCCGAAGTAGGGGCACATCAGGAAATCGACAATCAAGGCGAGGTATCATTTGAGGAAGCCACTCCTCCTGATGATCCTTCATTGTCTTCCACACCCCTAGCAAGGAAGAGATCAAGGGTGGTGTCTACATCTTCTTCAAGCACACCTCCTTCTGATGATACGGATCAAACTTGGGAACCAGCACCACAGCCGTCTGAGAGTGAGGCACACCATGATCCGACAAAGGTAATTAAGCGTAAAAGGAAGCTCGTCCAAAGTCTCAGAGTTATGGAGTGTGATGAGTCTCAACAAGAAGTGGCGGATACTGCTGCTGATGAAGACTCTGCCAACGACGACCCAGTCATCATAAAGGTCACTGCAGCCCCAGCGGGCATGCAGCAAACAGACATTTTGACCCTAGCCCGAAGAGCTGCTGAGCGTGATGATGATGATGATGATGTTGTCGATGAGGAGGCAGTGGAAACACCACAATCATTGGAGTTAAGTAGTACACCAACTCGTCCCGCTTCCATATTTCTTTCTGGCAAGAAGAGACCTCCGTCAACCTCGACCTTAATTAGTGGCGGTGAAAGTGCAAAACGTACAAAAGTTGGGCAATCCAGATCCTCCACTTCATCTGGCATTAGCTTCATGACCACCACCACCAGTATCGCCGCTTCCTCCATGTCCCACAGACACTTCAAGTCCCCAGTTTGGGACTTCTTTACTGTTTGTCCAAAAAATCCAAAGTTTGCCATTTGTACCATTTGTAAGCAAGCAGTTAGTCGTGGTAAGCCAGGTACCAACTATGGTACCGGAGGCCAGAGAGGTCATCTTAGGAGACAGCACACTGTCAAATGGTTTGCGTACCTAGATGCGATCAAGAAAGGCCAAATTCAAGGAACCGTTGATGACCTTGAGTCGATGGTGCAGGACTATCTGAATGACTCAACAGAGGTCTTTCTTAATGATGAGCCATTGCAGTATTGGCATGGCAAAAAACAATTGTGGCCACAGCTCTTCAACCTGGCTATAAACTATTTGTCTTGCCCACTCGCAAGTGTGTCTTCTGAACGTGTTTTCAGTGCTGCTGGTGGCATTGTAACTCCCAAACGGAGCCGCCTCTCGCCCAAAAATGTGGAGCGGCTGACAATGATCAAGATGAATCAGCACCTCATACCACCAGATTACAAAGTACGAGAAAGCACGCCGTATGAAGACGAGGAGGACGGCAACGTAGATGAGGGGATTTGTTCTCTGTTCCGTGGCACTGACCTCATCCAGCCTGAATTCGCAGAGTATGATGACGAAATCTTGTTCTTATTCCCTGACACCGAGCCCTGAAAATGAGACAATCAATCAAGAACTTTATTTTTCGTCCTTATTCACTTTTATTCCTGTGTGCTTTGTGTCTCTCTTTCTTTGTTTTGCACAGTTAATTTAATTCAAACTTTAATCACCTAATCCCAAAAACAAGACCATCATCAGAACTGTCTTCACTTGTTTGCTTATTGATTTGAAGGTGCCGCAGTCTACATTCCTCAGGTTCACAAGTTCTGAAGAACATGCTCCTCTATCCTCCTCCTCCAGACTGCGATTTCCCTCAAAGCAGAGTGCTGGATTACGCCCAATGAAGAAAGACTCAGCACTTGTGGGGGTGTTGTACTTCTTTGCGGGTGAGTTGACGGATTTGGGCCCATTGCTGTGAAGCTCTAATAATGGACAAAAGTGTTTTGGACCAAATATGAGGTGGAAATTTCTTGCCGTTTTTGCTGACTTGCTTGCCTTTGAGGTGCTCTTTGGCGGGGTTCCGGGTGTTTGTGGGTAATTTTTGGTGTCTGGGAGCACTGTTGCGACAGTCTAATCTTGATTGCATTTGCTTTTCAGGAAATCCGTGGTGGAAAACAGGAGTTATGATGATTGATGATGATGATGACCTAGCTGCACAGCGCCGCGTTTGGACCGAAGGCCGAGAGATATTGTAAGTATGAGATTTAGCTTTTTCGCTGTTTGGGGGTGTTGTCGGGTGTTTTTTTCCGGGTGGGTTGGCGGGTCTTGCCTGGGGCATTCCTGGGAAGGTCTAATACCGGATAGAAGTGTTTTGGACAAAATCCTGAAGGGACAGCCTTTTTTTTGCTATTTCTTCTGTCATCTTGCTCAATGTAGCATTTTGGGGGGCTTCCTGCTGTTCGTGGGTGGGTTGCGGCCGGGGTCTCTGTCGAAGCACTGCTGCGACAATCTAATCTTGATTGCATTTGCTTTTCAGGAAATCCGTGGTGGAAAACAGGAGTTATGATGATTGATGATGATGATGACCTAGCTGCACAGCGCCGCGTTTGGACCGAAGGCCGAGAGATATTGTAAGTATGAGATTTAGCTTTTTCGCAGTTTGGGGGTGTTGTCGGGTGGTTTTTTCCGGGTGGGTTGGCGGGTCTTGCCTGGGGCATTCCTGGGAAGGTCTAATACCGGATAGAAGTGTTTTGGACAAAATCCTGAAGGAACAGCCTTTTTTTTGCTATTTCTTCTGTCATCTTGCTCAATGTAGCATTTTGGGGGGCTTCCTGCTGTTCGTGGGTGGGTTGCGGCCGGGGTCTCTGTCGAAGCACTGCTGCGACAATCTAATCTTGATTGTATTTGCTTTTCAGGAAATCCGTGGTGGAAAACAGGAGTTATGATGCTTGATGATGATGATGACCTAGCTGCACAGCGCCGCGTTTGGACCGAAGGCCGAGAGATATTGTAAGTATGAGATTTAGCTTTTTCGCTGTTTGGGGGTGTTGTCGGGTGGTTTTGTTCCGGGTGGGTTGGCGGGTCTTGCCTGGGGCATTCCTGGGAAGGTCCAATACCGGATAGAAGTGTTTTGGACAAAATCCTGAAGGAAACACCAGTTTTGGCACTTTTTGTAAGTTAGGGTTCGTTAGGGTTAGCCCTACCAGCACGATTGCATGTGTTTCGGGGGGTTCTATTGCAACGCAGTTCTGGTGTTGTAGAGCACTGTTGGAGCGATGCTGGCTATGGATACTTTTGCTTGCTTGCAAGTGATTGGAATACAATCCACGGTCTGTATTTGGGCCTACTGTTACTTTCAAAGTACGTTTTGTAACCATTTTTCTGCTAGGCATCGTTTTTGGAGATCTGATTGGGGTTCTTCTACATTTTTGCGACTGGCTTTAGTAAGGGTCTTGGTGGGAGCATTGCTGGGAAGGTCAAATTTTGTTCTAAAACACAGTTTATAGTACACCTTAATTGAGGGGAACGATCCGCTATAATATTTTGGCCATACTTATTTATCTTTAAAAAGGTGAGTCCGACAGAGCACGCAATTTCAAAAATATTGTACTGTCTATTAGGGAAATCAAAGTGTCACATTTTGAACCACACAGCGTACATACCTTTTATTTATTTATCAGTGGTATTGTAATAGCACTTCCTGTTTTCCGTTCAATAATTACAGGCCGGGTTTCAGTCAACATCCGCCAGGCAGGCAGTGGACAGGGTGTCTTCTGTCAGTGGTCACCAACATTGATGGACGAAGCGTCAGCTGGAATGGAGGAGTGCCGCCAATAAGAGGAATTGTTTGCTGCATGCAACTTACTTACCAAATTCAAGGACAACACCAAAAACATACGCAATACAGATACAGTATCCATTGTATTCTATGAGTGTGACTGCATGTGCTTAGCTTTAGTTTGTAACCAAAGATTGTCTTTATCTTCAATTATTGTTTGTCCATGCTCTGCTTTTTTTTCTTCTCTCAACAAAACCTACCCAAAAAGAAACCCCCATTCCCATCCATTTTACAAACCCTAACCCTCTTATTATTATTATTATTATTCGGAGTTTTGTATAGCGCCTGGTTACCTATAGGCATCCCAGCGCTTACCAGAACATAACACTACTAAAGAATGAAGGGATTAACCAGAAAACAGAAAAGTTTTTAAAAGTTTTCGAAACCGAAGCAGGCTAGCTTCCGAGCGCAGTTGTAGGGGCAACGAGTTCCACAAAAAGGCCACATTTATTGAAAACCTTCTGCCACCCGTTCTTGCCTTCTTCACCCTGCCAACCCGAAGGAGATGTTGATCGTCAGAGCGAAGAGAGCGAGGGGCCTTGTAGGGCTGGACCATCTCCCCCAGAATAGGTGGACCTACCCCGTGCAGGACTTTGTGAGCGATACAAAGTGACTTAAATTTCACCCTGTCTCTCACAGGGAGCCAGTGCAGTGCCCTCAACGCCGGGCGAGCAGATTGACGCCTAGGGAGACCCGTCAGAAGTCTGGCTGCCGCGTTCTGCACTTGCTGCAGTTTATTCAGGGTAGATTCGGGTGCACCCAGGAATAACGCATTGCTGAAGTCCAGCCGCGAGATGATAAGTCCCTGGATGAGAAGCCTTCGGGTGGTCACTGGGAGCAGAGGCAAAATCTTCTGGGCTGCGCGGAGCAGGCCAAAGCACACGCCAGCAGTCTTTTTGGCATGAGTTTTAAACGATAGGTCCTGCTCCAGCCATACCCCCAAGCTCTTAATCTCCCGTTTGGGGGGGGAACCGGTCCCAGACAGTCTGGCCAGCTGCTGGGGGACAAAGATGGAGAGGAGTTCCCCAGCAGCATCAGTTCCGTCTTGGAGCCATTTAACTTTAGGGCTGAGCTGCACATCCACGTGTAGATCTTCTCAAGACATGTATGCAGCCGGTCGGGATGGAACGCCGACTGTGAAAGGCCTACCACCAGCTGAGTATCATCAGCATAACTGATGATTTTAATACCCAGCGGCAATACCACACTCTCCAGGGGGGCCATGTAAACGTTGAATAAAATAGGGCTCAATGAAGAGCCCTGTGGCACACCACACTGGAGAGGGGTTGAAGATGATTTTTCATGGCCTTCCCACACCTCAAATGAACGATCTTCCAAAAAGGAAGCGAACCATTTGAGGGCCAGACCCGTGACCCCCACCCCTGACAGCCGTTGGAGAAGCACCTGATGGTCCACGGTATCAAAAGCAGCGCTGAGGTCCAGGAGGATCACTGCCACTGATCCCCCCGCATCCAGCATGCTCCTAGCATTCTCCACGACCGCCAACAGGGCAGTGTCAGTCCCCTGACCGGGACGGAAACCCGTTTGGGAATCGCCCAGGAGGGAATTGGCTTCCAAGAAGTCCGAGAGGCGTCTGTTCGCCAGCTTCTCAGCCACCTTACTGATACCCGGCAGCAAGGAGATAGGCCGAAAGTTGGCGAGGTCAGCGGGATCAAGGTTAGGCTTTTTCAAAAGGGCCTTGACCACCGCTCCTTTCCAACTGGGGGGGACTACCCCATGGGCAAAGGACAGGTTTATCAAGTCCGTCACCGGGCCACCAATCACAGAGGACACTTGTTTGAGATATTTAATAGGTGCTGGGTCTTTCGGAGAGCCGCTCTTCATTGAGCCCAAAACCGCCAGAACTTCCTCCATAGTAACCGGGCCCAGGGAGGCCATCTCCACCGATTGCATCTTAGATTGAAAGCTGGAATTGTCCACCAAGGCGGGGACCTCACCTAACCGGGGGAGGTAGGCCAGTATGTTATCAATTTTTCTTTTGAAAAACGAGGCCAGTTCAGTGCATTTTTTGCGAGGGTCCTCATATAAAACCCGGGGTTCAGGGGCATTAAGTAGCTCCTTAATAACCCTGAATGACTCTTTGGAAGAGTTGGCCGCAGAACCTATACGCTCTTCAAAGAATCTTGATTTTGCCACCCGTATAGCGGATTTATACCTACTCAGAGCCGTACGATATTCTTTGCGGCTCGCCTCACTCCAATCTCTCCTCCAGGACCGCTCTAGCTTCTTGCACCCCTTCCTCAAGGTTCTCAAATCCGACGAATACCAAGGTGCCGAACCCATTCTCTTCCCATTTGTAAGTTGTTTCTTTCTGGGAAGGAGGGTATCCAGAGAGTGCACGAGCCAGGTATGTAAATTCGCATCAGCGACTATCGGATTGGCTCCATGAGGGGGCCGCGTGGCCTCCAGGTGTGCCGCCCAAGTGTCAACTGGGAGCCTCGACCAGGCTCTCTCAAGGGTATGAACCCTTGGAGCTACCGCAGCTGGACTATCAAATTGCCAAGTCGCGGACACCAAAAAGTGGTCTGTCCAAGGCATGGCAAGAGCCGGAGATGGAACAAGATGGTCCAAGTTAGAGAGTATGGGATCGAGCAGATGGCCCTTCTCATGAGTCGCGCCCGAGTTGACCAGGTGGATTCCAAACGAGTTGAAATCGTCGATCAAATCGACTCCAGCGATGTTCGTAGGGTCATCCAGATGGATATTAAAATCCCCGAGGACAACAAAGTTGGAAGTAGAAGAGGCAAGAAGTGCGGTGGTTTCTAAAAGAGAGTTAGGGAAGCTACCCAGGGGTCCAGGGGGGCGGTAAATCAACAAGCCTACCAGAGATACTGTAGGTGACAGCCGAAGGGAGAACTGTAGGCTCTCACAATCAGTTACCCCTCCATTCTGGATCTTACAAGCGAGCGTGTCTCTATAAAGAACAGCAATTCCTCCTCCCCTCCCTTTCGGTCTATCAAGGTGGAGTATATGAAAGCCTGGAGGGAGTGCTCTAACCATGTCAGGGCCAGAACTGGGGGAGAGCCAGGTCTCAGTAAGAAACAGCACATCGAGCTCGTGGTCCAGAATAAGTGAATGGATTTCAGTGGCATGGCACGACAAAGACCGACAATTAAGTAAGGCCATAGAGAGAGCACGTTTCACAGCCATTGAGTTATGGCCAGAGAAACAGGCTCTACACGGTAGAAATGGACTAGTCCCCACCTGTGCAAATCTACAAACAGTTGGGTGCGGTGGACGTAAGGCGATGAGAGCGTCCCTCCCATAACGGAGCTTGGTAGTAGAAAATGGCAAAGAGTCGGGCATGATGACAGGCCCTGAGCCCGTCTGGGCCCGGACGGGCACAGACGGGCTAAACTCTGGCGTAACCCCGGCGTCAGTTCGGCGTCCCCGCTGCGCGTGACCGCTGCGCGTTGGCATGGCTACCCGGGCTGTGTTGTTTTGCTTGATGTCTGACTAAAATGACATCAATAATTCCACACACTTGCTGGGGAGGATAAGGTCATAGCAACAGGCTGGTGAAGGAATACGAGGATATCTTCTAGACTTACTCAGCTTCAGTACTATATCTTCTAGTAGTAGTAGCCAATGTCAAATAAATTCAACGCAAGTACTAGTTATACTTGCAAGCAAATACTTTACCATTTGTTAGGCTACATTATGGCACTGTTCTGTCTGTCACCTGCTATATTCTCGATCGTACCGTAACCGTTGTAATGCTACAGTAAGGACAAACAAGGTTTTGTTTTCTTTTTTTCCATAGGCATGCAACTGCCACTGTGTCACACCACTAGTACCATCGCAATGAGGAAATGTCACCCGCCCAGTATTGACAACGTTAATCCCCATTTCACGTGGAGCCAGCCCTGGGCCTAGCCCTAATTTCTAACACAAATTACAGGTAAGATAAGCGTTTGGTGGGAGGTAGTATAATGGAGTATTATTTCGGAGTAGACAAGAGATTGACGGTTGTACTACTAAAGTCCTACGACTGTTCAGGAAAACAAAGTTACTGTTACACCCCCGCCCCCCACCCACCAGACTGAAAAGCAGTAAAAAACAGGTATGGTCAGATAAAGTTTAAAAATATATTTATGTAGCCCTAACAAAATAATCTCCCTCACCCACCCTAACCCCAACGATTGTCTTTGAAACGTCCCAAAACGATCCCAACTCCCAAATCCCACCCCCCAAAAGTCTATAAAAAAAGGGCAAGGGACACTCCACTACTGGAGGGTGCTGGTGCTGGGGCATTTTGCGGCATGGGCATCATACTCCTTGCGGAGGGTGGCAAGCTCGGAGCGGAGGCCCTTAACCAAGTTCTTATACTTCAGGACCTCCTGCTCCAGGTTGGACATTCGGACTCGTAGGCGGCCTTGGCGTTCCTTGCAGCTCCTGTGGGGGGCAGCTGGTATTTCTGTTGCTTGGCGGTGGCGGTTGTCTTTCTTAGCCCGGCTCGGTCCCGCTGGCTTAGTCACGGAGGAGGATGCAGTGGTCACAGTCGAGGATGTTGTTGTTGCCCCGCTCGACTGCGTGTCCTCCTCCTCCTCCAGGGCCACCAGCCGCCGATATTCGGCGACAGTGGCCTCCAGCCTCCGTTGCCGGGCCAGTCTAGCCTGCTCCCTCCGTGTTGTTGATTTGGAAGGAGCAACTATATGAAGAAAGAAAGACATAGTCTGTAACCAATGCTCCTTAGCATTAATAACACAAAGTGATTGAGCCGAAAGTTGGGTCACAGTACAAGTAGCAAATTGAAAGCACAGTACATAACTATTGAGGACAGTATCTATGTAACCTCCCACTTCTGCATCCTTGCTCTAACATTAGTGGTAGTTTAATGAACAAATTCTACGACCACTATGGACTTCCATTACAGTCGACTATGACAGTACACCAGTCTTATTCTTCTTCTTCTCTCTTGTTTAGGGAAATTGGTACGTTATCTTATGCAAGCCGGCAGAATGACATGGACAGCACAGTGAACTTGCACCCGAGAAAAAAAGTTGCACACCATGATGAGTGAGACAGACTTGCGTTACTGTACCGGTCCAGTACATGCAGGTGGTGAAGCTATTACTTTTCTATTACGGGTGGCACTGAGAATACTCTGTTACAAGGGCTACTGCTTAATTAATTTACCTTTCACCCTACAGTGCAAATGAGTACTAGAAAAGGAAAATGAAGAAGCTAACTAATTTGATTATCTATCACTTCACATGGGACGTATTTGATGACATATGGGATGACTTTAGGTGCTTTGCTTAATATTGAGTGAACAGTGATACACCCACACATGAATGACGTACTACAAGTAAACTAAAGTTATTAAGAGAGGTACGGAGTGTCCACCGTAATAACCAGATATATGCTGTGATTGCAGACGCAATACAAAGTACTGCTACTATTCATGGTAGTATTGGACACATTTACAATTTCTTTTCCTTGCCTTCCCTGCACTGGAACGGACGTGCGGGTGCGGTGGTACATGCTCTTCAAGGTAACACTTACTTCATCTGGCGACCATCTACTCTCTCTAGATACACATATGCTATCTAAGAGTCAGAGAATACCATGCTCCAGGCATCCATTCAGTCAAAGTATACGCACACATACAGTTTCTGTTTCACCCACCCAGGCTGCTGTCCTTCCACCCATCCTTGCTTCATCATTGACCCAGCCATGCACCATACCATATTCTTTCCTTCCCAGCCACCTCGGGGGCCAAGCAAACACATATCGTTCTTCTTTGCCAGCCATCATACAAGTTCGCGTCCCACTTACTTACACCCTTCTTTCGCTTTTCGTTCATCCCATCCATCACGTTCGTCTAAGAACTTATTGGGATTCTTCTCACCAAAAACTTCACAGCTAAGTCGAAGTACATTTCGAGGAGGCTACTACCTGGTTGATTTGTAATTGTAATACACCCGTGCAGAAAGCACACTATGCAGTCTTCAATCTCAATAAGTAAGGAATATATAGCTTACCTGTTTCCGCCACCACCGTTTGAACCCCCACAGGACCGTCCGCCGGCTCTTGCACCGCCTCCTCCCCAGAGTCCTCCGAGTCCTCGCCCAACACAGCCACCTCCGCACTGGCCCCGTCACCAGATGTTACACCTACAAAGTACATTTAAGAATGTTAGAATACACCACTCACTACTATATAATATTTGGTCTAGGAGAAATGTTAAAAAAACTGAATACAATTAATAATTTGTGACTGTCTACTCCATAGTAAAAATGTCCCATTTTCCAGGGAAGGCTGTTGTCTTGCTGCACTTTTATGCACAACTGATGAATGCTTGCTTTTGATTTTTAACACGCACCACTTTTTCTCCCAACAGACAGAAGCTTGACTCCTAAGAACACGACCAGGATCAAGTTCAAACCAGGTGAGAGCTCGGCTCGACCACAAGAAATGTGTCCAATTAATCGTCAGCACTAACCACTTTTCCGTTTTCAGTTAAATAGTTTTATGACAAAGTAGATTTTAATAAATGTGTTTACTTTTAATAAAGCTTTTAAACTTAAATAGACTCTGTGGTTTTTGTTCCTCCAGACTAGAGTGGATGAGCTAAAGGTTTTGGAATTTTTGCAAGCATGAGTGCCTCTGACACTTCTTGACTGTGCTGTGACTCCGTACTCTCTTGTCCTGCGTACGATAATCTAGAGATCATTGGGGATCAATCATCGGTGACTTCGGGAGCTGAATGACTCTGCCACACTATCTAGTCAGTAAGGAGACAGTGCATAGAGCTATTGCTGAATAGAATGGGAGTCCAATGGAATTGCCAAATGTCCAATCTTAGTTAGCTACACAGACAGACTAATAAGAATAGTCTAGTAATACCACAGGGAGTCATATTCGAGGCAGGATAAGAATTTATATCCAGTCTACAAGAAGATCAAAGAAGATTTAGAAAAAATCGAATGAGGAACGCTAGGAAAAAATAGGTACTGTTTATTAAAATGTAAACTTACTGGGGCCAGCAAAGGAGCCCTCGCCTGCCCGATCCTGCCCTGCATCCTCAGCACCCTCCTCCTGTGTCCTCTTGCCCTTGGGGGGAGCTGATGTACAACATGAAAGAAAGAAAAACCAGAAAACATGGATGAGATTTTTCAACCAAATCAAACATTTCAAAAGAACAATAACAAAATATTTTGGAGAAATAGCAAATAGATAGACAACTATTCCACGGGATCTATCTCATGCGGTATACTACGTTATTCGTATTGCCTGATTTGCGGAACGTTGACTTAGAAAGTTCCTATGTAACTCAATTAACAGACTACTAAAGAGGTTTGCCTAGGCCTGGCACTGCAGGCAGCAGTCCGCAGCACGCGAAGTGACAGACAAAGTCCATCCTGCTTGCAGATCAGTGAATACTCAAACTATCAATCCACCCACCACCGCCACTATTTCTTCTTATAGCCATGTGTCTAAAGGAAGGACTGGACTTCAGTCTGTTGGGGCTGATTTAGAAGTCCCTTGCGGCTCATTTTCCTCCATTGTTGCGTGCCTTTTGTGACGCAGCGGCAGAACAAAAGACTCGCCATGGTGTTGGTGCGGCGTATATATTAAAAAAAACACATATGGGCATATGGGCGATGCATCACGTTGTAAAGCCCTGCGCCATCAGGGGGCGTTCCGGCGCAAGGGAGGGCGTACCTGCGCAGGAACGAATCCTAAAAGTGGCTGAGGGAAATCTACAAGATGTCAATCAGTCACTTTTAGGACAATGATGCATGACTCAAACCCTGCGCGCTTGAAGCCGACGTACGGCTTGATGCAGCATTGGGGAGATAGGGTACCCCAGAGCATTGCTGGAGCTGCGCCATCGTTGGCACGCAACTCCAGCAATGCGCTGCCTTTACGGCACAGATGCGTAAGGCTTCTGAGACGTTTTGGGCCAATGGGTGGTGGTGGCATGGCACACAATTACTGCCGCATCCCTGCTACTTTGCAGGGATGCGCCGGTAATTGAAAATATGACCCTTACTGTCTAGCATTACGCAGTTCTTATCTTTACACTACACTCATACATAATTTCTCAGGCCAATGAAATGCTTCTGAACACAACATACAAAACAAAGAAGCATAGTAGCAAGCAAGGCTACTGAGAAGGAGAGCAGTGCACCTGAAATGCATAGAAGATTTTGAAATATAATTTACCTCAATGTAATCGGCAGCATTATTGCTCTTGGTAAAGAACAAAGATTTGCAAATAACAGAGCCGGATAAAACAGAGTAGTAAATGAATAGCTACTACTACTCACCAAGCCCGGGGACCTCTACGCCGAGCGCATCCAGCAAGTCCCGCTCCCGGTCCATGACATCGGTCCAGCGGTGGGTGGCCTGGTTATATGTGCGCCGGACCCCAGAGATCTTATACATGGCCCGGCACACCTTCTCCCACCGCTTGCGGCGCTCCCGGATGCCATAGCCAGTCGCGATCTTGCCGCCTCCCAGGATCGTCTTGGGGAGGCGGCGCTGGACGTGGAAGATCAGTGCCGCCACTTCCTCCGCGCTGAAGATCTCCCGCGGGACCACTTGCTCCCCCCTCAAACGCCCGCACGGGAGCCGGGCACGGGGTGCGGGACCCTTACCCTTCTCAGGGTGCTTCCCGGCTCCCTTTACCATGGTCTGGGCAGAAATACAGTTAAATGATAAACAAGAAATAGAATAGTGAAGAAGAAAAGAAAAGAGTTTAAAAAAGTAGTTTAAAAGTAACTAAAAGCAGCAGAAAACACAAAAATATAGAGCTAGAAAAATAGAGGGATAGATAATAAGTAAAATTAGATCAAATAAACTTCAAACAAGCAAAGGATGGCAGAGATTGAGAGAGGATAGAGAAAGCATGCCCAGAACCATAGCAATGAATGAGAAACAAGATGGCCGCGCCCGTTCACGACCGCGTGGGTAAGTTCGCGCGAGATTTTCCTTGCGAGCACGCGCGAAATTGTACTAGCGAGCAGCACACTTTGCGAGATTACACATAGCGGCCGGAAACGGAATTACGTCACGCAAACAAGATGGCCGCGCCTGTGTACGACCGATAGGGTAACTTGGCAAACGTATAGCTAGAAGCGCCTCGCGAACACGCGCAAGATCACGCGAACATACACGTCGCACAAAAAACAATTTTGTATTCGCACGTATTCGCGGCTTCCGAAATCGATCTCGCACGGATTCGAGCCCCAAAAAACGCGCGAAATTGCAGAAAAAAACGATTTTAGCTAAACTGAAAGCAATGAGCAGGTGCAAAAGTTCAAACTTAACATTAGTAACATTCAAGGTAGTGCTTCCTGAGGGGCCCCTCCAGAGTTTGCAACTATTCTATGACCCTGCTATGACCCAAACAGCAGGCTCATAGAATAGCTACAAGTAGACCATAAAGGTCCTGTGAAAAAAAATTTCACTGCAACAAAAAGCAAATTACAGATAAGGAAGGAAGCAGGTGCCAGCCAGACTGGAAGTTTCAAAATTACTGACACATTAATGACCCACTAATTAATTGATGGCAGTTGAAGAAGGGCAGGTGTGCTTGCTTTTTTCAACCACCATAATCTACAGTGATAAATAAACCTAATGGGTGGCAGTGAGGATGTACCAGAGGGTGGCATAGGTGTCCTAGAGGGTGGCAGTGGTGAAACAGAGGGTGCTGTGAACCTGTGATGATAAACCAGACGTAGAAACAACATAGTCGCGGCCGTTGCGAGCCGAAAAGTAAGTTAGCAATTGCGAACTTGTCCCAAAATCGGCGCGAACGCGCGCCAACACAAAAAACGGGAAAATCCGCAAATCCGCTAGAGTTCGCGGATCTTCGCGGATTGCGAATCCGTAAATCCGCAAGTTCGCGTACGCGAGATCCGCTAGATCCGCCCATGCTTAGTGGCATGCACTCAATGTTTTCTGCCTTCAATCTTGACAGCTGTGTGGGTGGCAAGCAGGACAAGCATGGGCCCCTTCCACCTCGGCTCCAGGCAACTCCTACGTTGAAATTTTTTTACAAGAACAAAATCCCCAGGCTGTATCTGATGTCCGGGCCCCTCTGGTACTGGTTGCAGCGTGGCGCGAACCTGTTGGTGGATAGAACAGAGATCTTTAGACAATTTTTACAGATAATCTATAAGCAGGGGGTACTCCATTTTGGAAAATCGCTTGGGTCTTGGATGCCCAGACATTAGTGGGGCGTCCGAAGACCACCTCATACGGGGACAACCCTGTTCTAGAATGCGCTGTTGCTGTGGTAGATAATAAAGCCCAGGGTAATGCATCTGGCCATCGCAAACCTGTAATTTCTTGGATCTTTGCTAGCTTCAGTTTGAGAGTACCATTGTACTTCTCAATCAGTCCTTCTGACTGAGGGTGATTCGCTGCATGAAACTTCTGCTTAATATGAAAGCCTTAATATGCACACCAATTCAATGACTTTTGAATTGAAGTGTCTTCCGTTGTCACTCCAAATCACATGTGGTAATCCATAGCACTAGAAGAACTCTTTTAATAGTGCCTTCACCGTCGCCATAGCTGTATTCTGTTTAGTGGGGTAAGCCTCAATCCATTTACTAAATGCGCAAATCACTACTAGCACATACTTCAAATTATTAAGTCATTCCATCTCGATGAAATCCATCTGGAGAACCAAAAGGGAAGGAAGGAGGTGCAAAGTTACTAGCGGGCGTAGGAGTACCTTTCCCATGATTATGCTTCGAACAAATGATACAGTGCTTCACTAGGTGTATGGCTACATTAGAGATAATATCGTTCTGCCATACTGGGTCCAGTAGCTTGCATATTCCTTTGGCACTAATATGCACTGGGCTGTGGGCCATGGTAACAACAGGGAGCACATAGGCATAGGGCAGCAGCCATTGCTGTTTCCCAGACAAGTCAGTCCAGCACCCATCCTCGTCCAAACACCCTGTACTCTCCTCCCATATTGCCAATTCATCTAGGGTCGCCTCACCCTGAATTTCCCTAACGTTTTCCAATGTGTCCTCAAATATTTCATTGTCTGGGACCCACCTAGCGGGTCCTGCCACAAACAGGTTTTTCATTTTTGAATGAGCTGTCTCCTTAGCTCCCTGATCTGCAAACCCATTTCCCCTCCCAACATCGTCTGTGATGGCTTTATGAGCGCTACATTTCATTATTGCTTACTTATTGGGAATAGTCAATGCAGACAGCAATTTATGTATACGTGTGTGCCGTTCTGTGTTCGCAGTCCAGGCGAAGTCAAGAACCCTCTCTCCGCCCAGAGGGGTCCAAAATTATGAGCCACCCCAAAGGCGTACTGGCTGTCGGTGTAGACATTAACAGCCAGTCCCTCACTCAATTCACAAGCCGTAAGGGGGGCAACCAACTCTGCAGCTTTAGCCGACTGGTATGGGATACGGGATGTCTCAACTACAGTGTGTAACGTTATGATTGCATAGGCTGCAGTGGTAGTGCCATCTGGTAGCTTGAAACAAGAGCCATTAACATATAATTCCCCTTGGGGGTCAGGTAAGAGAGCATCAGTCAGGTCTACCCATTCTTTTGTTTCTTCCTCAGTCCGAAATAAACAATCATGGACATCATTGTCCTTTTCTTCTGAAGGGAGGGGTAGTAACGTGGCTGGGTTCAGAGTGGCACATTGTTTGATGGTAATGTGCAGAACAAACAAGGTTAATTCATATCCAGTCAGACGCACACTAGTAAGGTGCTGCGTCTTTGTCTTATTCAATAGCATATCCACAGCATGAGGTACCATTACTGTGAGGTCAGTATCAAGGACGAGCTTTGCCGATTGTCTGATAGAAACTGCCACAGTAGCTCTCAGGCAGCTCGGGAGAGCCCTGGCGACGTTATCAAGTTAGCAGAGAAATAAGCGCAGGGTCTCTGCTTACTACCGAAACCCTGTGTTAGAACAGAAAGCGTGCAACCATCTGCCTCAAGTACAAAGAGCACAAAAGGCTTCTGGTAATCAGGAGTACCAAGCACAGGAGCAGAGCAAAGAGCAACCTTTAATTGCTCACAAGCTTGCTGGCATGCAGATGTCCAAGGCAGAGGTTCATTCACATCTTTGGTGGTCAGGTAAAGAAGGGGTTTCGTTAGTAAGAAATAGTTAGGGATCCAGTGCAGACAATACGAAGTTATACCAATGAACGTGCATACCTCGCGTTGGGTCTTAGGAACAGGCATATCAGTGATAGGGGCTAAGCGTTCAGGTGTTAGTCTGCAACCCTCCTTATACAGTAGGTGACCTAAATAGGTGACCTCCTGATGACAATATTGAAATTTCGAAAGGGACACCATGTGTCAATGGTGTGCCAAATGCAACAATGATTTAACTGTGGATTCTTTGAAACCATCCTCAGTGTCCGAGGCCACAAGGAAGTTGTCAACGTACTTCAACAGCACATTACCAGGGGGAAGCTCCAAAGAATCCAATTGAGCTTTCAATGCTTGGCTATAAATGCTAGGACTTTCTGGATATCCTTGTGGAGCACTGCAGAATCCAAAGCTCCGACTGGCTATTGCAAATCCAAACAGGCTTCTAATATCTGTATGGATTGGTATGCTGAAGAAAGCATTCTTTAAATCGATCACGGAAAATTATTTTGCTGACGGGGGAATCATTGTCAAGATCGTGGTAATGTCTGGGACCACAGGGTACTGGGAACCACTATTTTGTTTACCTCTCTAAGGTATATCACAAAACGGTAAACATCAGGTTGGGCATTAGAAGACTCCAAGGGTGTCTTTTTAAGAATAGGAAGAATAGGGCTATCACACACATTCACCACTGTCTCTTCAACCACCGCAGACTTAATCAAATCCTGAATTATTTGCAACAAAGCCCTTTCTCCTGCCTGCAAGATCTTGTACTGGGGAATGCGTGGCAATTTGACATTGTCCTTTATCTAGATGGAGACCGGTGGGATCTGGAACAACCCCACGTCCGTGTCCCCTGTAGCCCACAATGTGCGTGGCACGTTCTTGAACTCTGTGGGGACGGGAGCGTCTTTTGCGAAGCATTGCTTTGCACGGGCCACCTACGATACAATGGCCATGTATACACTATCTGGAGAACAAAATATTGTCGCATGTAACCTTTTTAACAAATCCAATCCCAATAAATTCTACCTACAATTGGACATAAATAAAAATGGTGAATCAACTGTGAAGGGGCCAGTAGTCAAAGCAAGAGGTTTGGAAATGGGGCTAACAACGGGCATGCCTGAAAAGCCTACCAATACATTATTTTTGCCAGCCAGAGATGCTCCCGGGACCAATGAACGGGAAACAGAGCTATTCATAGCCCCTGTGTCAACTAGAAATTTCTTGGTCGTACCTTACAAATCTACCGTAACATAGGGTCCGTGTTGATCTACAGGCACCGGAACTGGTCCCTCACACTGTCCCTGGCTGGCCTAGCTATGGGACAACCCCGTCACCTCATCCATGTAATAGTCATCGTGATAGTACTGTCGGCCTCGCGGGTTGTAAAATTGTTCCCGCTCTGTCGATTGTTTGATGCATTCTCTGACTGCATCTCCCCTCTGCCCTCGACCTCCAGGGCCTCTCTTTCAGCAACAACTCCGGACACTCATTCTGCCAATGTCCCTCCTGCTTACAATACGCACATTGGTTAAGCCCAAGGGGCGCACTGGAAGCACCACCCCTGTTAGTCCTGGGTAACCGCTGAGCGGAACCCGAACCTCTGCCTCTTTCCCTCGCAACTTGTTGCATCAATACCCTCGTCTTCAAAACCTTTGACTTTTCTCCACCTTTTCTTTGCCCTCGTTCTCTCTACACTCGTAGTACTGTGCCGCACTCATAATCACTGATGGGGATGAGGTCGTCCAAGTACTTTCCAAAGCCTGCAACTTAGTTCCGATCTCGGGAAGCAAATTAGTGACAAAGCTTTTAACAAACAAACAAGCACCTCCTGTGATAGGTCCTGACCACTAAAAAACACCCCTCGAAATCTAGTAAAGAAATCAGACACACTTGCATCCTTCTTCTGGCGACACGCAGTCAAATTATCCCAAACCACTCGCTTCGGCAGGATAAGGGAGTGCATGTCAGTGATAATACGCCCCGGCAAAGCTAGGAGCTCCACTTTCGTCTTGTCGCCGGGCTTATGCTCCTTATCCCATGCCTTGATCTCATCCCATGTGCCACCCAACTCCGGTGCATGATCCTGCATATAAACCTGCCTCCATATATCGACCGGGACCAGCAGACCAAAGAACAATTCAATATCGGCTAACGTCATCACTGTGGAGGAGGCCGCCTCCGTCAATTCTTTATAATATGAGTAGGGTTTTTCCGAGGCATAGGACTTTACTCCGCTTCCAGGGAGTATAGTATACACTGTCCCTGAAACTGGGCATCAATCCGTGGTGTAATTACATTGTCAGTGGATTCACGCAGCTCTGGTATTTTCAGGATGGTAAAGGGGAAGGACCTCCCTCATGGGGTGCTGTGTCCCTATCGTCGGACCCTTTTGGAGCAACCTGCCTTGGTAACCCACCAGTGTTGTTACATAGCTAAAAACCTAATTGGGAGCCATGCCTGTAGCATATACCCTGTTCCGTATGTCACAGATGATCTGCAGTGCAACACCCTGAAAACACTGTTCCCACAGTCCTATTAACGTGGCCAACATGTGCTTAAGGGCATGCTGTTGTATGAAGGGCTCATAATCTTTCATCACACTCCATACATCTTCCACACTATAGATTGCATTCTGGGCCCATGAGCTGCTTGGTTTGCCACCATTTGGTTTTCCTCAACACCCACAGCAGAACGCACCAACACTCTCTCCAGGCGGTCTTGCGCTGCTGCCCAATTCGTGTCATGCATCCCATGCATAGGCGTTTCAACATTTAACAGTGTTTGAGATGTCACACCCAAGGGGGAAAGAGTAAATGCAGAGACAGGTACCATCATGTAGGGAGACAGTGTTGTAGGAGTGAAAGGGGGCATAGCAGTTGAGATGGAACCAATGGACAAGACAGGAGAGCTAACAGCTCCCGCCCCTGTGGCTGGCACGGTTAGAGGAGAAGCAAGTGGGACCGGGGTTGAGGCAGTAGTGCTAGAAACACAAACAATAGATGGCAGCACAAAGGGCTGAAGACTGGGACGTCAGAACTGGCGGGTATATCCATTTAGGGGAATAAGAAGGTGGGGTGAGAATCCAATAGCTCTTCAACAAAATCATCACTTTCCTCTCTAGTAACATAACATTTATCAGTCTGTAATCGGAACTTTCTATCTGCACATTCTATGCCCTTCTCTATCTTTTCCCTTTCAGAGGCCACTGCTTTCTGTGTTATAGTTTGCGTCTGTTTCTTCCAGGCCTCTTTTTCTGCTCTCATACGCCGTTGCTTTGCTTCTTTCTACCATACTCTTAGAGAATCAAACATCGACTGCCTGCTCTTTTTAGCGAACAATTTGTCCTGCAAGAAACTCAATTTTTGTTCATCAAACAAACCAGTAAGTGGCCATTGTAGCTCAGCAATGTCCCTTGTATATTTATGCCACAACGTGCTAAACATAATAGGGCCAATACCATGCTTGGCGTATACGTTGCAATTTAGGGAGCCCTCCGGAGGTGCAGGCTGGCTCTCTTCCAATTGAGCATCAGTGGAAGATCCAAAACATCCTAACTTACTTAACAAGGCAACTTACCATAAGACACATACACGGTCCCCAACGGACAAGTATAACACCAACGAAAATAATAAAAGAAAAAATAGACAAGAGAATAATTGTTCAAGAACCAACCACAAAACGTCCGAAAACCGCCCACTGCAGTTCGGGGACTGCACCAATTCAAGAAGACAGGCTCTAGCCCCAGAACTTTTCGAGAGAAGATCAAATTACCAGTTGGCTTGGCAGATTGTTTGCAAACACTCTGTGTCTTTTTTTTTTTTTTAAACGGTCCACAAACCCACCAAGTTCAAACCAAGACAACCCAAAAAGACCGTACCAAGACACAGCTCATCGGCTTGTGCTGTTCAAGCAAGGCAGTCTAAAGACTGCACCAAGACAGTCAGGAGACTGTATCAAGTCTCAGCCCGCAGGTTCGTGCCGGTCAAGAATGGCGCCATTTTTCAAAGAATCAAATCACTCACCTGGTACACTCAGGTCAAGTCAATTTATTCTCCACTGCTGATGACTCTTTGGACCAAATGGTCAACTCAGGACCCCAGTCAGTGACCAGTAGACGAGGAGTCGCCTGAACGGACGGGTGGGGCAGCTGCGAGAACCAAGCTCGATCACGTGGGGTACCCCGATCTGCCCGACTAACGGGACGCAACCCCGACTCTGCAACCTATTTTTGAGTGAGTGAGGTCACCTTGCGGGGTTCCTGTTTGAGCTCCAACTGAAGGAAGTGGCTCTTAGGGGCAACCCAGGTTACTTACAACCACCTGCTATGCCTTCCCAAGTAATGAAGATTCGGTTAGATAGTAGATAATACAAACATACATTTATTAGCAATACTCTGCAGAGGAGTGTAATCTGTCCTGCACCCTAAGATGTCTGCCGCGGGACTGAACCCCAACAGTCGACAACACGTAATGAATCTCCCAAAAGCCTCCAACCACTCCCACAGTGGAAAGTAACCAGCCTGGGCTGAACATGAACAAAGAGGGCACAGAGGGATGAGCTACTGTTAGAAAGGCGTCCCCGGGCGAGGCAGAAGATGTCTGACTGACCACCCCTAGGTCCACCTCTCCGTCGAGGAGTAGCCGAGCGGTTGCTGAGAGGCCTCCTGAATGAGGGTCCTCTCCTAGGATCGTACAGCAGAGTAATCACAACACTACAGATGGACACCACACAAGAAGTTACGTTCTCAAGCTTTTATAGGGAATAAACGGTTGCTGGTTCTTGGCAGTATGTACAAGCACATCGAGGGATCTGGAAAGTCTCTTTAAGGGGGGTAAGGTAGCGGAACAGTCTTACTCTGGGCGGAGGAAGGGATACCCTACGCACAGCTCTCAATCCTCGAGCTGGGGGGGTTCCGAGATGCTCGAGCCGCGGCAGCGCCAGCAGGCCCTCGGAAGGTTCAGCAAGGTAGGTCGCGGCAGCGCCAGCAGGCTCTCAGATGGTTCAGCAAGATAGGCCGCGGCAGCGCCAGCAGGCTCTCGGAAGGTTCAGCAAGGTAGGCCGCGGCAGCGCCAGCAGGCTCTCAGATGGTTCAGCAAGATAGGCCGCGGCAGCACCAGCAGGCTCTCGGAAGGTTCAGCAAGGTAGGCCGCGGCAGCACCAGCAGGCTCTCAGATGGTTCAGCAAGATAGGCCGCGGCAGCGCCAGCAGGCTCTCAGAAGGTCGTCGGGTTACAGATGAGTTCGTCTGGTGTCGGCCGTGACAGCGTCAGCAGGGCTTCCAGTCCAGGATACAACTGAAGTCTTAATCCAGGGTTGCCCCAGATATAGGTCTGGAGGTCTTTGAAGTCCGGACCCTCGCGCCTGGGGGTCAGAGGGGCCGGGATGATGGTGTCCAGACACCCAGCAGGGGGGTGGAGCCGGCGCCCAGGGAGGCCGGAGGGCGATCGATACCAGGCGTCCGGGGACGGCTGGAGGCCCATCGAAACACCCCTTCCTCCGGGATCTGTCGAGTGGCTACTCGACCACCTGGGTGGATCTTGGTGCCTCGATGTCGGGGCTTCGCTGGGGCCTGGGCTGGGGCTGAGGCCACGTGGTTGTGACGTGGCGGGTCCAAGATGGAGTCGGGCACGGCCTCGTGCTGAGGCCGTGATGGGCCTACGCTGGGGTCAGGCCTGCGCAGGTGGACCGGGATGGTAGCCGGCCCTGTGGGGTTGGGGCGTGCAGGATCGGGCCAAAGGGGCCGCCCGAGGTCTGGTGGAGGGCGGATATCGTCCTGAGCCCGCCATGCGGGAGGGGTAGGACCACGCCATGGGGCCGGGTCCAACAGCTACCACCTGCCAGATGGGTACATGTTATCGCAACTCAAGGTTGCCATGCTGAGCCTCAGTGTCTCCTAATGTGGGAGCAGAACTACACACTCAGACAGGTATGCGAGGGCAGAATGGCCTATTCATTAGTAAGTTGACAAACAGCCTTGAACAAAAGAGAAAATAATTACAAAATGCAGTGTTCTGCTGAGGCAACAATTCGAGTAATGAGGCCTAGTTCAGGCACAGTCTAAGCAGCCTAATAGGGATTACGAAATACAAAAGCGATTCACACTCGCTAACTGAAGCCAGCACATTAAGGGGTAACTCAGTGGGTTGCATAACGTGAATACAAATGGTGTCTATTTAGTCACACACTGCTAACGTAATATAGCATGAAACGAGTGCCTTGTAGGAAGGGGAATTTCAAACCTAACATAATAAAGCCGGGAAATTCCTCGCAAACTTACACCAGGCACAGACGAATACTCGGCATATTGTAGAAATTAGAGACGCCCATGGCGGAGTCTTGCGCTCGGACTGTGACATCGCAGGCAGATTTGAGTCCTTCTACACTGATTTATATAGTGCTTACGTTCTAGTCCCGTGAGCTGCCGAGTCCTACGTGTGTGATGTCCCGGCAGCATCCCTTCCCCCACTGGAGGTGACGAGTCTGGATGCAGCTGTACATAGAAGAGGTCCCTAAGACCATCCGGGATCTCGCGTCTGAGAAGGACCCTAGAGAAGATAAATTCTCAACCTATTTTTATAAGACATTTGCCCTAGAGTTGGCCCTGATTCTGGTATGATAATTTAATTCTTTCAGTGATACCGGTGGTTTGACCCGGACTATGATGAGACTGAGGTTGTTGTGATCCCTAAACCGGGCAAGGATCCACTAGACTGCGTGGCTTACCTCCCTATCTCTTTTTCATTCCAGAACACAATTGCAGTGATGGGACGCATCGTGTGTGCCATTTGTTTGATAAATCCCAACGTACTCAGATACCCGCGGTGCTCCTTTCGATCATCGCTGAGAAGGTGTTTGCCCAGATTCACTGGCCATACTTGCAAGGGGTCCTACGTAAATTCGGAGCGGGGGACAGATTTTTTTAGATAGGTTGACTGCTTGTATAGGGATCCACAGCTGAGGATTAGTGTCAATGGAGTGTCTTCTAGACCGTTTCGCTTTAGGAGAGGTACGTGACAGGGCTGCCCTTTATTGTCCCTGCTCTTTGCTCTATATATGGAGGCATTTGCAGAAAGGGTATGCCAAAATCTGATTATCACGGGGATCAGAATGGGCGACAGAGAGCAGAAAATTTCGCTCTACGCGGATGACGTGGTCTTGTTTTTAACTCGGCTGATTACTTCATTGCTCCCTTTACTGGAGGAGCTTGAATGCTTTAGTTGCACCTCGGGTTTCAAGGTCAATAGCACCAAAACAGAGGCTCTGAGCTTGACTCTCCCCAAGATGGAGCAACAGGCACTGGCAGCGCAGTTCCCGTTCAAGTGGGCGGCCGAGGGGTCCAGTACCTGGGTCTGCAGTTGCACCCCACTCTAGGTAAGATAGCCCTAATGAATTATGCTGCCCTCTTGTCAGAGGTCAGGGGTGACCTCTTGAACTGGAGGAGGCATTCTATGTCCTGGCTCGGAAAATTGGCAGCCATCAAAATGTCCATTCTTCCGCGCATCCTATATGTAATGCAGACACTGCCACTATGACCTCCACCCACCATGCTTACACAGCGGCAACGCCTCATTGATAACTTCCTCTGGAGTGTTAAGAAGGCAAGAATGGCCCGCTACTTGACATATTTGAAGCAGGGCATTGGGGGACTGGGAGTCCCGCATCTGGCGCGCTACTTCCAAGCGGCACAACTTAGATGTATGCTTGAGTGGTACAAATTGGAGTTGGAGAAGCATTGGTGCTTCATTGACTGCTCAAAAGGTGGGCATGCACATCTGGAAAGTCCCATGGCTACCCCAGTGGCACCGACCCAGTGGGGCCTATATATCCTGAGAACCACCCTTGGAATGTGGGATACGGTATACAAGTGCCGTGCAGCCTCTCAACCCCCATGTATCTCCTCACCCCCTTTCTAGGAAATCCGGACTTCCCGCCGGCAAGCACAGGGAATGGTTATCTTCACTGGCAGGAGGGCAATTGCAAGCGTATTGGAGATCTCTTCGACGAGAAGGGAGTGATGGATTATGATAGCCTCATCACAGGCTACGGGATCCCTCAGAACGCATACTGGCAATACTTGGCTCTCCGCCATTGTGTGACCCAGCCACAGGTGCACCCCCATGCAGACCGTCCCTTGACCAAATTTGATTGGTGGTTCATTACAGCAACATCTGATAAGCGACTATTGTCAGACATATACTCTTTCCTAAATTCCATAAAGCAGCCTTGTAAGTCCCCTGTGCAGCATAGAAGGGTAGCGGAGCTGGAGTATGAGTTCTTCCCCCAAGAAATGGCAAGACATCATCTATAGCGCCTCGGCATCCTCCTGCAGGCAAACAAATGTTTTTAAAAATTGTGCATTATTGGCATTATTTTTTTTTTAGTTCAAAGAAAAGTTTATTAAAATAATTGAATAATGGCAACATAGTATACAAAGAGAAAACTATAAGAATAGCATGAATATTAACTGAGAGCATTATAAGAAGTACGGTGAAATAAAATGAGGGGAGGGATAAAAAGGAAAGGGAGGAGAGGGAGGAGAAAAATACAGAGAGATAACCATGAGGCTAAAACTTTAAAATTACAATCATTGAATCTACATAACATTAGAGGCAATGCACAAATATGCAAATAAATAATCATTAATGAATAAGAAGGAACAAAAGGTTATTCAAGGGGGTTCAAGGGGGTTTTGAAACTTCTTGTTGAACTGGGGATATGTGAACGGAGCGCTGGGCACATGCATCTAGGTAAAGGGTAACGGGGAGCCATAATGCAAGTCTTTTCGGAGCTAGGGAGGTAGGGTAAACAAATGCAGTATCTAGTCTGTGGTTGTAACATACATTAAACCACCAAGCTTTAAAAGTAATGCCCTTGGAGTCTTTCCAATTAACAGTAATTTGCTGGAACGCAACAGCCAATAATAAATCAACAATATGAACATTTGCATCAACATCAATCCAAGAAGAGGAAAGTGAACCAAGGAAAATGTCAGTGATAGAAAAGGGGATGGAGGTATGAAAGATAGAGTTAATTTGATTCCAGACTTTAGTCCAGAAAGCATGCGTGGGAGGACATGTGAAAAGCATATGAAAGAGTGAGGCATTGGGGTTAGAGCAAGTCCAGCAGAGGTCGGAGGTCAGGGGAAAACGTTTGTGGAGGAGAGATGGCGTGTAAAGAAGGCTGTTGTAGAGGAAAAAAAGGGTTTGCGTGAGAGAGGCTGCCCTGGAAGATTTGCGTATTTTGGTCCATATTTTGTCCCACAGGGATGTGGGCCACGAGACATCAAGATCAGATTCCCATTGCTCCTCAATGTTGGATTTAGGCCTAGGTGATGGGGGATCATAAAAGGAATGGTATATGGAGGATGCTGATGGGTGAGAGCGTAGTTGAGTGTGTAGAGAAGAGATGGGAGTGATAGGGGATGTGGTCGAATTAGAGTTAGAGAGAGAGTCATAGGCAGACATAACTGCATGTTTGAGTAGGGTGTATTTATGAACAAAGGAGGCAGGGAGAGAGAAGAGTTGACGAAGAACTGGAAAAGGGGTGAAGGCAGATCCCGTGAAAAGTTGGGAGACCCAGATTAAACCACGCTGCCGCCAAGTTTTCCAATAAATGGGTTTCAATTTGATAAGAATGCTATTATTATACCAAATTGTGGTGGTTAGAAGTTCTGTAATAGAGGAGGGAGGGGCCGGAGTCTTGGCTAAAAGTAGTTTCGCGGTATGTTTATGAATTGGAGTGGACAGGAATTGGGGCTTGCGCGAGAAGGATAAGTACTCAGCAAAGGTAAAGGGAGAAAGAGAAAGGCGTTCAAGTTCAGCCCATAGAGGAAGGGGGTCAGCAGGGTCTGTAAGCCAAACGGCTGCCTGTTTCAGAAGGAAAGCTTTATGATAAGCAGGAAAATTAGGGAAATTAACCCCACCCTCCGATTTGGGGAGGCGGAGACGCGATAAGGACATACGCGATCTCTTACCAGACCATAAAAATACAGAGAGTATGGAATTTATTTTAGTGAAAAATTTGGCAGGAATGGAAATCGGTAAATTAGAAATGGTGTAGAGGATAATTGGGGAGAGCATCATTTTAATAGTGTCGAGACGTCCCCACCAAGAAAGGTATAGGGGGTGCCATCTAGAAGTAAGGTCAGACAATTTTTGAGAACATTTAGTAAGGCATAGTGAAATAGTATCTGGGACAGAAGGAGTAATGTACAAACCGAGATACTTGATATGAGCCGGACTCCAAGTGAATGTGGATGCAGCAAAATCGGGTTTAAAGGTGAATTTGGTGAGAGGCAGGATTTCGCACTTGTCACTATTGAGCTTATAACCGGAGAGATGGGAGTAAGTGTGGACTTCAGCGAGGAAAGCGGGGATGGAAACCGACGGATTCGATAAAAAGAGTAAAATGTCATCTGCATAGGCAGCAAGTTTAACTTGTGATTGAGCAAGAGGGAAGCCATGAATGTTCGGATTTTGACGTATTCTGGATAAGAAAGGTTCCAGGGCTAGGTTAAAAAGAAATGGGGAGAGAGGACAGCCTTGCCGAACTCCTCTACCGAGACGGAAAAATGAAGAAATGAGACCATTGGCACATACCGCTGCTCTAGGGTTTGCATAAAGGAGGGAAATAAGGGAAATGAAGTTAGGGCCAAATCCAAACCATTTTAACACGGAGAAAAGAAAGGACCATTCTACTCTATCGAACGCCTTCTCGGCGTCCAGGGCAATAGCAGCTAAGGAACCATTGAAGCGTGGGGATTTAGATAAGACATTGAAAAGGAGCCTGGTGTTGTCGGAGATAAAACGACCCTTAACAAAGCCCGATTGTTCAGGACCAAGGAGATCTGGAAGAAAAGGATCAAGTCTAATGGCCAAAGATTTAGCATATATTTTATAATCAATGTTGACAAGGGAAATCGGTCTATAGTTCTTGCAATGTTGATGATCCTTGCCTTCCTTCGGTATGATGCATATGTAAGCATCCGAGAAAGTACCTGAGGAGGCATCGCTAGTCTTGAAGGAATTAAGAAGGTGGAAAAGTTTGGGTAAAAGAAGGTTTGCAAAGTGTTGGTAAAATTCGACGGTGAAGCCATCTGGGCCGGGAGCTTTATCCTTTTTAAGTGAATGAAGTGCAGTGCGGAGTTCGGGAATGGTAAGGGGAGCTTCAAGGGAGGTCAAATCAACAGGAAAGGTGGAAGGAGGGTGGATGCTGGATAAGAAAGTGGAAATAGAGTGAGCAGAGGGTTGAGTGCCAGAAGAATAAAGTGCAGAGTAGAAGTGAGAAAATACCTCCAGGATGTCAGCATCTTTATGTTGCAGTACTGAATTGATATCAAAAACAGACTCCACATTCAACTTATTTTGTTTGACTTTCAAATAATTGGCGAGAATTTTCCCCGCCTTATTTTTCCCACCATAAAATTTTGAGCTGGATTTCAGTAGGTACAGGGAAGCATCATCAGTGGATTGTTTATTATAATTCATTTTTGCAGTAACGAGAGCTGTCAGAGTCTCCGGAGTATGAGAGGTATAGTAGGAATGCTCTAGGAGTTTAATCTGAGACAGCAGATCGTTAGTGCGCTGACGAGCAATTTTACGTTTTGCCGCTACATGTCTGAGGATAAAATCTCTGGCAGCTGCTTTGAAAGCGTCCCAGACAATGTGAGCAGGCAAGGATGGGGTCTCATTAATAACAAAAAATTCATTGGTAAATTCAGTAAAGGAGGTGGTAAATTTGGGATCAGTGAGGAGGGTATTGTTGAAGCGCCATCTTTTAGGACCACTGGATTTCGGTAGAAAATCAGTGTTGATAAGGACAGGAGCGTGATCAGAAAAAACTATGGGACCTATCTCCGCTTGGGTAAGGGATTGGGAGAGATGGTGGGAAAGAAATATATAATCAATACGGGATTGGGAGTGATGAACCGGGGAGTAAAATGTAAACTCTTCGTCGGTTGGATGACAAAGTCGCCACGCATCAATTAATTTGTGCTGGGAAATGGCGTGGGCAAAAAGTTTATGTGATTTATTAGGAACAAATGAAGATTTGGAGCGCCTATCCAAAAAGGGGTCCAATGGCAGGTTACAGTCACCTGCAAAAATGAAATTGTCATCTATGCAATCGGTGATACGGGAAGCAAACGCCTTCCAAAAAATAGGATCCCCACCTGTGGGGGCATACACATTAAGCAAGGAGAAAGGGACACCTTTAGAGGATAATTTAACAAATAACCACCTGCCCTCAGGATCAAAGTCAGAGTGTAACACTGAATGAGTAAAAGATTTACGAATTAACAAGACAACACCATTTCTCTTGCCATCACCAGGGGCAGAAAAAACCGTACCCACCCAACCTCTTTGGAGTTTAGCAGCCTCACTGTTGGGTAAATGGGTTTCCTGTAAAAAGGCAATGTCAACATTGAATTTAGCTAGGTGAGAAAGTATCTTTTGCCTCTTAATGGGCGAATGTAAACCTTTAACGTTCCAAGAGACAATACGAACTGACATTAAGAAAATATGAAAGGGGAAAGTGCAGAGCAGAGGTGAAGGTAAGCCTCAAAAAATTCGAAAAGGAAAAGAGTGAAAAAAGGAATGAAGGTAGGAAAGTATACAGAAGAAAACAGGCAGAGAAGTACTAAAAGGGTAGAGCATGAGAGAAAAAACTGCGATAAGAAAAACATGGGGTAGTACTTACAATAAATGGTGGGGGATGGATGTTCAAGAACAGGAAACAGAAGGGAAGGAGTGGAAACGAGAGACGAGAGGAGGGGGGAAAGGCCAACCAACGGAGGACAAGCAAACGGGGTCACGGGACGTCCCATCGGAGAGACACGACGGCACACAATGAGATGATCTGTGAGAAAAAGAAAACAGTGAGATTAGAACAAGCAAACGACTAAATAACAGAAGAAAAGCGGTAGATTAAACAGCTGGAGAACAAGAATAAGCCAGCACAAACTGAGATCGACAGGGTCATGTAGTAACTGAGGAACCTGTGGAAGAAATATCATAACGTTAGAGAAACAACAAAATATCATAAACAGCAAGAAAGACCGGAAATGTTAGCAACAGAGTCATGGCGGGAAGGAAGAAGAAGGGCCAGAGAATTCCATATCAGCCGGACCGCAGGAATTGAGGAAACTGCGTAGTCGGAGAGGATCTTCAAAAGTCATTGTCTTGTTATTATAAGTAACTTTGAATAAACAGGGATGAAAAAGTCCATACTTGGCGCCAATGGACCGCAGTTCTGGTCTCATGTCGAGAAATTCTTTGCGACGAGAGGCAGTAGCTTTGGCGTAATCCTGAGCAATAAACAAGGTGGAATCCGACCATTTCAAGTGAGGTATTGCTTTAGCCGCAAAAAGAACCTTCAGCAGATCAGTATACTCAAGAAAGTACATTATGACGCCTCTTGGTTTTGTCGCAGGAGAAGTATTGGAAGGAGCTCTACCAAGCCTGTGTGCGCGCTGAATGTTAAGAGAAGTACCTTCAGGAAGATGGAGGAGCTTGTCAGGCGCGCTCCTTAGGCAAGCGCCGGCTGAGGCATCAAAATGGCGGTCGCGGCAGTGGTGGAGCCGCGACCCAAGGAAAACGGAGCCCGCCTTGCCGGGATGAGGAGCTGGTGCACAGCGTGCGGTTTATCAGGCGCCGGAAGGGGTCCGCTGTCGTTTATAGGTGAGCATTGCGGTAGAGAGGGGCTGGAGCCGCCGAAATCTCCCGATGGAGACGGAGCCTCACCCCGCTGCTGCCATCCGTCACGGGCGCTTAGCCACGCCCCCCCCGCATTATTGGCATTATACGCCGGCAAGGCTAGCCAGATGGATACTGAGAGAGACTGGAAAATGTTGGCGTAAATGTAGTCACGTGGGCACCCTCACACATACTCTGTGGTCATGTCTAAAGATACACGGCTATTGGGATGCACTTCTCCAAGAGATCGATAGAATACACCATATTGACCTACCTAAACTTCCCTCCTTCATATTGCTAGGGCTCCCCAATGCCTTAACGTACCCTCTTAGATCTTGCCATGGGAGAGCAATCACCCTGGCTCTGGGTGCAGCCAAACAGGCTTTGTTGGAGAGCTTTGTGGGGAACTGTGGATATACCTTTCTGACTAGACTGGCTATATAGGCTATGGGACGCTCTGGGGATGGAGAAGATTACAGCTGGCCTAACACACTCTCTCCCTAAGTTTGATAAAACATGGGGCACTACCATAGAGTTTTTGTCCACCGAATCTACAGAACTTATTTGCCCAAGATACCTTCGAGTACGCCAGCTTACTAAAGCTCCTTCCCCACGGACGAATGAAAAGTGTTGATCCTGAGCACCTCAGATGCCCCCAAGGTACACGTCGGATCACAATACAATACCCGAATCTGGTAGGCCAATCCCCCCCTCCTCTTTTTCGTACTTCTCTTTCTCTATATTCTTTTTTTCTATTTAATGCGACTGAACCCCACTGGCCGGTGGATGTAGCTGGCGGCTATTGTTACATTTGTCTTTACAAAATAATAACAAAAAGATTGAAACCATAAAGAAACCTCCAGTCTTTTTCCACAAAGACGATTAATCACCTGAGTTATCGTGACACTTTAATTGATGCCTCAAAATTCCTGGAGGCCAGAAACATGGCAGCGGGTGCTCATAAAATGATAGTATACTTGCAAAAATGAGTCCCCCACCCCAAGTCAGTGTCCTGTGCCGGTGCTGGGGAACCGAGAGAAACCAGCAAGTATATCCACTTCTAATATTGCCGGCTGATTTGATAGAAGACTGTGGATTTTTTGTAGTTATGCTAATCTGGTATGTGTTTCTTTAATCTCTGTATTTTAGAATATCATGTAAAAAATGAATACAATATATAGAATTTGATGTGTGCAACTGTGCAAAGTCTGCCTCACATGTCTCTACAATGGAGCGGGCCACAACTCAGATGCAGGAATCCCTTGGCTAACTCTGAATGACATGCCTATCCGTTACTCTGCTCCTAGTTATTTTCTTCTTTGTTGTGGCCTTGCCTCCTACCTAAAAAAGTGCATTAAACATTGTGAAAGATGAATGTCCATCCATTGTATTTATCTCCCGATTATTTATTGTATCAAGCAGCAGGTCAGGATACAAGCAAAAGACCCAGAGGATAGACTCCAAATGTGCTCACTTTCAAAGGTATTACATCACTCTGACATAGATTGCCCATGAATGCACAGAAACTATCAGCCAGATTCATCAAGTCCAAAACGGCTCACAAAGGGCCAGATTCTGAGAATCTGGCCCTTAGCGAGCGCTATTTTTGCATTTGGGATTCATCATCCCAAATGCAAAAATCGCATTTTTAGAAACCTCTAAATTGCGAATAATTGCATTTAAGGAATCTCAATTTTAGATTCCTTAAATGCAATTCATGAACCATTTTAAATTTGCGAATTCGCAATCTGGGGCCGCTATTTACCGCGAAGTCTGACTACGTGGTAAATAGCGAAAACTTAGAAAAATGCACTTTAGTGCATTTTTCTAAGTTGGATGTTACACACACACATGTCCTTTGGACATGTGTGTGCGCAACACCAGTGTACATTACCATTTCAGGGGTGCTACAGGGTGTCCTTTGGACACCCTGGCACCCTTGAAATCGCTTCCTTATTTGCGATTCGCTAATTGCTAATCGCAAATAAGGAATAACTCCCCATTCATTCCTATGGGCCTTTAGGCCCATAGGTATGAATGGGAAAGCCATTCCTTATTTGCAATTAGCGAATCGCAAATAAGGAAGCAGTAGAAATCGCTAAAAATATTGCGATTTCTACATGAATCCCGTTTTGCGAGTCTTTAATAGCGATTCCTTAAAAATCGCTATTAAGGACTCGCAAAACATGACAATGATGAATCTGGGGGCAAGACACCACAAAAATGTTCACTAAAAACACCTTTTTTTCACAACAAGGTTGATTACTGAAAATATCAAAGATTGTGGTTTAAATTATTATCCACAGACAATGCATAGAGTTGCATGACTGATTCGACAGATTGTTTTGTCCAGGATATCCAAAAATAAAGCATCTTCTGCCCTCTACCTCCTATTGGTTAGCAGTGTTCATGTGAAGTGTAGTAGTGCAGACATTGCTTCAAGTGTTGTTGGGAAGCACTGCGTACAGCACACACATTAGCCGTGGTCCTCCTCAGTCCCATGGCTCCAAGGTCCAACACTTACAGCACTGATACCAGAACAGAGTCTTGGACATGATCAGTGGCTAGCAGAGGCATGGTTGGACAACCCACCAAACACATAGCCTGGCAACAGAAGCAAAGAGACAGTCACACATACAGCGTTGCAGTCATAGTTTCAGCCAACATCCCAGAGACCCATTCCTGCTGTTTGGCACCAGGGTCCACCCACTTAAGGTACAATTGGTTTGAAGCTAGGAAAGCACATGCCAAAGGAGATGCCCAGAACATCATAATGTGTAAACCAGTGTAGCAGCAGCCTGAACTGGTTTAAACATACCTTGTAGGCCCAGCACAATTGCAAGCCAGACAAACATCAGCATGTGGCCCTGCTGGATCATCAGCATTGCCATTCTCTAAAACATGGAGTGAGAAACTCTCTTAGGTTGGCCCAGCAGCATGAGAAAGCAAACTGCATTCCCCACAGAAACCCATTGATTGACAGGTGTTAGAAGAATTCGGAACCCATACGATACAGACAGCAGCCATGGAGATAAAGTAACATGGCTCTTAATCTTTCAGAAGAGATTGAAGATTGAAAGTGATCAGTGCCATCCTAAGAAATGTCATGGCCCCCAGCAAACCATAAACTCAGACTCTCTATTTGGAACAACTTTACAACTTTACATTTCTCAACCATTTTCATCTCCCTCCCTCGAGACTACCACATCCCCCGATGACTGGATGCATGCCGAAGTAAACCCTCTCCTTAAGAAACACTCCACAGATCCGACGGACCTCAAGAACTTTAGGCCCATCTCACTGCTTCCTTTTGCAGCCAAGGTCATCAAAAAGGCTGTCAAAACACAGCTAACATACTTCATCAAAGCCAACAATGTCTTAAACATCCCCCAATCTGGATTCCGCAGCAACCACAGCACCGAGACTGCCCTCCTTGCCACCACTGACGACATCCTTGACCAGGGCCAAATGGCAGCCCTCATCGTCCTGGACCTATCAGCAGTCTTTGACACCGTCTCACACCGCACACTAGCCACCAGCCTCCACGAGGCCGGCATCCAAGGAAAGGTCCTAGACTGGATACACTTTTGTTATGTTATGTTATGTTAATATTATTTTTATAGCGCGCAGCTGCCCCAGCAAAGGGGCGTCCTGGCGCTTTAGACAGGTACTATAACATAACACAGAAAAGGAATAGGAAAGAAAAAAAGGGACAACTACTCAGAAGCAGAAAACAAGAAAGTTTTGATGGCACGCCTGAAGGTGAGCAGATCATTCAAAGCTCGGATGTGCACCGGGAGCGAATTCCATAGCCCCGCAGCCAGCACCCGGTAAGAGCGGCCACCCATTCGGCAAAGTTTAAAGCGAGGGCAAACTGCCAGATGAAGAGCCTCTGATCTTAAGGATCTCAAAGGGATGTAGGGAATAAGCAAGTTAGTCAGAGCCGGCGGCGACGAAAGTTTCATGATTTTAAAGGCCAGACAGAGCGCTTTAAACTTGATCCTCTGCCTGACCGGTAGCCAATGTAGGGCCGAGATGGTGCCCGAGGCGGAACAGTGTCTGGGAAGACCAACAATGGCCCGCGCCGCGGCATTTTGTACCCTTTGAAGTCTGGATGCCTCAGCTTGATTCACCCCTAGCATCAGCGCACTTCCGTAGTCCAGCCGGGATAAAACTGAAGCTTGGACCACGAGCTGCCGAGTGGGAGGATCGAAGTATTTCAGGACTAGCCTTATGCCATGCAAGATACCATAACAGGTGGCTGCAACCTTCTTCGTGTGGCCTATGAAGGTGAGCGCGGGGTCCAGCCAAATTCCTAGATTTTTCACTTCTAAGGCTGGGATAGGAGTGATGCCCAGCTCTGGAGGCCACCACTGGTCTCCCCATAACTCAGCATGTTTCCCCAAGAGCAGCACTTCAGTTTTGGTGGCATTCAACTGTAAGCAGTTGGTACGAAGCCAACTCGCTACTGCCACAAGTCCGGCTCGGAATCTGGGGGCCTCCACTTCAGGGTCTCCACTTAGTGTCACCGCCAGCTGTGTATCATCAGCATATGAGGTCATCGTCAAACCCCACTGTTTGACGACTGCAGCTAGCGGTTTCACATATAGGTTGAACAAGGTAGGGCTCAACGAGGAGCCCTGTGGGACCCCCAGGCCCAGGGGATGGATGGTAGATTGGCAGGGTGGTATTGCCACTTTAAATGTTCGATCTGAAAGGAAAGATCGAAACCACTGAAGAGCGGTGCCTGCTACTCCAGCTCCCTCTAGGCGTTGGATCAGTGTATGGTGGGACACAGTATAGAAAGCAGCGCTCAGATCTAATAGCAGGAGCGCTGCCGTACGTCCGGAGTCAAGTACCAGGCGTAGATGCTCGATAATATAGAGCAAGGCGGTCTCGGTACTGTGTCCTGTCCGGAAGCCGTTTTGGCTGGAGTCCAATATCTGGTTGCGGGCCAGGTGAGCAGATAAGATTGAATTAACATGGGCTTCGGTGACTTTGGCAGTCCATGGCAGAAGAGATATGGGGCGGTAGTTCTCAGGCAATAGGGGATCAGAATTTGCCTTTTTCAAGATAGGGTAACTACCGCCAGCTTCCACGCAGAAGGGACCGTTCCAGTGGACAGCGACATGTTAATTAAAGTAAGAATCGGTGCTCGACACAGCGGGGAAAGCGTACTAATAAGAGCTGGCTTTAGTGGATCCAGGGGAGAGCCTGATTTAACGCTAAGGCTAAGTTTGTCAAAAGCCTCAGCAGACAGATCAGGTAAGAAAGTCAACATCTCGTACCCCAAAGAATTAGGGTCAACTGGCTCTGGATCTATTCCTCACTGGCAGAACACAGAGAATGAGACTCCCGCCCTACCTCTCAGAACCAACAGATACGTAGTACCCCAAGGATCCTCCCTCAGCCACACCCTCTTCAACATCTATATGGTACCCCTCGCTACCATTGTCAGAAACCACATGCTCAACATCGTCTCCTACTCCGATGACACCAAGCTCATCCTCTCCCTCACCAAGGAACACAACTTCACCAGGCACAACTTCCAAGAAGGGAAGAAAGCCATTGCAACCTGGATGAAGAACACCTGCCTGAAACTCAGCTCAAAGAAAACAGAAGTTCTTATCCTTGGCTCCAGCCCCTCAGCTTAGGATGAAACCTGGTGGCCCCCTGCTCTCGGAAACCAACCCTCCCCGACAGACCAAGCACGTAACCTCTGCATCATACCAGACTCATCACTCACTATGAACCGCTAGATCAACGTCGTCTCTTCAGACTGCTTCATCACCCTCCGAGTACTCTGTAAAACATTCAGCTGGATCCCCTCCGATTCCAGAAAAACGGTCACACATGCCCTCATCACCAGCAGACTAGACTACAGCAACGTCCTCTATTCCGGAATCAACAGAAAACTCTTCCACAAGCTCCAGACCATCGAGAACGCCCCAGCCAGACTAATCCTTGACATCCCCAGGCACAACCACATCACCCAACACCTCTGTAATCTCCACTGGCTCCTCGTCAAAAGAAGGATAACTTTAAAGCTGCTCACGCATGTGTACAAGTCCTTCCTCAACATCGGACCACAATACCTCAACTTCCATGCCCCCAAGAGAAACCTCTATTTCTCAACCTCTCCCTGGCCACCGTCCCACTCTTCTACAGAAACAGAGCGGGTGGAAAGTCCTTCTACTATCTCGCAGGCAAGACCTGGAACAACCTCCCGCTCCACCTCTGGCAAAATCCTACACTGTTCCAGTTCAAGAACAACCTCCAGAACTGGCTCTTCAGATGACCTCAACAGATCTGCACACACTACCCCCCCTCTAGCACATTGAAACCCGAAAGGTGAATAGTGCGCTTTACAAACACCTGATTGATTGACTAATTGGAAGCCATAAATGCAGAAATGCACAGACAGCTATTGTACCTGCTATTGCTTGTGCTCCCAAAAAACTTTTATACTTTCATCCAGCCTGGGGTGGCCAAAGAGGTAAAAGGAACTGCAGGTTATTTTATTACATGCATAAAACTTGTCTACATCTGCTATGATGTTGCCCCTCTTTAGATCATCAAAGGAGGTTGTTGCTGAAACCAGTCTTCTTGTTCCTAGGGGGAGGCATATGCCAAGAAGATTCTTCAATCTGCTTTAAGAACATTGCTCCTAGGGCACTGTCAAGGTGTCCCAAATCCATCAAAATAGTAATGCAACAGCTCTCCTCGTCCTCAGTGGCGGCACCATGCCACAATCAAGGGCAAAACCCAATAACAAAGTACATAGTCCCTGTCGTGAAGACAAGATGTAAATGGGGACACCGATCTTGGGGTCCAAAAAGATCTCAATGCACTCTTGCATGATCTGGCCAAACCCCAGCAAATGAGGCTGGGTCCTATCGCATGACTCTGGTTCCCAGTGACTGGTTTGCTATTTTCACCCCCATCTGCCTTAGTAAAGCACTGACTGTCCACTGTATCTGCATATTGGTCCATTGTACTATTGAATATTTTAACTGCCTTTCTTCTTGGAGGACTAAGGATCCTAATGCATTTTTACATTAACTGGCCAAAATCCTGCAAGTCAGGTGTGGTCCTACGGCAAGACTCTGGTTCTTGGTGGCTGGTGTGCTATTTTAGTAGCTACCTTAGTGAAGCACTGACCGTCTACGGTAACTGCACCTTGGCTCATTCCATTTTGCACTTTGAATATTCTGTCTTTTCAGCTGATTTTATTTCATTGTAATGGTTTTTATTAACTAAACAATAAAGCTTTGAATACAAATATGAATACGGTCTATCAATCATAGGTTTTGTACTGGAAGGGCACCCTTCAAGTACAAAGACTATGCTGCAATACTCTTTCCACTTTTTATCTGTGTTGTACAGTGCAGCAAATATGCAAAGTTGGAAAACTTGCTCCATCGTTACGCCTGCCTGGAGGAAGTGTAAGCTTTTGGAGAACAAAACCTGTCTACCAATGTCAATATTTGGGGATTTGCATCAAAAGCCATGAATGATTGCATGGGAATGCCCGTGTCTCACCCATAAAGCACCCCCTTGACACAAAGTAGCACAATGTAGCAGATAGTGTTACTTTGGGTTAGTTTTGCCAACTTTCCAATGCAAATCGTGACGTGCATTGGAAAGTAAATGCCACAACAACACTTTGCACTGAGTTAGTGTTCCAAAGTAGCACAAACCTGCTGCAAAGTGTTAGTAAATGCAAAAACAACAATTCAGCCAGGATAGCTTGACTCCAGTGGTGTGGAGAGCATGGGACTCACGTCTGAGCATACCCATCCCACTCGGGGTGACAAATGCAAAAACAACAATTGATGGACACAATGCAGAACAATGTCATACATTCACCCCAGTACAGAGATCTGGGCCTAAATCCATCGTTTTTTTGCACTCCACACCACCCCAGTTCAGACATGGCCATATGCAAATCAGCCTTGACCCTGTGCCTCATGGGAACAGTCCAGCCCAAACTGCCAAGCCATGTCTTTCCTGGACCGGAATCAAGCATCCTAGGACCGGTTTCTGGCTATCAGCCGTCTTCAGCCAGGATAGCTTGACTCCAGTGGTGTGGAGAGCATGGGACCACTTTGTTCGCCTAAGTTGGCAGGGTATGCTCAGACGTGAGTCCCTTGCTCACTTTGCCACTGGATTCAAGCAAGCCGGGCTGAAGACGGCTGAAATGCCAGAAACCGGTCCTCGGAAGCTTGTTTCTGGTCCAGGGAAGGCATGGCTTGGCAGTTCAGGCTGGACTGTTCCCATGAGGCACAGGGTCAGACTGATTTGCATATGGCCATGTCTAAACTGGGGTGGCAGAGTGGGCTAAAGAACGGTGATGGATTAAACCCAGATCTGTTGACTGGGTGTAAGTGTTTGATTGGTTCAGATGCTCCGTCCATCACCACCCCTTTTTGTACCACTTTGTTCGCCATAAGTAGGCAGGGTATGCTCAGACGTGAGTCCCTTGCTCACTTTGCCACTGGATTCAAGCAAGCCGGGCTGAAGACGGCTGAAATGCCAGAAACCGGTCCTCAGAAGCTTGTTTCTGGTCCAGGGAAGGCATGGCTTGGCAGTTCGGGCTGGACTGTTCCCATGAGACACAGGGTCAGACTGATTTGCATATGGCCATGTCTGAACTGGGGTGGCAGAGTGGGCTAAAGAACGGTGATGGATTAAACCCAGATCTGTTGACTGGGTGTGAGTGTTTGATTGGTTCAGATGCTCCGTCCATCACCACCCCTTTTTGTACAACTTTGTTCGCCATAAGTTGGCAGGGTATGCTCAGACGTAAGTCCCTTGCTCACTTTGCCACTGGATTCAAGCAAGCCGGGCTGAAGACGGCTGAAATGCCAGAAACCGGTCCTCGGAAGCTTGTTTCCGGTCCAGGGAAGGCATGGCTTGGCAGTTCGGGCTGGACTGTTTCCATGAGGCACAGGGTCAGACTGATTTGCATATGGCCATGTCTGAACTGGGGTGGCAGAGTGGGCTAAAGAACGGTGATGGATTAAACCCAGATCTGTTGACTGGGTGTGAGTGTTTGATTGGTTCAGATGCTCCGTCCATCACCACCCCCTTTTGTACCGCAAAGTGTTAGTAAATCTGGTCCTGAGATTCTAACTAGCCTTTTCCTATAATCTTATTTTTCTTCCACACAATTACACTGTTCCTGAAACAGCAGCACAGGAGGAGGAGGAGGAGGGTGAGTGCTCTGAAATTGAATCAAATGTGTTAGCTGACCAACGTCTGGGTGAACCACCTGAGTTTGAGAAAGAACTCTTCTTCCTGGACTAAGTGTGCCAGCACCCCCATTTAACTTTTTTAAATTTTTTCTTGTTGAACTTTTTTCTTTTGTCACCAAAAAACACCCCAAAAAAGCAGCTAGAGAAACATTATTATTTTTGTGTCAGATTTATGCTGGCCCACTCTTTTTTTTAGTCACATATATTGCCGGATTTCATTTTGGTCAGTGTGCATTGAAGAAGACCACACAATTGCTTCATGACGGGGACAATGCCTGCCCTTTTCATATTCCTATTGTCTAATGCCTATCCCTTTTTGAATCACTTAGCACTAGAAGATCTGCCCTATATAATCTTTCATTATATACAAGACTGCCTGCCGATACCAAATTCCAATTGGTTGCCTGCATAAAAGATGATTGAATATCTAATACCTAAACTACCGGTGCGTGGATTGGAAGAGGTAACTTCAACTATTGCAACAGTGAGTGTCAGATTGCATGTGTGATAATGATGATTGATGATTCATGTGGCAAGCAGTTAGGGAGGGTGTTGAACATTAATGTGGCAACTTGCCTGAGATGACTGATGTGTAATGTTAGGGGCCTGAATGATGGACGATAATGTTTGCCCTTGAGGTGACTGGCTTTCGCAAACCTACTTTGCAAGAATGAATTAACTCCTATGATCCTTTCGTTTTTTTTCCGTCATCTGGGATGGCTGCCCCAGTCAATCTTTTGATTTACAAGACTTCTAAATTCCAATCTGTTGCTTGCATTACAGGGGAGATGGTGTACCTGCCACCGTGTTTGGAATGGAACAGGTAACTGTTGCAGAAATAAGTGATCAGGTTGTTGAGCTACTGTGAGTGATGATTGATGTGGAGGTTGACAGTGAGGGAGGGTGTGTTGAACTGTAATACGGGAAGTTTCTTGAGATGATTATTGATTTGCCATGTTTGGGGCTTGAGTGATGGGCACTAATGTTTTTCCCTGGAGGTGATTGGCCCTTTCACGCTTAGCAAGATTTAATTGCAGGGTGTTCTCCTTTTTTTCGGTTCTTCAGGGAACAGAACAGTCACTTCAGTTAACAAAGAAACACCTATTCAAAATACTACAAATCTATTTCTCTACTTGTTCTTCAACAACAGTGCTCTCCAAGTCTATCGTGCTCTGGTCATGATGATGACTGGTCTGGGATGGAGTTACTCGGAGTCAGGAGGAGGATCATGGAAGAACTCAGGGCAGGAGACACTGGACAACCCCATCAATACCTAGTGGCAAGAAGCTATTGAGTATCCACTTCAGTTCAAAGGTAAACCAAGAGTCGGAGGCCTAGTACTCAGTCATGTGGAATAGAGAGTGGTGCATTTGTGAAATGCTGCTGTGTGTGTGTGTGTGTGTGTTGGACTTGTGGCAAAAGTGAAACTCTGTGACCCCCCTGTTTTCTTGATACCCTCTTCATGAAGCTTACCTTCCTTCTGTTCTTTTCCTTGATTCTAAAATACAGTTTCTCTTTTATAATCCACAGGCCTTTTTCTAGTCTTCTCCATGAACTAAAGGTGAAACCAAGCTGAGCTCAACAGCACTCCTGCCTGTCTGCACTCATCCTGCAGTTAAGCACTCCTGCTTAACTACAGGATTAGTCCAGACAGGCACCAAAGAGTGGACATTCCCAAGGAGCATTCAGATGCACCACCTAATTTTGCAATACAGTATCATTTTTCTTTTAACAATCATATTAAGAGAAGTGGGTGGGTGGGTTCACTCCCCAACCTAGAAGAAAGAACATTTAGATATCTGGTAACTTGTGTCTCAGGGCAGACGGACTGCTTGCAATGCATTTATCTGTACTCTGTTATACTCATTCCCTTGTTTCCTTCTAACAATAGATTGATAGTGAATGACGTGCTGCTGCTTATTGCCCCGATGAATGTTGTCCTTGTGTTGTGGTGTTTGTCTTCATCAAATTTTTCCTGAAATCTCCTTTTCCTTCCATTCATCAACTCCCTCACCCTCTTCCTCCAGGCTGTGTGATTTAATGAGGTGTGGCTTAATTTATACCATTAATGGATCACATACTTGGTGGAGTGGATGCAGTGAAAGCAACACCAACTTACTTTGGAGTCTTCTAAGCAATAGCCCACACCATCTCATTACCAAACAGCACATTAAGAATTATCCATATTTTAGATATAGAATGAAGAACATCAATCGTCAGCCTCATAATTCAGGCCTTGTGCTGAGCAACCATAAACGTCTGACCTAAGCTTGTCCACCTCAGACTTTGAGTCCATTTTTCATTACTTGAGGATTTCACAAATAATACTACTAGCTCCACATTTTTTAGCACAATCAGGCATTCTTGTTGTATCATCATGTAGTACTCAGGTGGTGTCAAGTAAGTCTTTGTAAATCTTTGCTAAATATATAAACCACTAACTCAGTATTTCTACTTCCATTTAGTTGCCTACAAAGGATAAGCAATCAATCATTCCCAGTTGGAACTTACCTGAATGGAACTGAAAGTGGGACCTCACTGTTATTGCTGCATCTATATTCAGGTAAGACAACTAGTGTGGATGACATTTTATTTAGTAAGTAAGTAACTAACTGCTACTGCTGCTTATCCACACTGTTATATAAAATATAGGTCATCATGACAGCATTGCTCCTAATGCTCAAGATAGTTAGAGAAGTATTACTCTGTAAGTAAGCTCTATGCTCTCAGTTAAGTTACAAGAACATAAACAGGCTTGAAGGCAGCAGTTCAAAGTAAAAGTAAAACAAAGTACTTTCCCTCCACCAAAACAAAAAATGTAAAAAGGGCTAAACGAAGGCATGATGGATATCTGTTCAGATCTGGTCCAGGCTCTGCTCCATTGTTATGAACCTGCTCTCAATGGGGATGTACGTCATTACGACTCACACTTTTACAACGCGTTCCATTACAACGCGGTTGTAACAACGCTTGCGTTGGGGGGGCGCAAATTAAAACATTTTAATTTACTATTCCAACACCAGTCCCCTTGGATAGTAGGGAAGGTGTTGGGATAGTAAATTAAATGATTTACTATCCTTGAGCGCCCCCCAGCGCAAATCGTTGTAACAACTTTTGTTGTTATGACCGCGTCGTAATGGAACGGCGTTGTAATGCTTGCGTCGTAAACGTCGCATACCCTCAATGGTGTTCAGCCACTGCAGGATGTGGCTCAGTAATGGCCTGCTGTGAGTGTGGTAGGGGGGGCAGCAGTTGGCTGGCGGTGGCACCGGCGATGGGATGGCCGGGTGTCTGGAGGCTGAGGGAGACTGGAGGGCGCACTGGGGTCCGGCTGTGATGCGTTCATTTCCTTCTCCTCCTCTTCCAGGACCACTAGCCCGCTGGTATTCCTGCTGAGTATGCTCCAGCCTCTGCCGCGGCAAACAGGCCACTATCCGTTGCCTGGTGGGTGGTCCGGCTGGACCAGCAGGAGCAGCTATATTGAGAAAATAAACCAATTGTAAATAATGCTCTGTGTAAACAATTGTTTTAAATTACTGAGTGGTACAGGAGCAGTACATTGCTGGTCCCCTAGGGCCATTGGAATGTATTTGATGTGATTATGATGAGAAGAGTCATAAGGCCAATTCTATGTTTTACCCACACATGCCAAACATAAAAAAGCACTGACTGTGTGGCAGAAAAGTATTAACAGGCAGAATAACATCACTGGATTAAACAAAACTGTGATTTGGTTATTACTACTAGGTTTAGATCGACTCTATCAACTATTGTTGAGTTGTCCATAAATCCCTATTCCAAATATCCTTAACAAAAACTACATTTGGAACTAATGCATTGCAGTGAATAATCTTTGATTCTATTCCCATTTCTTAACCCCCTTGATGATCCAACTCAGTCTCCCTTTTTTGCAATGGATACTACACATTACTGTGAAATAAATACCTTTAAAGTTTTAACTGTACGAGTTACATAAACAAAGTCACAGAGAGAATGCGCTACTAACTGATTCAGTATAGTGACAGGTGAACAGTCTGCAATGGCTTTTTAATAATCAGCCAAACCGAGTGCCAATGAAGAGTATGATTAGGTGGCGCTGAGTACCTGCCTAGCAGAAACTAGAAACTAGATCACACAATAATATACCACAGTAAACTAAAAGTAACTTACCTCTGAGTGTGAGCAGCATGATATTTGGAAAACATTTTTAGCATTGTAAAGCACTAACATAACAAATAATTAATATACTCACCGAGCCACGGAATCTCGACGCCTAGCAGGTCGAGCAGGTCCTGTATGCGGTGCATTTGCTGCTGGACAGTGCGCCAAATCTGGCTGGTGTCCGTACACACCAGCGCAGCATCCCTCAGGGGCAGTGAAGCTCCCACAGGGGGCACCTACCACCGGGCCTGCTGCCTGCTGCCAGCATGGAAGGGAGATGGCGCTGCACAAAAAAAAAACTAGTGCTGTCACCTCCTCCCCTCCAAGGATCACCCGGGGTCTGCCATGGTGCTGGGTGGGGTAGAAAAAAGAAGGAAAAGGAAGGGAATGGAAAGGAAAGGAAAGAAGAAAGAAATCAGGAAGTAAGGGTAAATAAAGTCAATAATTCACAAAACCACAAAAATAATTTCTCAAAAATGCAAATAAACAAACAAACACAAAGACACACACTTTCATAAAGAATAGAAATTAGGCCTCGATAAGAAATGAAGGAGGAAGATTAGTGAGATTAAAGAGAGATAAGATTTAGGCCTTGCACCATAACAGAGAGCAGAAAAGCAAGATGGGCGCACCCATGCTGACCGCATGGTGCCGTTCGGGCATGATTTAGAACCCAAGAACACACTTGACAATAAAGTAGTGCCATTCAAGCTCGATTTGAAGCACAAGGATGCACTCCGTATTCCCAACGCAACGCAAGCGGGCGCACTTGCAAACTCTGACAGCAAGCAGAACTCCGCATAGCCTGGTGGAGATTGGTTTCGACTCTGCAAAATCCTGCATTGCATAACTCCAAGTACTCCACCCACTCCTAGTTGTCTGTTACATAATAAATATCTTGGTCAGTAGTAAGATCCACTGTAAAAGTTGATAAACTATGCATTGCAGATTTAATTTTACTGTGTTCTAAGTTGAACCTGTTTCTTTGTTTAGCAGGTTTATTAAATTTGTAAGAGACTTCAGAGAATAGAAGCAAGGTATCATTCTTTCATAACTGAGTGGCAATCGTTAGCCCCCTATCTGCCCAGTCCTCCAGTAGATTATTTGACCATTGTGTGTGATGTTCTTTTAGTACCAAATGGAACTTGAATAAAATTGATCCAATATTCACCATCAGGAGTGTATACATTGGTAAAATAATGAACAAAGCAACTCAGAATTTCTAAATCTTGAAAAATCTGTGCATTGAGAACAGATTTAATTTTTATTCTCTTTTTAAATTTGAAATATTTGCAAGGAGTTTACTGGATCTATTTTTGCCCCCATAATTACGGGCATTCCATTTTAATAAGTAATCACTTGCCTTATCCAGGGAGGTTTTATAAGTTCTTCCTAATTAGCATTATTATTTTGAAGTGTAATGCTTCTGTTATAATATTTTGATCTTGTCTAGAATAGGTAATAAAACCTTTTCAGCTTTCTTTCTTTCTTTCTTTCCTTTAAAAGAAACATAATAAATAATGAAACCTCTGGAGGCTGTCATGATAATTGGGAAACCCACTCATACTCATCCCACCCAGTCCTCTTGAATTCCTCTTGTGGTTTCCTTCTTGGATCTATTACAAAAGATGATAGCCATAATTAGTCACTTGATAATATTTTCTATTTATTAAGCATAGTGATGTTCATGTTATTTTTTTCATGGTTAACATAATGTATAACTGTAAATGGTTTCTGCTCAAAAGGAACTGTTAAGCTCTAAAAACTGTCACGTGCTTTAACTTCATTGCCCCTGTAGGAGAGTAGGGTCTGCTATCCTATGGTCACCCCAAAGTTTTGCTTTTTGCTTCACTGGTTTATGACTTAATGTGGCTGTGGGCCTGCTAATCAGACCCACAGCCTGCTGTTCTCTCTCTAAATTGTTACCCATGTACTTTAGGTGCATAACGAAATTGGAACTGGTTCATCTTATTGGCCCCTGTAACAGTGTACCCAGGTACCCAGGGCATAGGTGCTTCCAAGGCCTACCAGGGGCTGCAGCATGTATTGTGCCACCCCTGGCCTGGCCTCCATATTTGACACAACTGGCTGATCACTCAGCTGGGGTAAGTCGGTGTACCCACCCCTTACTTAGGTGTAGTATGCCTATACCTAACCTAAAATGGACACATATGTTCCTATCATTCACTCCTATGGAAGGCCTCATCAATCCTGGAGGCAGAGTGCTTGGAAATATGTGAGATGGTGCTCTGGCATGAGCTGAGCCTGTCTGCAGCTTTCGGAACCATGTCCTTTAGCTGTTTCATGATACTGCCATACCATATACTCTTAAGTGCATTATGAACCTAGCGGTTAAATGCTATCTTAGGTTTGGCTTTAATAAAAACATGTCGAGTAAGGTGTCATACGAATTGGAATACTACTCCCTCGCCAGTTCTGGCGACGGGGGTAGCATTCCACCCTTCTAGAGGGACACGACATGTACCTAGCCTGAACCCCGGTTAAAGTTAAACAGAGCCTCAGCATCACAAAATGGATGCTGCCACCACAGACACAAGTCTGACCTCCTGCTGCTGGGAGTCCTTCCAGCAAGGGCAGCTTGGACAAAGGGTTTCCTGCCTTGGGAGGTGCTAGGTCCACCCCAGACAGGATTTTGTGTATTGGGTAGGACAGGGCTGAATAGAATCAGACATGCCTGGGGCACACAAGGTGTCCCTGTGCATAGGCCAGTTCAAACCGGTGCTGGGGCTTTCCAGCCCCAGTCCTGGCGCGAAACTGGACAAAGGAAAGGGGGTGTAACCACCCCCCTTCCTGGTTCCACCCAGAGGAGGGACCTAGTAGGTGATCCGGCCCCCCAGATTCGAATAAGAGTGGGAGCTGTGTCCTGAGACTTCAGATCATCCTGAATCAACTTGAAATACAGAAGAAGACTGGACTTCGACATTCTGCTGCACAGAAGACGGAAGAGAATCTCCCTTGTGGCCAAGGAGTGACCACCCTGTGAACACAGGCACCAACCAGCAACTCGACGTCTGCTTTGCCGCCGCCTCCCGCCAGAGCCCGAGCCCAGAGCCTGACAAGACCCAGACTTCCAGACTTCTCACTGCCCGATCCACAGTCCCTGCAAAGAAGGGACCCGTGGAGGCACCGAGAGATGTGGGACTGGACCTCTTGGAAGACCACCGAAACGCTGACTGTGCAGCATCAGAGGCACCCTCGATGCTGTGCTTTGGGGTTTGAGAAGCTTCAACCTCGAGCAGCCCTTGCACTGAAGATCAGCCCCCCAGCATCTCCAGGATCTGCGTGGGGCCCTTTTGCACAGTGCCACTCGACGCGCCATCCCGTCCACTTGCCACGTGGCTAGCGGCCATCTTGGCGACAAAACCTTCAACTTACACTGCGGGTCTGCTTGCTCCAGACTTGCCCTCGCTCCTGTAAAAAGGAGCACCTGCTCTGACCTTGCTGGTCCGAGTAACAAGCCTTTTTCGTTTCCTGCGTGGCTTGCATTAGCCAAGGCCTGTTTGCTCCAATCAAGTTGCCGATACCGCCAATAGCGAGAAGCCTGCGTGGGACAGCTCGTGACCGACTCCTGGATGTCCTCGACCCCTCGTGTCCACGTGGCTGCAGAGAGAATCTACACTACATCACCTGTTTGCACCCGACATCGCCTGGTTCCAGTCTGGTTCCACGGTAGTCACTGGCTAGTGACTTTGAACATTGTCCCCTCTGCTTTCAGGTCTTCACCTCTTCAGATCCACCCTTGGATCCACCGGAACTCTTCACATCGAGCCGCCTGCAGCATCTTCAGCTCCAAGCACCATCGACCTGCGTGACGAAACCCGACACTACTTTGACCCTGTGCACCCGCTTCCTGTGGGTGAGGTAACTCAGCAACGCTGGTGTTCCCACACTGGTACACACCTCTAGTGTCTGTGTCTAAAGTTTCATCCTTCTAGGTCACTCGGAAGGTTCCTTAATAACTAACTTTTTAACTTTTACGCACCATTGACATTGCATTGGTAAAGCGTGCACTTTCCGCACTGCACCCGAGTCCCGCGGGCCTTTCCCGACTTCTTCACTGCTAGTCCCGAACAGCTCCAGCGATTCCCCAGGCCCTAGGCCTCTTCACTTTCCCCATAGTGGTTCTTATACCACTATTTTAGTATATGGTTTAGGTGGCCCCTAGGGCTCATCCATAATTGTGCAACTCTTGTGTATTTAAACTGTGTTTTGTTTTAACGCATTTGCTTCTGTGCTCATAAAGAGTATCAGGGATATTTGTAGAAATAAATCTATATATATTTTCAATATATATCTGTGTGGTGTCCTTTCATTTGGTATTCAAGGGATTGTGTATGGTAAAACAGCTTGCTTCACATGCCTTTGCAGAGTTTAGCCTAAGACTGCTTAGTCCATGCTACCCCTAGGATAGCTTGTCTATAAGGTTGACTTTACAACCTGCACCATAAGGGTTGCTTGGCATGGTACAAGGTGATCACTAGAACTAGTGAGCATCATATACCAGGCCAACTTCTCACATTGGTGAGCAGCGGATTGGGATTTGAGCTTGCTGTTGTTTTACCATTACAATCTTTGAAAATATCATTTGAAAGATCATACAGGTACCTGATAGGTACACTAAAACAAGACTAGATATACTTCAGTTCTACTGAACTTAGTTGTTGTAGAGCATAGGGAGTAGCACACCCTGACTACAACTACTAGATAGGTTTTGTAGGAAAACACAAGTGTAGGTAGATTGCAACACATCCACCACACTAGAGCAATGTCTGGAGCAGAGGGATCCACTGGAACCACCTCTGTTGAGAGTGACCCTCCAAGGGCACCATCCAAATTTGCTATCTTTCCATTTAAGGAACTGAGGCAACTGTGTTCCATGAGAGGAATCAAAACAGGTCCTACTCCTACAGCAGGACACCTCGGAGAGCTGTTAGACCAGTCTGAAGCTCTAAAAAGCTCCAAACCAGGCCCCTCAGGGACTGGAGATGGAGGGTCTCCCACTGAAGATGATAACCCTGATGCCCCTGCCCCTGTCATCCAGATAGATGAGGAAGACCAGACCCCTGGGAATTCTCAGCCTGAGGAAGAAGAAGAGGAGGAGGAGGGAGAAGAAAGTGATTCTGATGATGGTAGAAATAGCCAGGTGTTAGTCAGCAGGCTTAACCAGGCTAACCTAAGCTTATTTGGGACTGAAGGTGGGTCCAACCCATTCAGACCCCCAAATGGACTTAACCAGGAGCATAGGAGGAGGAGGAATCACTCAGGTGAGTCCAATACTTCCCATGTTTCTAGAGGTTCTCATGGCAACTCCAGAAGGGAGTTCACTAGCCCTCAGAGAAGGGAACATGAGGCCAAAATGAGAGAGGCTGAACTTAGGATTCAGAGGCAAGAGTTAGAAGTTGCCCTGGCCAAAGAGAAACTTGCTAGAGCAAGGCAGCCTAGAGAGAGAGTGGATTAGAATCCACTGGTGGCAACATTATCCCTAAGGATAAAGACAGGTCCCATGACAATAGAAACCTGAGTAAGATTGTGCCCCCCTACAAAGTTGGGATGATATCCACAAGTGGATGACTGCACTTGAGAGAGCTTGCAAAGTACAGCAGGTCCCTCAGGAGCAGTGGGCAGCAATCTGGTGGCTCTCCTTTGAAGGTAGAGGCCGAGACAGACTCCTCACAGTTAGTGATGGGGATTCTAGAAACTACCTGGTCCTGAAGAGTGCTCTGATTGATGGGTTAGGCTTAACCACTGAACAGTACAGGTTAATGTTCAGAGACACCCAGAAGACACAGACTCAGGACTGGTCTGAATTTGTTGAATGTGCCACTAAGGCTCTGGAGGGCTGGTTGCTGGGAAGTAAGGTTACAGACTATGAAGGATTGTACAATTTGCTTATGAGAGAACAGATTTTAAATAACTGTCAGAACCAGCAGTTGCATCAACATTTGGTTGACTCAGATCTAACCTCTCCCCAAGAATTGGGAAAGAGGGCAGACAAATGGGTTAGAACCAGAGTTAAGCAAAAGAACCAGAACCAGAACCAGGGTGGTGACCAAAAGAAAACAGACCAGAAGGGTGGGGAGCAGAAAGCTAAAGACCAGAAGTCTTCAACAGGGCCCCAAACTAATACTGAGGGTGGGTCCCAAACTTCCAAGAAGAAGAAGAAAGAAGGTCAAAGAAAACCCTGGTGTAGCTTTTGCAAAAACACCACTCACTGGACAAGTGATTGTAAAAAGGGTGGAGACCCCAACACTGCAGCCCCTAAGGCACCTGCACCCACTAGTACAGTTGGCAGTGTTGGTCCACAGACTAAGGGGGTAGTGGGTATCACCTTGGCAACTGATGGAGATTCTGACCTAGTCAGAGTCCCCACACAGGCTGTTCTGATTTGTGATGGGGAGATTGATTTTTCCCCTACTGTCAGTCCCAATAATTTGGGCAAGTACAGACAGACACCTTTAATTAATGAAAAAGTGGCTCAAGCATACAGGGACACATGTGCCAGTGTCACTATGGTGACGCCTAGCTTTGTGGACCCTGGACAATACATACCAGGTGATAATTACCTGGTGAGCAATGCCAGCAATGTCACTACTACACATAGTGTGGCAATTGTTAACTTTTCCTGGGGAGGGGTAACTGGCCTAAAAAGAGTTGTGGTTAGTGCTGATCTCCCAGTAGAATGTTTGTTGGGCAATGACCTGGAGAGTTCTCTATGGTCAGAAGTTGAGTACAGGACTCATGCAGAGATGTTAGGGATATCATCACATGTCCTTGCTGTGACCAGGTCACAGGCCAAAAAGTGCCTCTCTGAACCTCAGGTCTTGGATCCTGGAACAATGGACCAAGTACCTTCCAAGACAAGGAACAGGAGGGTAAAGGCTGTGCCTTCCCAAATGCCTACAAGTGAGGATCAGCCTTCACAGGAAGATGATTCTGAGACCCCTGAAGGAACTGTCCCTATAGAGCTTGAACCTGATCAGGTTGAGTTTCTGGGGACAGGGGGACCTTCTAGGGCAGACTTGGGGCAGGCTCAGTTATCCTGTCCTTGTCTTGAACCCCTCAGACAGCAGGCTGCTGCTGAGGCTACTGGGAATGCTCAAGGTACCCATAAGGTTTATTGGGATGATGGGCTCCTTTATTCAGAGGGTAGAGACCCCAAGCCTGGTACAACCAGGAGGTTGGTCATACCCCTGCAATTTAGGGGCTTCCTTCTTACCTTGGCACACGATATTCCCTTAGCAGGACACCTAGGCCAGAACAAAACATGGGACAGACTTGTCTGTCACTTTCACTGGCCTCACATGTCAGAAGATACCAAGGAGTTTTGTCGCTCCTGTGTAACCTGCCAAGCAAGTGGCAAAGCAGGTGGTACCACAAAGGCCCCCCTAATACCATTACCTGTGGTGGGGGTGCCCTTTGAAAGGGTGGGGATTGTTGGACCAATGGATCCCCCTACAGCATCTGGGCACAGATTCATACTGGTGGTGGTGGACCATGCCACCAGGTACCCAGGGGCAATTCCACTTAGGACCACAACAGCTCCTATTGTGGCCAGGGCCTTACTTGGAGTTTTCTCCAGAGTGGGGTTTCCTAAGGAGGTAGTATCTGATAGAGGTGCAAACTTCATGTCAGGTTACTTGACAGCTATGTGGAAGGAGTGTGGTGTCAACTATAAGTTCACCACTCCCTATCATCCACAATGCAATGGGCTTGTCGAGAGATTCAACAAGACCCTAAAGGGCATGATCAAAGGATTACCTGAGAAGCTCAGGCGAAGATGGGATATCCTTCTGCCCTGCCTTCTGTTTGCTTACAGAGAGGTCCCACAAAAGGGTGTTGGCTTCAGCCCCTTTGAATTGTTGTTTGGACATCCTGTAAGAGGACCCCTATGTCTGGTAAGGGAAGGATGGGAGTTACCTCTCAAAAAGCCCAAGCAAGACATAGTGGACTATGTACTTGGTCTCCGCTCCAGGATGGCTGAGTATATGGAGAAGGCATCCAAAAACCTTGAGGCTAGCCAGGAATTACAGAAAGCCTGGCATGACCAAAAGGCTGTCCTGACTGAGTACCAGCCTGGACAGAAGGTATGGGTGTTGGAGCCAGTGGCCCCAGCAGCACTCCAAGACAAATGGTCTGGACCCCATACAATCCTTGAGAAAAAGGGAGAGGTTACCTACTTGGTGGACCTTGGAACTCCCAGGAGCCCCCACAGGGTGCTCCATGTTAACAGGCTGAAAGCATATGTTGACAGGGCAGACATGGGCTTGCTCATGGCTACAGATGAGGGGCAGGAGGAAGAGAGTGACCCTCTCCCAGACCTGCTGACTCAGAACCCTGAGGATGGCTCAGTTGATGGTGTGGCCTTAGATGGCAGCCTCACTGAACATCAGCAACATGACTGTACACAGGTTTTGCAGTCATATCGAGATATGTTCTCCCTGACACCCAGTCAGACTAACTGGTGTACCCATGTGGTGGACACTGGTGATAGTCTTCCTGTAAAGAACAAAATTTACAGGCAGCCTGACCATGTCAGAGACTGTATCAAGGCTGAGGTGCAAAAGATGCTGGAGTTAGGTGTCATTGAGCCTTCAGAGAGCCCCTGGGCTAGCCCAGTGGTTCTGGTCCCCAAACCTCACACCAAAGATGGAAAGAGAGAGATGAGGTTCTGTGTGGATTACAGAGGACTCAATGCTGTCACCAGGACAGATGCACAGCCAATTCCAAGGGCAGATGAGCTCATAGACAAATTGGCTTCTGCCAAGTATTTGAGCACATTTGACTTGACAGCTGGCTACTGGCAAATCAGGTTAGCTGAGGAGTCTAAAGCCAAGACAGCATTTTCTACCCCCAGTGGGCATTACCAGTTTGTGGTGATGCCCTTTGGTTTGAAAAATGCACCTGCCACCTTCCAAAGGTTGGTGAATCAAGTCCTTACTGGGCTGGATGACTTTTGTGCAGCATATCTGGACGATATTGCTGTCTTTAGCTCCACCTGGGAGGATCACCTGGTCCACCTGAAGGAAGTGCTAGAGGCTCTGCAAAAGGCAGGCCTCACTATCAAGGCAACCAAGTGCCAGATAGGGCAGAGTAAGGTTGTGTACTTGGGCCACCTTGTGGGTGGAGGCCATGTTCAACCACTGGAGAGTAAGATTCAGACCATAAAGGACTGGACTCCTCCAACTACCCAGACTCAGGTCAGAGCTTTCTTGGGCCTGACTGGGTACTACAGGAAGTTTGTTAAGAACTATGGGTCCATTGTGACTCCTCTTAATGATCTGACATCCAAGAAGATACCCAAAAAGGTTCAGTGTACAGAATACTGTCAAAAGGCATTTGATGACCTGAAGAAGGCCATGTGCTCTGCACCTATCCTGAAGAGTCCTGACTACTCAAGAGAGTTTATTGTCCAAACAGATGCTTCTGAGTTGGGAGTGGGAGCTGTGCTTTCACAACTTAATGTAGATGGTCAAGACCAGCCCATTGCTTTTATTAGCAGAAGGCTGACCCCCAGAGAGAAACGTTGGTCAGCCATTGAGAGGGAGGCCTTTGCTGTGGTGTGGGCCCTGAAGAAGTTGAGACCATACTTGTTTGGCACTCACTTCAAGATTCAGACCGACCATAAGCCCCTCTTATGGCTTAATCAGATGAAGGGTGAAAACCCCAAACTGCTCAGGTGATCCATTTCCCTACAGGGGATGGACTTTACAGTGGAGCACCGCCCAGGGACTGACCATGGTAATGCAGATGGTCTCTCCAGGTACTTCCACTTAGAACATGAAGACACAACTGGTCATGGTTAGTCTAATGTCCCTGCGTTTGGGGGGGGGTTGTGTAGGAGAGTAGGGTCTGCTATCCTATGGTCACCCCAAATTTTTGCTTTTTGCTTCACTGGTTAATGACTTAATGTGGCTGTGGGCCTGCTAATCAGACCCACAGCCTGCTGTTCTCTCTCTAAATTGTTACCCATGTACTTTAGGTGCATAACGAAATTGGAACTGGTTCACCTTATTGGCCCCTGTAACAGTGTACCCAGGTACCCAGGGCATAGGTGCTTCCCAGGCCTACCAGGGGCTGCAGCATGTATTGTGCCACCCCTGGCCTGGCCTCCATATTTGACACAACTGGTTGATCACTCAGCTGGGGTAAGTCGGTGTAACCACCCCTTACTTAGGTGTAGTATGCCTATACCTAACCTAAAATGGACACATATGTTCCTATCAGTCACTCCTATGGAAGGCCTTATCAATCCTGGAGGCAGAGTGCTTGGAAATATGTGAGATGGTGCTCTGGCATGAGCTGAGCCTGTCTGCAGCTTTCGGAACCATGTCCTTTAGCTGTTTCATGATACTGCCATACCATATACTCTTAAGTGCATTATGAACCTCGCGGTTAAATGCTATCTTGGGTTTGGCTTTATCAAAACATGTCGAGTAAGGTGTCATACGAATTGGAATACTACCCCCTCGCCAGTTCTGGCGACGGGGGTAGCATTCCACCCTTCTAGAGGGACACGACATGTACCTAGCCTGAACCCCGGTTAAAGTTAAACAGAGCCTCAGCATAACAAAATGGATGCTGCCACCACAGACACAAGTCTGACCTCCTGCTGCTGGGAGTCCTTCCAGCGAGGGCAGCTTGGAAAAAGGGTTTCCTGCCTTGGGAGGTGCTAGCACCACCCCAGACAGGATTTTGTGTATTGGGTAGGACAGGGCTGAATAGAATCAGACATGCCTGGGGCACACAAGGTGTCCCTGTGCATAGGCCAGTTCAAACCGGTGCTGGGGCTTTCCAGCCCCAGTCCTGGCGTGAAACTGGACAAAGGAAAGGGGGTGTAACCACCCCCATTCCTGGTTCCACCCAGAGGAGGGACCTAGTAGGTGATCCGGCCCCCCAGATTCGAATAAGAGTGGGAGCTGTGTCCTGAGACTTCAGATCATCCTGAATCAACTTGAAATACAGAAGAAGACTTGACTTCGACATTCTGCTGCACAGAAGACGGAAGATAATCTCCCTTGTGGCCAAGGAGTGACCACCCTGTGAACACAGGCACCAACCAGCAACTCGACATCTGCTTTGCCGCCGCCTCCTGCCGGAGCCCGAGCCCAGAGCCTGACAAGACCCAGACTCCCAGACTTCTCACTGCCCGATCCACAGTCCCTGCAAAGAAGGGACCCGTGGAGGCACCGAGAGACGTGGGACCGGACCTCTTGGAAGACCCCCGAAACGCTGACTGCGCAGCATCAGAGGCACCCTCGATGCTGTGCTTTAGGGTTTGAGAAGCCTTAACCTCGAGCAGCCCTTGCACCGAAGATCAGCCCCCCAGCATCTCCACGATCTGCGTGGGGCCCTTTTGCACTGTGCCACTCAACGCGCCATCCCGTCCACTTGCCACGTGGCTAGCGGCCATCTTGGCGACGAAACCTTCAACTTACACTGTGGGTCTAGTTGCTCCAGACTTGCCCTCGCTCCTGTAAAAAGGAGCACCTGCTCTGACCTTGCTGATCCGAGTAACAAGCCTTTTTCGATTCCTGCGTGGCTTGCATTAGCCAAGGCCTGTTTGCTCCAATCAAGTTGCCGACACCGCCAATAGCGAGAAGCCTGCGTGGGACAGCTCGTGACTGACTCCTGGATGTCCTCGACCCCTCGTGTCCATGTGGCTGCAGAGAGAAGCTACACAACATCACCTGTTTGCACCCGACATCGCCTGGTTCCAGTCTGGTTCCACGGTAGTCACTGGCTAGTGACTTTGAACATTGTCCCCTCTGCTTTCAGGTCTTCACCTCTTCAGATCCACCCTTGGATCCACAGGAACTCAGCACATCGAGCCGCCTGCAGCATCTTCAGCTCCAAGCACCATCGACCTGCGTGACGAAACCCGACACTACTTCGACCCTGTGCACCCGCTTCCTGTGGGTGAGGTAACTCAGCAACTTATAACAACTAAGCTCTCGCAACCACAAAACAGTGTGACAATTAGGACAAAAGTGACCATAAAAGTAACAGAAAGCAGCAGATCTCTGTGTTCGTGTTCTGTTTCCAAAGGGATGTTTATTTGAATCCACAATCAGCCTCACTCAGCCGACACGTGTTTCATCGTGTTGAAGTGGAGTCAACACGACTCTTCAGGGCTGATGAAATAAAATGAACACATGTATAATACATTACACTGTAGCACATCTGGTACACTTGACAGTGAAAAAGACGTGCACGGAAGTGGAAAGTGAACGATCCTTACGTGCCACGTGGCCGTTTAGTGATCATGTGCCGTGCACATCCACACTCGCAAACTATTAATGGTGGTAAAGTGCGTGGGTGGCAAAAGCACCATCCCCCTGTGTTTCATCAGTTCATTCACTATTGGTGTAAAATCACAATCACAAGGTTCTTCGTCTCACGCTCACGTGGATACTGCGTTTAGTGAAGGTTCAGGGTCTAAAAAGTGTAGCTTGATCCATTCTATTTAGCATGCAGTGAGTATGTCATGCTTAATACCAAGGTAGGTAAATGTGCGTGGAAAAATTTCATGCGACTATATGAAACCCACAGTCTTTAACCTAATAGCCTACCTGGTAAAAAATATTTCAGGTATTGTATCGTCGATGGGGAATTATTTTGAGCAAGTAGATCGATAAATCTAAAAATATGACAGGTAAATAAAAATAAAAATTGAAAAAGGGAGAACATAACTAAGAAGGCAAGTGGAAAAGACTACAGGGTGCAGTAAAGCAGTGTTAGCTGTCGCTTACCCTGAAAGAATGATTGACAGGTATGTCAAACTGTAATTGGCGTGGATGACCCTGGTAACGGGTAAGAAGTCTAAGTAATCACAAAGTAGTATCGGACTGTCACAATGCTGTTCGTTTATTCCAAAATGAGACTGCACAGGAAAAACAAAATAGTATCCAAAATCAATTAGAACATCCAAAAGTGAAAGAATTAATCACGTCTTCGAAATGCAGAAGTACTACATCGTATTGATAAGCCAAGGGGTACATACCTAAACACATGTATGTGTTTAGCCAAAACCGGGAGGGGATCCGAATGTCTGTCCGGATAGAAGTTGGGTACACTTCTCCGTAAGTAAAACGTACTAAAAGAGGAAACACAAAAAGGGGGGCGGTAGTGTTATACCTCTATCAGCCTTAAAACGTCATATCGAAGTTAACCTGAATAAAAGGGAGAATTGTGTTCCTCTTTCCTGCCGCGCGGTATCCCTCCTCTGTGTGTTCCCGGTCGCCGTGTTCCAAAAACGGACACGTGACCGGAAACAGGATGGGGAGATATAGTCTCACAAAGAGCCGGTCGGCTAAAGCGTCACACCATGACCGCCATCTTGGTAGTGGTAATGTTCGCTGTAAGTCACCTAAACAGCGGAACATACAGATCAAGTCACTGTTTAATTGATAGTGAAACTCACTATGAGGACAATGTGTGTTCAGAGGAAAAACAGGACCAGGAAGTATTCCGAGGTGCTCTAGTATAAGCCTCTCGTTAGGTGTGTATAATCGGTGCATTCTATAGAAAAATAGATCTAAGTAGATCCATTGGCCATCTGTCTGGTGCGTGGCTAGTATTAATTGAAAAGTAAAGCGAAGAGCAATTAGCTCGTCCAGTAGAGTCAATTATGTACGATTTTGAACGTATCCTAAAAAGGGGGGTTCAGAGTAAAAATGAAGAGCTCAGTATACTGGTAAAAAGCCAAAAGTGATGGCATACCAGTCCATACCTTAAATAGAGCCATAAGTTTGGTGATCACGTGAGAAACGTGTTTGGTGATCCCAAAAAAAAAAAAAAAAATGTTCACTAAATTGTTTTGTTAACATAGAAAAACTCCCCTAAAGCACCCATACGTGAAAGGTAAAGTGGCAAAGTGAATTGGTGACTTTCCAATCTATATATCACATTTCTTGCCTTCTTAATATAAATTCATAAGATTCCATTGACGAAGGCAAATCTAAGGCTACAGTTTGGTACCTTATAATATGTACATTACATTCCAGTATAAAATAAACACAAGGTGTTCAGCACATTAAAAAATATACGGTAAATCGCAATCCCTGGAGGGTCGTAAACAAGTCATGCCTCCCCAGAAATTAAAAGACCATATCTCCAAATGAATTAGTTTTTGCAGTTCTCATTTCAGTTTCCACGTTTTCATGTCTATTTGTAGATTGTATAAACAAATGACGGAATCATCAATCATGTACAGCATTTACTTAGGATGATAGGGCATTAGTTCCCTAAAAAGAATTGAAGCTCAGGGTCATAGTTCAGCCCGTGTTCCACGCATTGCAAACGCATGATCCACGTGGCTTCCCTACGTCTCAGAGTAAGTTCTCTGTTGCCCCCCCTAATGTTTTGGGGGATTACATCAATGCCAAAGAAACGTACCTTCACCTCATCCTCAAGTGGTTGGCATGCCGCAATGTGCAGTGCAACCGGGTATTTGGGATCTCTTTTTTGAATCGCCCGTATATGCTCAGCTAGTCTCTCTTTAAGGGGTCTGATTGTACTGCCCACATAAATTTTTCCACAAAGGCATTCAATAATGTACACCACGTATCTGGTTAGACATGTGATGTTATGCCTGATAGTGTATAAAACACCATATATAAATCAATAAAGGCTAGCTAGTTTAAGGGAAATATTAGGGAGACTCTGGTACGTCAGCAGTGACAATATGTGGGAAAAACACTGTTTTCCTTTGAAAGCCCTCACCCACCGACCTAGTCGGTGGCATGCTTCATCATCGGGCCCACCACAGTGGCACCGAATGTGCCCCGGGTGTGCTTCAACGCCAGGTGACTGCGGAGCTGGTATGTTGCTGAGTGTGCAGTGAAGGGGTGTGAAGGTGAGAAATTAAAATGCTATCCAGGAGGTCCCAGCACCCGAGGGTATTAGCAATATTTAATGAACTGGGCCTCTGTTAGCAGGTTAAAAAGGCAATAGGACGTTTTAAGGGAGAGTTACAATGACCTCCAGCGTCCAGTGTGGTCTACATGTTTCTGCCAGTGCCTTTGTTATAAGCTGGCTTTCCTCAGGACCAAAAAGGGGTGAAAAGTGCAAATAATAATAAACTATATTAAGTGAGTGTTGTTATTTTCTCTATGTGTCGCGCACGCTAAGGCGCTGTAGCTGTTAGAGGGGGATTCCCTCAAGCTTTTCTACACAGAACACATAGGACAAAGACAAGACGTACAAGGAAGAGTCATATTAGGTTTACATTAAGTAAAAGAACCACTTATAGCCGACTTGTAAGGTGGTGTTCGACCTATATGCGGCTAAGGTGAGCTCATTGGGGACTCCATAGAGCTTGTGAGGGTATATTCAACCGTTAGTGAGGGGTGGTGGGCTAAAAACGAAATCACAAGGTGAGGTACAGGGAAGTAATAGTACTAAGTCCTCACTCTGTTATTTCAATGTAAAAAGCCTCATGGGTCGCCTGGCAGAGAAAGAGACCCTGTAGGGATAAAAATGAGACATACAAGGCTTTCTAACCTGTAGGGAGAGAAAGTTCTTACCCCATTTGCAGGATTTAGAGGGTTACTCACGAGTAGTTCGGTCTGGTTCCTCCTAGGACCTATTCATCCATCCGCGGAGACAACCAGCACGCCAAACGAGACAGGCTTGAGAATGAAGTCCACCTTCACCCCCCCACCGGGTAGCATCCCGGTCGAAATCCTGACGTTCGAACAGGCAGTCTACACCGATATACAAAACCTACAACAAAAGGACACCTTTAACAACCTGTCCAGCAAAGATAGAAGTACCATCCAACGCCTACAAAATGATCCCACACTGGTAATCAAACCTGCTGATAAAGGGGGAGGAATAGTCTTGATGAACAAGACTGACTACGACCTCGAATGTAAGAGGCTCCTCAGTGACACAAGAAACTACAAACGCCTCACCAGAGACCCGACTGCACAACTTCAAGTCACCATCAACCAACTGGTCACCAACGCAAAAGACAACGAACACATCTCTAAACAAGAGGCGGACTACCTTTGTCCCAAAGAAATAAAGACCCCTTACTTCTACACGGTCCCCAAGATACATAAAGGTATCTCTCCACCACCCGGGAGACCCATCGTATCAGGGATCAAGTCACTCCTAGAGCCCCTATCACGGTTCTGTGATTTTTTCCTAAACCCACTCGTCCAAAAGACCCCCTCTTACATTAAAGACACCAAACACCTCCTTAGTGTGATTCAAGATATTGACTTTGACCCCACCACAGAACTCATGGCAGGACTAGACATAGAAAGCCTATATACTAGCCTACCACAGGACGCTACACTCCAAGTGTTACATGATGTCCTAATGACAAGCCCCTGGGAGTACAACACCCCCCGTAGCTTCATCTTAGACTGCGCGGCTCTGGCTCTCAAAGAGAACTATTTTGAATATGAAGGCACGCACTACTTACAGACGAATGGAACGTCCATGGGCAGTGTTTTTGCCCCTAGTGTGGCAGGATTGTACGTGGCCCACTTTGAAGACACCCACGTACTACAACCCACTAACCCTTTCTCTGCCAACATACGTATGTGGCGTCGGTATATCGACGATATACTCTTAATATGGAAAGGAGACCAAGAATCACTGGACAGCTTCATACTCTGGGTCAACCAACTGGACCCCTACTTACGCTTCACATGCACCAGCAGTACCACTGAACTACCCTTCCTGGACCTGAACATCAAACCACACAATGGGAAGCTTACCACCACCACCTACTACAAACCCACAGCAAGGAACTCACTGCTTAGGTTTGACAGTTTTCACCCTCGACACCTGAGGGAAAACTTGCCCTACGGGCAGTTTTTACGTATCAGGCGCAATTGCAGTAACATCCAGGACTATAAACAACAGTCCAATGACCTAGTTCACAAACTGAGGGACCGTGGCTACCCCACCAGGATAATAAACCAAACCCGCAAAAGAGCAAGGAATCAAAATCGAGAAGCCCTCCTGGAAAACTACGACAAACCTGAGGAAGAACCAGTCCTCACCTGTGTAACAACGTACAACACAGCATCGAACCAAGTTTCCAACATTATACAACGGCACTGGAAAATTATCAACTCTGGCACAAGACAATGGGAAAAACCACGCATTGCCTACAAAAGATCTACCAACCTAAGAGACCAGCTAGTCAACACCAGGCCACGCACGACCAATCAGAACAGAGACAACACAATTGTTAACGCATGGGGCCTGCCCAAGATCATCGGACACCAACCCTGTAACAACTGCAGCGTATGCCACCTTACATCTCCGTCCAAAACCCTCAATCTGGAACCAGGCAAAACCTGGATGCAACGAAATTTCACTAACTGCAACTCTACCAACCTGGTTTACCTGATAACGTGCAGATGCGGCCTGAGATACATTGGCATGACCACTCGCAAGGTACGCACAAGAATGACCGAACACAGGAGTACAATAAGATGTGGGAAAAATATCAGTAAACTTACAGATCACTTCCTGACCCACAACCACACACCAAATGATTTCTCCTGGACTGTCATTGAGAAATTTGACAATGCCAAAGATGAAAGATTCCTTCTACAAAAAGAGCAGCGCTGGATTTACCGCCTGGCCACACACATCCATGGCCTGAACGATGCCATTCCATGGAATAGCCTAACAGTATAACCATATCATGCCCACCTATACAACTTGGGCTGTGAGCCAGTAATAACCTCCCCGGTCCTACTCAGTAGCACCTAGCACTTCATGTGAGACACTTGTGCCCCTGTCCCCCTGCATGAGCGTCCTCCCTGACCCCTTCTCTCCAACTAGTGATCCCCCCTCTCTACTTAGTATTTCCTAAGCCTGATGGGCATTACCCATTCTCAACATAGTGGCCCAATACTTCGTTTATAATGACTCTCTGGGTATCACATAGTCAGCGCTACACACACCTGTTAACTCACAGGTTATTCTCTTTGCCCAGCGCTTGTGTTTCTTTACATGTGCCAGAGCTTAATACTTTGTCTATTATAACGCTTGGGCTAGCGCACATCCAGCGCCACGCACACCTGTTCTCACACAGGCTGCTCATACAGCCCAGCGCTTGCAGCGCTCACCCGGCGATGCTCCGCGCATGCGCATCAGAGCCCCGTTCCTTGCGCATGCGCATTGACGCGCCCTGCCTTCCGCGCATGCGCGAGTCCACGCGCTGCTCCCCTGCACATGTGCAGTTGGTTGCAGCATGATAGGGCGTTTTACGCGCATACCGCCTTCTCTTTCTACTCTAACCAGGTGAAATAGATTACGATTAGAGCATAAAAAGACAAACATTGCGGCCCAGTCACTGCATTTCGGGCGCCGCGGATGGATGAATAGGTCCTAGGAGGAACCAGACCGAACTACTCGTGAGTAACCCTCTAAATCCTGCAAATGGGGTAAGAACTTTCTCTCCCTACAGGTTAGAAAGCCTTGTATGTCTCATTTTTATCCCTACAGGGTCTCTTTCTCTGCCAGGCGACCCATGAGGCTTTTTACATTGAAATAACAGAGTGAGGACTTAGTACTATTACTTCCCTGTACCTCACCTTGTGATTTCGTTTTTAGCCCACCACCCCTCACTAACGGTTGAATATACCCTCACAAGCTCTATGGAGTCCCCAATGAGCTCACCTTAGCCGCATATAGGTCGAACACCACCTTACAAGTCGGCTATAAGTGGTTCTTTTACTTAATGTAAACCTAATATGACTCTTCCTTGTACGTCTTGTCTTTGTCCTATGTGTTCTGTGTAGAAAAGCTTGAGGGAATCCCCCTCTAACAGCTACAGCGCCTTAGCGTGCGCGACACATAGAGAAAATAACAACACTCACTTAATATAGTTTATTATTATTTGCACTTTTCACCCCTTTTTGGTCCTGAGGAAAGCCAGCTTATAACAAAGGCACTGGCAGAAACATGTAGACCACACTGGACGCTGGAGGTCATTGTAACTCTCCCTTAAAACGTCCTATTGCCTTTTTAACCTGCTAACAGAGGCCCAGTTCATTAAATATTGCTAATACCCTCGGGTGCTGGGACCTCCTGGATAGCATTTTAATTTCTCACCTTCACACCCCTTCACTGCACACTCAGCAACATACCAGCTCCGCAGTCACCTGGCGTTGAAGCACACCCGGGGCACATTCGGTGCCACTGTGGTGGGCCCGATGATGAAGCATGCCACCGACTAGGTCGGTGGGTGAGGGCTTTCAAAGGAAAACAGTGTTTTTCCCACATATTGTCACTGCTGACGTACCAGAGTCTCCCTAATATTTCCCTTAAACTAGCTAGCCTTTATTGATTTATATATATAAACTGGGGATACAGGCTAGCTTATCTAGTCCTCTCTCTCTTGTTGATCTGTATAGTGTATAAAACACCGTCATGACCTCTGAACGTTTTGGTGCCATGTTTGGCCCAAACACACAAGGAACAGAAGCCGCATTTAAAGAAACCCAGGCCATGTGTGGTAAGCCAATCCGAAGCTGAAGTGTTGTGTGGGACCGTAGGACTAAGTTTATTTTTCAGTGTACATCCCTTTCTGTATGTGATGGCGGGTCTCTCTGGTAGCCACTCTCTTAGGGTTGGATCTGAGGTAAGCAGTTTCCAATGTTTGTTGAAACTCTTGGAGACTGTCTGATGTAGCGCATTGTACTCAGTAATGAGTCTAATTTTTTGGGTGGAGGATTCACTGTCGGCACGTTTCTTTAGACAATCTGGTCTTGAGGCGCGACGAACCCTATTCTCTGCTGATCTCAGAGTTTGGAGGGGATAACCTCTGTTAAGAAATCTGTTTCTCATGTTGCTTAGACAGTTGTCAAATTCTCTAGGCTCACTGCAGTTACGTTTAGCTCTCAGGTATTCACCATAGGGTATAGCCTGTATTTGGTGTGTAGGATGAGAGCTGCAAGCGTGGAGAACAGAGTTACAGGAAGTGGGTTTCCTATATAGTTTACTGTGAAGTTCATTATCTTTAATGTAAAATTCCAAGTCTAGGAATTCCATCTTTTCTTTGCTAAATTGCATAGTGAATTGTATGCCCCATGTATTGTTATTCAGATGTTCATGGAAAGCAGTCAAAGAGTCTATTGTGCCAGACCAAAGCAGAAAGCAATCATCAATGTAACGTCCCCCAAATAAAATGGAGTCGATATATGTTGAACCTTTAGGGCCCCAAATGAGGTCCGATGAGGTAACTCAGCAACGCCGGTGTTCCCACACTGGTACACACCTCTAGTGTCTGTGTCTAAAGTTTCATCCTTCTAGGTCACTCGGAAGGTTCATTAATAACTAACTTTGTAACTTTTACGCACCATTGACATTGCATTGCTAAAGCGTGCACTTTCCGCACTGCACCCGAGTCCCGCGGGCCTTTCCCGACTTCTTCACTGCTAGTCCCGAACAGCTCCAGCGATTCCCCAGGCCCTAGGCCTCTTCACTTTCCCCATAGTGGTTCTTATACCACTATTTTAGTATATGGTTTAGGTGGCCCCTAGGGCTCATCCATAATTGTGCAACTCTTGTGTATTTAAACTGTGTTTTGTTTTAACGCATTTGCTTCTGTGCTCATAAAGAGTATCAGGGATATTTGTAGAAATAAATCTATATATATTTTCAATATATATCTGTGGTGTCCTTTCATTTGGTATTCAAGGGATTGTGTATGGTAAAACAGCTTGCTTCACATGCCTTTACAGAGTTTAGCCTAAGACTGCTTAGTCCATGCTACCCCTAGGATAGCTTGTCTATAAGGTTGACTTTACAACCTGCACCATAAGGGTTGCTTGGCATGGTACAAGGTGATCACTAGAACTAGTGAGCATCATATACCAGGCCAACTTCTCACAGCCCCTGGTGAAAAGCATGTTTCAAACTGTGGAAGCATTTAAGTTCACGTGCTAGAATGGCAGAAGAATCATTCTGCACGTGGTAACGTTAAACTGCCGCCGAGCAGTATTCACTTTTCACGCTCTGCTCAGCATGTGGCATACGCGAGCGGTCAAAATATATTTAAACAGCTTGCGCACATCATTCAGGGATTAGTCTCATTTTACCAGCCCTTACCTGTTGTTTCCTGTACTCGCAAGCGACACCATCCTTGGATTTCCTCCTGTTCCTCCAAGCAGCTCTTCTTGGTTTTCTCCTGACTCTAGATACCGAGTTTCCTCTTCTGGATCGGCTGCCTGATTCTTTCATTTCCAGTTCCTGCAAAAGAAAAGTAAACAGATAAGTGAAGCTCCGTATTGAAGCCTGTACTCTAAAACTTGAAAGAAAAGATCGGTGAGTTATTTTCTCAGACTACCGTTTTGGAAAAACATCGTGAGACTTGATTTATGGTGTTTTGGAAAAACAAGATAAAGACATTATATTTGAACTTGAAGTCCTGCAGAGACTGGAGACTACTCAAAAGAACATTATCTTAATTTATTACAAAGACTGCGTATTGTTTTAAAAACATTGTTATTATTCTGTTGTAAGAATAATTACTACGTAATCAAGGTAATGAGGTGGTATGAAAAAGGCACATACAATCTGAAGTTCACTTCTAAGGTTGTTAGGGTGTTTAAAAACTGTTATAATTATTTTTTATCCACAGGACAAGAAAAATTTAGGCAACAAATAACAGAAAGTGCTTTTAAGATTCCCCAAAGACAGTACAATTTTTTAGGTAATATTATAGTGTTTAGCATATATGAAATAGAAGTTTACTAAAATGTCTTATACTGGTGTCATCACTAATGTTTGTTGTTGTTGTCTATTTAGGTAACAATTTGGATGTTGCCAATTCAGAGACCATAATCCATTATGCAGTATAAAGACGTGAACAGTGAATTACCAGGTTTCCTTTAGCGCAGCAGTGGAACAAGTGTCTCTGTCTTGTCTCTTTGATTCCCATTCCCCCTTTCCCTTTGGGAATTCCTCTGACTTCAGAGTATACTACACTCTGCAGTTGGTGGAGTTTCTGAGGAGACTGTGGTTCGGTCCTTGTTAAAGAAGAACAAGGAGATAACAGGTGGGTGGCTTTCTTGACAGAGGCAGCTTTAAGAGCATCCTGGACCACATGTACCGGAGTATCACCTGTCATATTCATTTCAAGAAATTAATGAACAAAATTCATATATTGCAGCAAACCAGACCACTTAATAAAGCTTTGTTAAATCGCCAACATGAAGAATTCGTTTTTTGTGTGGAGTATATCAAAGTCTGACCAAGCAGGCTACAGAGCCAATTTCTAAATTAACGACTAAACTGAGTCATACTTTTGCTAATAGTCTATCCTTGACTGAGATTGGTGTGATGCCAAATGATATGCATATTCCCTCGAATATAGCCTGATAGCCCGCCGTAGCGGGCTATACCGGCTATTAAAGGCCCGCTGAATCGTTAAAGGCCCGAGCCGAAACTTTAACGAAACAGCGGGACTTTAATAGCCGGTATAGCCCTGCTACGAAGGGCTATAAGGCTATTAGAACATTCTGCCACTAGAGGGCAGAATGTTCTAACAAATTAAACAAAGGGTTCTCGAAGCTCGAGGGGATATAAATCCCCTCGAACTTCGAGAAGCCTTTGTAGAACATTGGAATGTTGCTCTGCGGGCCTTTACCGGCCTGTAGAAGCAGGGAGTACTCCATTGTCTGCAATGGAGCTCCTAACATTCCAATGTTCTAATATGGGTGAAAGAATCTCCATGCATCAGTAAGAGCTCTTTCAGTGATATTTCATTGAAAGGTTTTATGTGTGGTGTGGAATACATTTGACAAGGGAGTGTCTATCCAACGATGGGTCTACTTTATGAATTCAATCACCTGATAAATAAAATTATAAGTGGAGTAGCTGGTAAGTTTCTGCAATTTGGAAGACCAGAATTTAGGATTAGGGTGATTTGGACCATATACATTCCTAATGCACAATTGAATGTCGTCAACTTTCAGGTTTACCAAGAGCCATCTACCCTAATAGTTTTCCTCTGAAATAAGTGTAGTATTTGAATGCTTATGGCATTGAATAGCTACCCCACATTTGTTACCAGAAACTGAAGAGAAAATAATGTATCCAACCCATTGTTTCTTAAGTTTGATTACATCATTGTCAGATAAATAAGTTTCTTGTAGCAAGACTTATTGCCCTTTAAGTCCAGTCAAGTAGGTCAGTGCTCTCTCTCTCTCTCGCTCTCTCTCTCTCTCTCGCTCTCTCTCTCTCTCTCTCTCTCTCTCTCTGTCTCTCTCTCTCTCTCTCTCTCTCTCTCTCTCTCTTTATATGGTTTTTCAGACCTTTAATGTTCTAGGTCACAATGCTAAGGTTCATCTAGCACTCTTATGAGTATAATGGTATGAGACACTGTCATATAAAAGAAATGATAACTACAAATTAAGTAAGAGGAAAGGAAAGAAGAAGACAGAAACCAGAAAAAAGACAAAGAAAGGAAGGGTAGGAAAACAGAAACATAGATGGTACGCAGTCCCAGAAATAACAGAATAATAAAGAGGAGGTGACCAACAAAATAGCCACCAATTAGTCATTAACAAAAAAAAAACACACACACCAATAAAGGCGTAGATGTGTGGGAACACCTAAGGGAAGACATTCACTCTGTAGCTCCACTTAGTGTCAGATGAGACAATGACAATACTAAGGAAAACATAATGACAAAGGAAAACCAATAATGGTGTATTCAAGCTAAATAAACACCAAGTATAAAAGGATAACTAACACTTATCTACAAAGAGAACACATGTATCGAAGAGGGGGAGACAAAACAAAATGGCCATAGATCCATTGGACATGAAAACTAGAATACAGCACTAGAAAAACGAAGTCAAATACCTGCAAGGAAATAATGAACTCTCATTCAGAAGAGAAGGAAAGTAATACACATTATATAATGTATACATAAAAACCAATACAGAAGGGCTGAAATACCATAAAAGGAGACACTATAAAACCAATGTTGTTAAAGACAAAACATATTCAGTCATTTGTATGGGCACCAAGTTCCCCCATCCACTATCCTATGTCATTGGAGGAAGTCCTTTAGAATAGCAGGATGAAAATATGTAGTCATTTTGTCTTTGTATGTAACTTTAAAGACACAAAGTCCATATCTTGCATTCAGAGGCTTAATATGCGGTCACAATTCTAAAAATTGTTTCATTCTTTTGGCAGTTTCATTCAATACGTCCTGGAAATATACAGTGTGTGGCCAGACAATTGTATGCTGTTTTGAATTTTTCCAACGTTTTTCAATTTTGATCAGATCCGTTTATTTTAGAAACTGCATAATAAAACCACCAGGCTTAGATCGAGGTGCCAATGAGTTGACTCAAACAGTGTGCTCTTCGGATACTAAGAGGAGACATGAGATTGCTATGAACAATCTTTGGTAAGATTGTCTGAAGAAAGTAGACCATGTCAGTGCCTTCCGCCCCCTCTGGGTTACATTACAATATAATCTGAGATTATTTATCCTATTTCAATTCTTTAAATCGTCTGTGACTTTATTGAGCAGATACATGTATTTTTATATTTGAGAAACATCAGATGCAGAGCCCTCAACATCACTAATGTGGTATTCCAGAGAAGACACCTTTTTTGTGAAGGAAAGACCATTGTTCTACCAATCTCTGCAAGGTAGCATTAGTTTTGACAACAAACGGTCTTCAGGCTCCTTTCAGTGTTTTGAACCGATAGACACTACATGTAAATGAATAGGCAGTAAATGCAACAAATTGATACTTGAGTCAATGAATCTGCACAAGAGACAAGGCATTGACATTTGTGGCAATTGGTGCTAAGGACTCAACAGCAAAGGAAATAACTTGCTGATACTGGCAATGAATGCCCACTACAGGTGCTGCAATTAAGGGACACTAAAGCCAAAGCATAGTTATTTTGGCATTCAATTAGAGCACATTAAAAACACTCCTGGGAATAGTATAGTGAAAGCGGAGGCATGCACATTGTGCACACCAAATTGTAGAGTTCTTGTAATTTTCTCATGGAGGAACCATTTTTCCTCCCTTCTCTCATGATTCTATTAATTCATTATGTAACAGAAATCTCATCAATAATGGTTGGAGACAGCTTTAAGAATTCTGTATCTGACTCTGGTCGGTTTAGAATTTGAGCTCAGTGACCATATTACAGAAGTCACTACAGAGTGTAATGCAAATTTGCGCCCATTTTTATATTCCACATGGAAGATTTTCACTATGGAAGTACATATTTGTGTGCAATCACCTTCTATTTTGTCACAGTGCATGCACGCAGGTAGCACCTTACAGCTGTGGAGCTGGCATTTCCTTATTTGCACAAAGTTGTGCATGCTCAATATTTGTAAAGCAGGAAAAAGGGCAATGACAGAGACACTGAATGTGCATCATCTTGGTGGAGGACTACACCTTTCACACATCTCCAAGTGTTTTTGGGAGTGTGCAAGGAGCATCTCCAAAATGATCTAGGGCCTACTTCCAAACACAGGCCTACTTGTCCTAGTGAAGATATCAATAACCAGGGACAAGTAGTCACTGATCATTCAATGATACCCTACATACTTGTATTTGAGATGTCTTTGAAGGACTCCTCAAGGGAGGCTGCAGTCAGAACAAAACCACCACTCCATGCCTGTGTGCTCTAGTCTCTTTGGTGCTTGCAATAACTCTTCAAGGTACAGCATATGAACTGTACTTTTTTGTAAGTGGGAGCACAGTGCTTGTCAGCAGAAGAAGCCTCAATTTAGGTCTATCTCAAGTAGCTGAACAAGTTCTACTTTCATAAATAAATCTGGACACAGGTGCCACAATTGTCAAATTGCTCCACGGGCTTTAGCTCAGAGGTTTTGTATCGCAGATGAGGCTATACTGGTTTAGACCCACGCAAATAGGAAGTACGAAAGAAAGCGAGAGATAAAGAGAGATTAAGAGAGAGAGAGACCGAGAGAGAGGCCACAGTCGTAATGTGGGCTGTGACTGAGATCTAACACTATCTATAAAGGGCACACAAAAGTAAAACTACTTTCCCTAAGGCTATACTGACTCATTTTTAGTAACATGGCCTTAAAAAAGATGAACCATTATAAAATGCTTTTGCGCATTATAACCAACTAACAATAACACAATTTAAAAAATGCATAACATAAGGTCCAAACAAAGATTAGCTACAATGACACAACTTTTACAAGTAAAAAGGCTCAAGAACTGAGACATGTATAATGTTTAAACATAATCAAAGAAAATTCAACTTTTTGAAAAGAAACAAATTGAAAATACATTTTAATGAACATTTTTGGTATCAGGAGACTTATTAATGAAGTTGTATAGTCACTTCTTAGAAAATGCAGCAGCTTTATGGAGCAAGACAGGCCATCCGGCAAGTGTACATGGTTGGGTAGATGTCGCTGCTTTTGACCATGAAAGATTTTACCTTGAGATTTAAAACTGTATAGAGAAACTAATTTGGTGTTTTATTTATGCCTGTTGAAGTACACTTGATTCAGGATACCTGTGATTTAAAAACACTTTTCAGGAACAAAAAGTCTCTGCACTAGTCATGTAGATTTTGTTCTAATGAGGTCACGTAGTCTGAAACCTGCAAATATGGGTCTTTTCCCTGCAAGAGTTATTTTTCCCCACCAAATTCAAAACATTTCCAGAAAAATAAGAAAAAGAAGGCAAGAGCGGTTTTCCAAATGTATTTCTCCTAGTTTCTTCAAGACAGGTTTGAAAGAACCTATTACGCACCAGGTAAGGTAAAGGCGAGCTTCTAAAATGGAAATAGGACCTGAACAAATAGCCAGACAGCTTCCCTTGCTTCAGGATATTTCAGCTTTATCCATGTAAAGATGATAAAGAAGATGCCACAGTTGGATGGAGGCTATCTGCTCAGAAAACTGTCTTTCACCGCACTGGAGTAAGTGTCTGAAAACGGAGGTTCAAGTTGGAGGTTAAGACAATTTTACTGATATTTCTTTTTACACTGATATTTCACTTTTTTGCTTCCAGGCTTCATCTAAAGAGTGGTGATTGCTTCATGGAGTTTTAAAGAATTAAGGCCAACATCATTTTGGTAATCAGAACTGAATAGAAGACAGTATGCATTTCAGTTCATTCACAATTCATGGTTACATGCAAGGACCAGGCTGTCTTCTCCACCCTAAAAAAGACAGATCAGTAACAGTTTAACTTTGATTGCTGTATTTCAGGATCAATGGGTACAGTTATATATTTTCACAATTCCTTGCCTTAGCACTTGGGGCCTCAGCACTAATGTAGACCCCCTCCTTTTCATGCGGGAGAAAGTTGTACGTGTATAGAATAAATCAAGAGGGAATACTTTCTCATAATACCTTCTATAGCAGTGTTTACTTCAGTGGCGTCACTAGGGTTGGTGTCACCCGGTGCGAGTAACTCATGGTGTCACCCCCTCACAACGTACCGTATAGACCATCTCACCCTCTGACTGCACCAGCTCTCCCTCTGTCCACACCATCTCCCCTCTGCCTGCACCATCTCACCCCCTGCCTGCACCATCTCTCCCTCCGCCTGCACCATCTCACCCTCTGCCTGCACCATCTCCCCTCTGCCTGCACCATTTCCCCTCTGCATGCACCATCTCTCCCTTTGTCCACACCATCTCCCCTCCGCCTGCACCATCTATCCCTCTGCCTGCACCATCTCTCCCTCTGCCTGCACCATCTCTCACTCTGCCTGCGCCATCTCTCCCTCTGCCTGCACCATCTCCCCTCCGGCTGCACCATCTCTTCCTCTGCTTGCGCCATCTCCCCTCCGCCTGCACCATCTCTTCCTCTGTCGGCACCATCTCCCCTCCGCCGGCACCATCTCTTCCTCTGTCGGCACCATCTCCCCTCCGCCTGCACCATCTCTCCCTCTGTCTGCGCCATCTCCCCTCGGCCTGCACCATCTCTTCCTCTGTCTGCACCATCTCCTCTCCGCCTGCACCATCTCCCCTCCGCCTGCACCATCTCACCCTCTGCCTGCACCATCTCACCCTCTGCCTGCACCATCCCTCCCCCTCCGCCTGCACCCCCTCCCCTGCGCCTGCACCCCCCTCCCCCACCTGCTGCTCTTTTAACCCTTTCCTAGTCACCTTCTCCACCCAGGGTTCCTCCTGATAATAAAGCAAAGCATAGCTGCCAAGGTTTCAGTTTGCTACGTGTGACATTTTCATATTTTTTGTGTACTTATGAGTGACATTACCACAAATAAGAGTGACACCTTTCACAAGCAAAATCAATGAAGATGAGGGAAACACAAATATCATAAATAACACCTATCTGAGCAATGACAACTTCGTAAGTTAGCAACTACAATGCACCACAAATGGAAGGGCAATAACGTAGTGCCCTTCACGACTAGGCCCAGATATCATCTCTAGATAGCTAGTCATCCAATTTACCCATTCAATAATTCAAACATTGTTGTATAAAGCTTAGTGCTCCCATACCTACACTTCAACAGGTTCCATTACTGGACTTAAGTCGAAACATGTTGCTCATAAAGGATTTGCAGCTGGGTTGGTTCAGACACAGTATTTGTTGTTTACTTTCCCGGGCAGAGTGAGCCCTGATGTGTCAGTCCTGGAAACTCACTCTGATGTATTGATAGGGAAAGAAACAGGTTATTTGCTAGTGCTTCCATCGTTTTTGCAGGATCAACATTTTCAGTATTTGGCAATGGGGACTCCTTATGCATGTTGTGTAAATATATAAAACAAGGGTAAATATATAAAACAAGTATATCTTTTGGTCTCCTTTACTCTACAGTGTTTGTACTTCTGTTGTTTACTAGAAGCAGTAGCGCAAACTCAATAAGTCACTTGTCGTCACAGAATCATTTTTCTTCACATCCAGCCCAATTCAAGGCATGGGTTTTCTTGGACTTCTGATGATCGATTGGAATATGAACCAACTGGGCTTATTGGTGCATCAGTCCTCAAAAGCCCACAATCCTTTTAGTTGACTAGGTATAGGGATCACACACTAACCATCTTGGAAGCGAAAATAACATGCCCTTTTGGTGGAGACTATTTCTCAGTGGACCCTGTGCTGGCTACCACTACTTTCAGCACGGATTTATAAAATACATGATCATCTTTGAGAGCCTTTGGGAGTGTTGGTCTACCTTCCACCAGATTCAACACCTTTTCAGAGGTCCACAAGCCAATGATTTAGGCCACTATTACTTGGACCATTTGAATAATATATTCCTTGTGTAAAGCCAGACTTGATCCCATACCTCGGCATCTGTCTTGAAATAAAATAACCTATTACCAAGACACATCTTTTTAATTATGTTTCTCATTATAGATACATTTCGTTTGGGGGAGAAAATCCAAAATTACCCACACATCCCACCCACATATACCACCGTATGTCGCATCTGGTCCCACTTCCTTTAAATAACTTTTAGGTTATTGCAGGTTTTATGGTTATGTGATATAGAAGGCAGATGATATAAGCTTATTCCTTCAATTTTCAAAACCTTCGGGAGCAATATATTTTAAAGAGTGAGAAAGATGGGATAGCTCCAAAGGTCTTTCCCCCAGATGCATCAACAAACCAATTTGCGATTCCTTAATAGCGAAAAATACCGATTAGCTATTAAGGAATAGCAAAATGAAATGCATCAAGAAATCACTTAAAAAATAGCGATTTCTTAGAATTCCTTAATTGCGAGTCGCAAATTGCGAGTCGCAATTAAGAAATACCTCCCCATTCATTCCTATGGGCCTAGAGGCCCATAGGAATGAATGGGAAGACAATCTCAGTTTGCGAATCGCAATTAGCGATTCGCAAATTGAGATTGCGATTTCAAGGGTGCAGGGGTGCCCAAAGGACACCCTGTTGCACCCCTGAAATTGATATGTGCACATATGTTGCCCACACACATGCCCTTAGGGCAGTGGTCTTCAATCTGTGGGGCGCGACCCCCAGGGGGTCCGTGGAGGCATGGGAAGGGGGTCGCACTCTTCATTTCATTGAAGAAAACATCCCAGACGGTTAATTTCGGGAATCTGATGTGCTCGGGAATCTTAGTCAACTGAAGACACCTTTCTACCAGTGTGTTGCTGGCCTGTGAAAGAAATGCAAATGTGTGCCATGAGTTAATCTGCAAATGTAAAGGATTTGCAGATTAACTCGTTGTGTACATTTGCATTTCTTTCAGGCCAGCAGCACACTGTCAGAAAGGTGTGTTCAGATGTCTGCCTGGCATTGATTGCTCAGGAGAGTGCGATTACATTCAATTGATCAAATCACTTGACGTTTTTGAGTGGTAGTGTACAGAGTTAAATGAGTTGTGAAGTGCTTGCTTTTAATTTGTATTTATTTTACAGAGTTTTATATAGCGCGAACTTGACCCAAATTGGGTATCAGAGCTCTTTACATAGCACCAGTTGCATTACATGAGGACACATTGATCATTTTTTTATTGTTGGGCACAGGAAGATTAAGTGATTGTTGTATTTCTATAGCTCTTACTATCCTTAAGAATGTGTTGGAGTGACAGTTATGTAAAAAAAAATACATTACATAGGTTCTGAATATTATTAAAATCTATGGGCCTCTTTTACAATGAAACGGTGTAGGGCAGCTCCGCAAGTATTTTTTGCTGCACTGCCCTACGCCAATTCGAAAGAGCAGGAATAGATGTATTTATAAGTACTGTGCACTCCTGTCCTTTCTGCTGACACACAACTTAGTGCCTAGCACCAACGCAGACACCCTTGCACCATGGTGCAAGGGTGTCTGCATTATTGGTAGGATGTTTTTTTTGCAAGAAGGCATGCCTTCCTGCACGTAAACAACCCATGGAGGCTTTTGAAAACAATTAAGGAGAAAGAAAGATATTTCTAATTGTTACGCATCCCCTGGGGCAGCATACAGTTTTGGCGCATCCTCAGGTTTACAGATTTGTTGTGAATCTGGGAATGTGTCAAAACCCATGGAAACCCCCCCTTATGCAGTGTAAGGCAACGTATCGACCTTACTCTGCGTTGCTTTACACAATATCTAGGAGGCCTTGAAAAGCCACGCAAAGTGACTTTGCGTGGCCTCGTAGATATGAGTCTGCACTTTTGCGCAACCAGAGCATCATAAAAAATGACACAACGGCAGCGTGTATATTTTGGAAGCACCATTTTTTCATAAAACATTTTGCTCATTTTGTAGGGGTCTATCTTATACTGTGTGTAATGCAAGAATAAAATAAAGACTTACACGTTCACAGTGCTTTCTGTCGCAGGCAGTTGCGTCATAGCACTACAAATACAGAAGTCACTATTCTCCACTGCACCAACCACAAATTAATTCTGTGGTTCTCTGGTTTCACACAGACTTTTGCATGGAGGTTTTATAATTTATTATAGTGCATGTATTTGTTATTCACTAAAGCAGCCCGATATTATATATATATAGCTACCTAACGATGAGAGACCTGAAAACGTACGTATGTTTTAATTATGATGAATGGTGTTCAGCTACCTCCAGTTACATGCAGCTGTAAATCCCAAGCTATCAGCATCCCATGAAATATAGAATGGTTTTCCTCTAATGCCGTGCAATAAAGTTGCAGCCAATGCATTATAGCTATTATACCAAGGTCCACTGGAATTATGTGATTGTGGGGCCACAGCGATTTTAGCATAATTATAGATTTGCGCATTTGCCACATAATCCATCATCTGCAGCTTAATCTGCTAATTTAAAAAAAAGAAATTATTTACTCGAAAGGTTCAAAAGTTACTAAAAAGCAGCAGCAGGTGTTGCCGCTCTGTAGAAGGCCCTTTGTAAAGCTGTACCGGTTACCTTTTTGTTGCTTATTGCTATATTTGGGTGTTAAACTGGTACTAATGAGGTGCAAACACAGATTGACCGTTTCTCTGGAGAACATGTATGGTTGTCAATGATAAGGAATACTAGGTTCTAGAAATTTGTGTCAAGAGGGGGTCCTGATGCCTACAATATTTTGATGTGGGGGTCCCGGCATCAAAATGTTTGAAGACCTCTGCCTTAGGGCATGTGTGTGCGCAACATGAAACTTTGAAAAATGCACTTTAGTGCATTTTTAAAAGTTTTTGCAAATTACCATGAAGTTGTACTTCATGGTAATTTGCGTGCCCTATTAGCGAATTCGCTATTTTAAAAACTTTCATGCATTACATTTAAGGAATCTCAATTTGAGATTCCTTAAATGCAAATAATCGCAATTTAGCGATTTCTAAGATTGCGATTTTTGCATTTGGGATGATGCATCCCAAATGCAAAAATACCGCTCGCAAAGGGGCAGATTCTGAGAATCTGCCCCTTTGCGAGCGGATTTTTGTTTTATGAATCTGGGCCTTTGTCTCCATGGATGGGACTCTATTGATTGTTATTCAGTAAAAAAAAAAGAACATCACTTGAGCATAGAGAAAATAATGAAGGTTTCAACAGCTTCACGAAGAAAAGCAAGGCATGACAATGTCCAAAACTATCCTGTTGGACTATACCTTACAATCCAGCTTACATAAATAAACAGTAGGTGAGACCACCATGGTAAGCAACAGAGACTATATGCAAGATATTATGTTACAGCACAACCAAGCAACACATAGCAAAGAAATATATAACTTAAAAGTCCCCAACAAATGTATTTAAAGAATCATGACTACAATTAACAAAATAATTTTAAGAAAAATTGTAAGGATAGGCTTTGGGGATTGAAACGGTTTAGCAAAAAACAATTGAATGAAAATGAGAAACATAATTAGAAATAGAATAAAACATATAAAGCAAATGAAAATAGTCAATAGCCAAAGGGTGTAGTGCACTGAAATGGTTCACTGAATAGAAACTAACATCCATCAAGATGTTTGAAAAGGCTAGATGGTCTGGGAACAGTCAGTTACCTTGTTATTATGTAGACTACTTCTGTGATTGAGACATTGCAGAGTGAGTATAAACAGCTTTCCTGTTGTAGTAATCTTCAGATTGAGAGCCTTTCTGCTTACTCCTCTTGGCAGAATGGTTATAGGCTGCCTCACAATCGCAAAGGCCTGCTCGCTCATTCCAATCCACTCACAGTTCAGAAGGGAAATGTTCAAGACCACAAGACTCTCCTGAGCTTAGCAGAACCCCTACAAAGTTACACTCACATGTCTTAGTATTAATGTATTGACTATCAGCAGTCAATTAACTCATTGCAGTATTTTCTGTGGTCAGCACCTCCGTCTTTAGCCAAGGCCATTACTGCTTTTCAGCACATATTTTGGGTTCCTTCTTGTAGACAAATAGTCACATAGCCCCGTGGACCAAGGCAGTGAGCTTGTTCTCCCAGTGATGAAAAAAAAGACAGTCAAATAGATTCAAGTTGGTGACTGGGCCATTATCTTCTAATGTTTCCTTGGCAGACACACAAAGTCTGTCCTGCATGATTCAGGGATGTTCCTCTTCCCGAGTGTTCATTTCGAAGAGTCAGTGGACTAAGCAGTGGTTTCTAAAGGGTGAGCAAGGTAACTATGTACCAACCTAGAGTAATTTCCTAAGACTCCACATTTTGTACAAAGTGATGGAATTCCTGTACCTGGTGGCACCAGGTCCTTTGAGGGTGTAGCAGCATAAATCTGGCTCCTCCACTACACATCACAGAAGTGCAATATTTACATGTGAATGTCTCTATATGCATTCAGTACTTTAACATAGATAATAAGAAATGTAATATGAGGGCCCTATTAAAACCACCCTTTTACTAGAAATGTATTACCTGTAGAAACTAGAGATCCATTCATATATGTGTATTCAAATGTTTTGATAATATGTAACATGTAGTACTCATTCAAGTTCACATTTGCATATTTGAAATTCAATTGCATCTATTGAAAATATAAAATGAGTGTTATCCTGAATTATTAATAACGTTTTCATTTATTTGTAGCTGTATGTCTGTGTATGTATTAAACATGCACATTTATTATTTCATGTTAATATTAGCCTGGCAAGGCCTGCATATCTTTAACAAGTGGTTGTCCTTTTCTTCTTTTGCTTGCCATAACCTTTTCCCTTGCAGGTGCCTTCTCGTAACTTCTTTAGTAAGAGTTAGGAGGACAATTAGTGTTAGCAAGTTTGGGAAAGAAATCTTGCCGAGAACATGATGGTCTAACATGTTACAAGAAAGTATTTAATCCAGCCTGTACCAGTATGGAAAGTTGTTCAAGGCTGAGAATGGTTGTCCTAGCTGAGCTGCTGAGAATTGGGAGACTTGTTGCAAAGCGCCTGAACACCGTTTTTTCATTTGATGTTGGTGGTGTGATTGAGATAACACCATCTGAATCACACGTTTTTCCTATATCCTGCTGTTCACACAGTTCACTAGAGAGTAGTTTCATTTTGGACTTTGAGAGGTGCATACCTCTTTTTTTATTTTTTTATTAAACCTTTATTTATTGCTTTAGACAGAGATACAAGACCTTCGCATCGTTCCCAACCAAACAGCATGTTACAGTTACGGTACATTAAGAAAGCTTCGTACAATCACTGGGGCTAGAGCGGTGCATACCTCTTTGCTTTCCTTATTCTTTCTTGAATGTGGCTTTATAATAAAACTTATTCCCTTTCTTGAAAACGTCTACAGATGTTTTCTACAAAGCTGACACCTTTCTAACCTCCCAACTCATTCTTTCGTTCATCTGATTCTTTAGAGGCCCATGCTTAGAACGGGCCCTAGCTTGATTTAGATCTCAGAATAGATGATTTTAATTGTCCTAAATCCTTTTTGGTCTTCAACTTGATTATGTTAAAGCTTATTTATGCTTAATGAGGAGAATCAGAGTTTCCGCAAGGAGTACCACATTTTATTTGCAACCATCTGTATCTTTGTGATTGCTTTTGTTTCACGTCTTTTGCTTCTAAGGCTGCATTTATTTCGAAATCTGAACTTGCCTATTGTAATTCTGTACCTCATTGATATTATCATGGCCTGAATACATTCTGGACTAATTGCAAATGTGTATTAAATCTACTAAACGTTATCATCCGATCTCTCGCCTTATATGTGTAGCCAAATTGATTGCACAAATGCTAAATTGTTCGATTCCATGTTAATTTCCTTTTAGCCTCAATTGTGCCAATAATGTCCAAGTTGGAAAGAGAAGCGAGAGATGTCCAAATCTGCCACAGCAAGGGCAATCAATGAGGATGTAATATCACACACTAGATGGGCTGGGTACCTAGACTAAGAGGATAACAAGAAAGGGGTAATAAAATACAGCAACACTGTTAAACACAACCTGTTTTAGGCTAGCCCTAGCATTAGGAATCAATGGTAAAGTCAAGAGTGTTCCTTCCGGGTTTCCCATTAACTCTGTGGTGAGACACTTAAGTTGGAATTAAAGATTCCGGTCCGTATCACCACATGAGTTATCACGGATTAATAGGTGTTTCCTTTGGAATGGGGAATACAATGCCAACCCAGTAACACTGAGTCCAATTCCACCTGCTTCCACCCATTCTGCAGAAAATAATGGGCCCACATCCACACATTTGTTACCAAAAGTTACTGGGGCCATGGAGTGGAAGGAGGGAAGGTTTCTTTCTTATTCATCTGGGGGAGCTTCTTGTGCTTCCCCCTGCAGCAATATGTGGGCAGATGGAGGCTGGGCACAGCAGCTGCCTGTAGCCCCTACAGCTCCACAGATGGCTCTGGGTTCGGTGTTTCCTTCGTCCGGAGTTTGAGTACCCAATAATTATGGTCTTTATGCACAATCCCATATTATTTTCCTAGACATATGGTACTAAGAAATCGATTTTCAATCAAATTAAACAACTTTTTATGTCATTCAGGATCTAAAGTCAAGGTCAATAGAAGTCCTTTGTATCAGATAACAAAACTTCCTTGATACTCTTTTTTTTATGCTCCCCAACAGTGTATCTCTAAGAAACAATCTTTCTGTGTTAAGGAGTCCAGAAGGGACCTTTTCCCCTTTGTGAATCAGTTACTACCCTAACTTCTGAGTCAGTTACTGATCATCCAGACTTTCGTCGCAAACCATTGCTACAAACCATACTGACTCACAATTTGGAAGGAATACCCCTTTTAAGCCCCTTCGAAATTGCGATTTGGACGAAGTTGCTTTTTGCGATTCGGAAAAGGTTTTCAGAATTACAAAATAGGGGCAATCCATAAGAAAAATGGATAACAGAGTGTGTGACTGGACAATCCATTAGTACATCTGGCCCCATGTTCAGTGCCAAGAATGAGCCGTGCAATGGTGGTTTAAAGTAGCTGGGTTAAAGTAGCATCATTACCCTTGTTATGTAATACATTTGCATATGAAAGTACTGAAACCTTTAATATTTGAAAAACGTGAAACAACACACATCAGATTAATCTCTGAAGTCAACCTTTCTTCAGTCCTACACTAATAGAGTGTAAAATATATTTATAAGAAATTAATAGGATTTTTTATTGTACATTCTGAAACTCTGATTTGCAATTGTACCATTTTGAAACTGCATAAAAAATGCATTGGAAGAAATGGCTAAAATTGGACAATAAATGACGATATCCCGTTCAGTTAATGATTCTATGTGATCCTCTGGCTATCGTAAATACAAATATAAGCAGGTTGAGGGCATCATGGTATTTATGGGCACCATTAGGGAATGATGCATATTAATTATTAATCGCAATTTTTTATATTTTTCTTATTAGCAGATGCATGCATGGTAGGTTTGAATCAACTGCAAGTACACGCGTTCTGCATAGATTTTTGAATTTGTTTCGACATCTGTACATAATCTGTAAACTGCAGTGTACACTTCCTGCTTCCACAACTGCAAGTACACGCGGTCTGCATAGATTTTTGTGTTTGTTTCCACATCTGTACATAATCTTTCAACTGTACAGTGTGCACCTTCCACAAATCCTGCTTACACATCCTACACATGCTGTAAAAAGTCTTCAAATGGTTTCCAAATGGACCGTCACAGAAGCACTCATCACCATCAAGCTGGACTACAGCAGCACTCTCTACGCCGGAATCTTCAAACAACTCATACACAGACTCCAGACCATCCAGAACCCCGATGCAAGATTCATATAGTCAACCTCCCACGCTGCACCCATAGCACACCACACCACAGGAAGCTGCACTTGCTCCCAATTGACAAGCGCAGCCAATTCAAAATTTTCACGCACACATGCAAAGGCCTACACAACACAGGACCAGAATACCCAAATGGCCTCACACATTCACCAACTCATCAGGCACCTACGCTCTGCCTTACTAGCACACATTACCCGCATTCGCAAAAGCAAAACAGGAGGTTGCTCCTTCTCCTATATTTGGGCTAAAGACATGGAACAACCACCCACAACACATCAGAGTCTCCTCCTCACTTCTTCAATTACACAAGAAGCTAAAGACTGGCTCTCTTGGGTGATTAGTGCACTATACAAATAAATATAACATTACATACAACACAAGATACTAAATCAATTGGTAGGGATAGCTCATTAAGAGACCCACTGTTCCTGGTGAAGGCTCTAACCCCATGTTCTGGGTGCTGAAGGTATACTGAAAGATGTTGACAACATGGATCTATGAATGATTATATTCAAAAGCATCCTTCTGTTAATTTTCTCTTAATCTTACCAGAGATAACCAGCAATATAAGCTTTTTGGTAAGCCACCAGGAAGCTTTTTACACAATACTAAAAGTACTGGGTCCCTACATCTGAGAAAAATATCTCTAAAAGAGGTACTTAAATTCGGAGTCCACTCAAACAAGAATGTTTCTTGATCTAAATGAGGAGCAACCCCGAAAACAGGGCATGCCACTACTAGTGGATGTGCAATTTCCATGAAAGGACTGTCTTTTGAAAAACAAATGACACCATACTTAAAGTGCATGGTAGTAGATTAGCCACATTTTATGTTATTGCACTAATGATCACATTTCACCAGCCCAACCACAGAACTTCACTGCAAGGGCCCTGGTATTCTGCTTATCTTGCCTTAGTCGAAACATCACTGTGATACTGACATAACAGCCTGTCTGATTATTTTGGAGTGAGGGTAAGCAGGCATGGGGCTACCTAGTGGTTGATTGCTGGATTCCAATGATAGGTTATCGCATTTTCTTTTGGAAAGTTTGGTTAGAAGACGGGGTCCGCAGTTGGAGTGGCCTGGTCTAGACATCAGTTCTGAAATGTTTGATGTTGACCAAGACAGGCTACTAATGAGTTCTTGAGACCACTCCTAGGTGCCCAAGAAAACCTATCCTGCTGCTGCCTTCCAGCAGGTACCAGAAAGGCTAGTATGGTGAGAGGAGCAGCAGTACTGAGAGGGGCAGGTCCATTGCTTACGTTGCACCTCAAAGTCATGCTGCTCCCTCAAGGGGAAATCTCGCCCCCATAAGCCTCTTTTCCGATAACACTCATATTTGATAGATTAGAAGTGATGAAAAAACAGGTGTGTGGTCACAGGACTCATTGTTCCCCTGTGAGGGCAGGAAAGTGACATTGTGAATGTATATGGGAGTGATAAGGCCTAGAAGGACAAGTGTGACTTTAGCATTCATATTTTTCTCTGTACAAAAAATAAAATAAATCTCAAAGCACAAAGGACCTGATTATTAAAATACTTTGCATTTGCAAAGTAAGTGCGACTTAAATTGCAAATACAAAGCCTGAAGTCACAATGACAAAAATAGTTTTGGGATTCGTAATTACAATTATGAATCCAAAGCACACATGCGACACTTTGGAAATTGCAAGTGTAAAAGGTAAGGGTTGACTCTCCTCCCATTCGATTCTTTAGGGAATGTACAAATAATTTGCAACTGTGAAGCTTGGAATTACTAAATATTAAATATTAGAAAAATGTAAGCTGTACGAGTATGAGTGTTATACACTCTGTACAGGCTGTAGACATTGGAAGGTGCATACAATGTTCACACTACATGTGCTCCTTGATGTCGGAATCACAGTGTGCCACTAATGGGAACACTGTAACCTGTGTCCCTTAAATGAACAGGGGTTACAATGCCAGCACACTAGGGGCCTCATTTATGAGAAGTGACGCATTGCTGCGTGAAAGCAGTGATGTGTCACTTCTTAGTGCGCCCTCCTTGCAACATGATTGATGCGTCATATTTACTGTGTGATGCATCATGTCGCAAGGAGTTACAGATATGTTAGTATTTCTGACGTATCTGTATGGGGCAAAAGTGACGCATTGCTAGAGTGTGTCACAAAAGTGACGCAACTCCAGCAATGTGTCCTTTCACATGGGCAAGTCCCATGTGAAAGGGCCTGCGTCAGTTTTATGCCTGCTGTTAGGCAGGCATAAGATATTGATGCATTTGCGTCCTAGAAGTGGCGCAGTGAAATCTTATAGATTTCACGGTGTCACTTCTATGACCCTCTCTTGCGTCAGAACGCCCCCCTGCATACATTATACCTGGCGCAGGTATAATGTGTGGCAGGGGTTTACAAAGTGACGCATCCACCTAGATGCATCACTTTGCAAATATGGCAACAAGTCACATTTTTTACACGGCTGGTGCGTCACAAAAAGTAATGCACTGGCGGCGTAAAAGTGACGCTCGGCCTCATAAATAGGGACCTAGATGTTTGCTGCCTCGTACAGTGGCTGCTGTTTCAAATGGAAAGTGGTGCAGGGATAGGCAGGAATAATATATTTTAAAAAAGGACTTACCTGCAGCTGCCAGGGTCCAGCTTCTTCCACGAGTGCAGTCCAGCTCTCAGACTCCCCACCCAACAGGGGCGGCTCCTCCACGTGGGCGGAGGAGTGTCAACTCACTGCTTTTTCACAGTGCAAGAAGCAGAAACATAAAAGGGTATTTTAAATACCATTTTATGTTTCTGCTTCTCGCACTGCGAGAAAGCAGAATAGTATGCATGGTTGGGAGCGGGCGGACGGGTGGGCGGTCCTATAGGAGTCCATGGGAGGAGTGACTTGCCCACTCTGAGTACGCTGACTGTTTGGTCGGCCCCAGGGCCAACCAAACCAGTAATACGCACTTTGCATTTTCTCTATGTAGGTTGCATGCAGCCTACATAGGAAAATAGCCTCCCCATAGATGCCTGTGGGCTCGGCGTCACAACGCTGCCATTGCATCCTGGAGGATGTCCATGCCCTGCCCTAGACTCTGGCCACCTGGCAGACTCGGCTTAGCCAGGGAAAAAGAAAATGCTAATAAATAGTTTTATTATTCATCTGCTGGCTTTTAGCAGCGGGGCAACACTCCGCCGCCATTACTTAGGAGCCACCGCTGGCCTCATGCAGTTCTCAATTCCAGCATTCTCAGCAGGTCATATGAACTGCAAGCTATTTAGCCCCCGCCCCCTCCCCCTTTAATGTTAAAGAGACTGGATGGTTTGTGATGTTTGGAAAACTGTTTCCTTGTGGAGCAATAATTGTGAGCATCCCTTGCACACCCAAGGGAGAGACTGGTCAGCGTGCCATGCTAAAATAGCTTTTCAACTAACCTCTTTTGAGAATCAGGCTCACGGGCTGAGGCTTGGAAGCCAGACACAGCGGTGGTCAGGTATGCAGACAGATAGAGTGGCTGGGATGGGAGAATAGGTAACTAGACAGGCGTCTAAGTAAGTATGTAATGAATAAAAGAGATGGACAGGCATTTTTCATATATTATCCTCCGCCTGAAAGCAGACCGCTAAATGTCGATACAGTTAGTCAGTTAGAGTCGACCTTACATAATGGCTAAGATGTTATTTATTTCGTAACAGTGACTGCAATGACAACAAATGTGTTTTAAAATTTGGTACATTTGTGCAATGCCCTCTGGTCCTTTGTTATAATGAAAGAAGTGTGCAGATACAGCATGGGCATGAAAAATTGCAGGCAACAAGTACAAATTGCTGCATATTAAATCTAATCAGGGGAAACGAAATGTAAAATAGATTTTCCACAGATGTCTTACGCACCTGTCTTACAAAATCAATAGATGTTCTAGAGCTTGCCTCTCAAAAGTACCAGGGGGCAGCAGGAGGAGGGTGACTGGAGATGGATGGAAAAGGAAAGCACATCTTCCTGAAAATTAGTCTTTAGAATTAACAGCTGAGCCAGTCATTTCTGCTAATGCACGTGGGTGCCCACTCCCTCCCCAGAACAATGAGTCACTTGCAATATGATATCAAACCTGCCAGGTCAGTGTTATTTTCCGGCAGGCCCTATTCCTCCTGCTTCAGTACATTACAGCAGGAAAGATGGTTTTTCAGTGTCAAAGAGAAATTACATTTTTTTCTCTGGAAACTTTAAAAAAAATCCCACCACTAATAGGTTTTGTTCAAGGTAAAAGGGAAAATGTGACGTTATTATGATAAAATTAACTTAATCAAGCTAGCTACATTTTAGTGATAGAGAAGATACAGGATCTTAGGGCCTGAGTATAATGGTGGACGGACTTCAGTACGTTCGCCATCGTCTCCTTTTTGGGACCACCCACGAAGAAGGTGGCAGTCCCACAATAAGAATTAGGATGTGACTGCCACCGTGGCGGTCGCATCACCCACCATAGATGCCCCCTCGCACACAAAGAAAAGGGCCAGGGTTGAAGGGGAGCCCGCTACGGCCCCCCATGTCCATCCCCGCCAGCCTTTTCATGGCGGGTTAACCAGCATGAAAAGGCTGGCGGGGAGGGAGCATCCTAAGCCCTATGGCGGTGCCTGGTAGGTACTGCCACCATTTTAAGGGTTGGGAGGCCCTCTGCCGCACCGACGGGCTCAAGGAGCCTGTCTTGGATGTGTGGCGGTCGGGCTTTCCACCTGCCTGCACACCACTCGCCATCAAAATCTGGTGGGCGGAAAATCTGCTTAGGATGGCGGGGAGACTGTCAGTGGCGGTCTCCCCACCATCCTAATTAGACCCTTGGTTTTGAATTAATGTGGGCTCCAATACATAGCTGCTCAGACTTAACACATTATAATGACATTCTTTTTATGTGTTGACAAAAGTGCAAGTGTAGTGCCACTAGGTAGAGACTATGGTTGAACTCACATTGAGAATAGTGCTCCACTGATCTTTGGAACAAGAGCCATTTTATGCTCTTTAAAGTAAATGCAGTCCATCTCCAACTGCAGCTCATTTGTATATATGTAAAGGAGCGAGACATGCTCCGCCTTAGCACTCTGGCCATGTGCTCCAAAATTCGATGTATAGGTGGGATCCTCCTCGGAGAGCCCGCAAAGCCTGGAAGCTATTCGTTCATAGAGGGCAGCACCAAAGAGTCATGAATCAGGAGGATTAAAACCGATCTAAACTGTGGGCTGAGGGACAAGATGAAAGAAGATGGCGCCAGGTGCTTGAAAGAAGGGGCAGCGGCAGGCAGTGCTTAATTTCTAAATAAAAAAGTGCAGGTACCCACAACTCTCCTCTGAAACATGGGGCCAATGTGTGAGCAGAGTGACAGAATACTAAGGCTGTATGATCCTGCATAAACCCACCCCAGGCCTCTTTAATTCAGTAAGAACCCCTCCCTGCTTTCTGCTTTCTCCCTTTGTGACGGTTACCCATCTTGCTCTTCCTCCTCTTTACCGTTTGGGTGTTTATTCCTCTTTTGCTTGCAGTAAATGCCTGATGCAGAAAAATAAGTACCAGCCCCAAATAATAAGTGCTGTGCCCCCCACCGGCAACCACCAGCTCAAATTAAGCAGTGTTGACAGGCCCGCCAAGCACCAGCAACCCCCTGGCTATACCCATCGATGAGGAACTGCTGAACAGGAAGAATCTATGTTGGAGGGGGTTGTGAAAAAATTATTAAGCTGGATACGTGGCCAGGTGCACAGAAACTGATATAGCAGGGAGCACAGGGGAGTCCCACAGGTCAAACTGAATACCAACCAAAACATGACCTGGCATGAAGATGTGTACTGGAAAATCATCTATTAAGATACGTACATACCACAAACAACATGGTTAAGGTGGAATTGGCTTGTGTAGGAAACAAAGGGGAGAGCTTCTGGGATGTGTGAAAAACCAATATACCCTAAGGACTGAATGGTGAAATCTAAAGTTACTAAAACACAATTTACCAAAGAAAATATTTCAACGCAGACAATGGGATGGAAAGCTGACAGAGAGCCTCTAAATAAAAGAGAGCTGAAGAACACACCGGGAAGTTTGAAAAAGACTTGCAGGCAATACTTGGCTCAAAAAGCACTATTGAAGCTAAAATTGACACAGATGCAATTGGTGTTGAACATCTTAGAGCTGATCATAGGAAGCTAGAGGGCGTGTTTTTACAAATGACTCCAAGCTAATGACAATAAGACCAACAAGGGCAGACATTCAAAAACAGGTAAAGAACTTGAACAAGCTAAAAGATATAGCTGAGGATGCTGAAGGTCATTTTTATTGTAGTAACATCCATTTTGGAATACCCAAAAAGCCGAAAACACACAGTACCGAGCTGCAAATTCAGGATTGGCTGACATAGTCAGTCTTTTCTGAAAATCCCTCCAAGTTCTTTACAATAGAAGGTGTACACAGTGTCCTTATATGCCCTCTGCCTCCCCCCCGGCACTTGGTGGCACTTGTGTCCACCTTCAGAGGCAGATAACATTTACTGCAAGTAGTCTGATGACATGGTCCTTCAACACTGGAGGGCCACAAGGTCCACATTTCTTGGGAATGGATTAGATGTCACCCCAACAAGCCTGATAATGAACAAGAGAAGCTGTGTACTCAAAAAGAAATTTAGTAATGAATGGCATTCACCAGAGTCGGGGTGTAGGGATGGGATAGGGTGAGTCTACCAGGAAATCAGATATGTAGAATGTGTAGTAGAGTAAGGTCTGCTTCCTATGGTTACCCCCACTTTTTGCTGTGTTTCACTGTTTTTTTTTTACTTTTGTCTGACTGTGGCCATGCTAATCAGGACCACAGCCTAGCTGTTCTCTCTCTAAATTGATTGCATGTACTTTCGGTACATATCAGATTGGTTACTTGGTTACCCTTGTGAGTCCCTAGTATATGGTACCTCAGTTACCAAGGGCATAGGTACCCCAGAGGACTACCAGGGTCTGAAGCATGTAATATGCCACCCCTGGGAATCCTTCCAAAATGATACCACAGGTCTGCACTGGCAGCCTGGGTAAGGCGGTGTAAGCACCCCTTACTGGGATATAGTACACCTATATCCCCCATTTAAAACAGACACATATCAACCTATAAGTCAATCCTATGGCAGGCATTGACAATCCTGAAGGCAGAGTGCTTGGTTTTGTGTGAGAGGGTGCCCGAGCATGAGCCCCTCTGCAGCTTTCGGAATCCCTTCCTTATAGCTGTTCTGTGATATGGCCATACCATATACTCTTAAGTGCATTATAATCCTCGCGGTTAATGCTAAATTTGGTTTGGCTTTATCAAAACATGTTGTGTTTGGTGTCAAACACTTTGGAATTCTACCCTCCCCGCGCGAGTTCTGGTGACGGAGGTAGCATTCCGACCTTCTAGAGGGAGAAGACATGTAGACACTTACTTTCCAGGTAAGAGTTTAAAAGAGCTTCAGCATCACAAAATGGATGCTGCAGCCACAGACACGCGTCTGACCTCCTGCTGCTGGACGAATCTCCAGCAGGGGAGGCCTGGACGATAGGTTTCCTGCCCAGGGAGGTGCTAGCAGCTCCCCAGACAGGCTTTAGTGTATTGAGGCAGGGTGGGTTGCATTCAGTGAATGCCTTTCAGACACTGCCTGGGGCACACAAGGTGATCAATGCATTTCCCAGTTCAAACCGGTTTCTGGGGTACTAAGCCCCAGCTCTGGAGCAAAACTGGACAAAGGGGAAGGGGTGTGACCACCACCTCCTCAGGTCCTCCCATAGGTGGGACCCTAGAGTTAGTCCATCCCCTAAACTTAGTCACTGAGACTTTAGATTACCCTGGGTGAGTCCCTCAGACCTTGCTGGTCTGCACCGAAGCCAATCTTTGCATCTTGCGTGGGTTGCTGTTGCCAAGGCTTGTTGGGTCAAATTCGGATTCCGACGCTGCAGCACTCGACATCCTTCGTGGGACAGTTTGAATTCGCATCCTGGTCATTGTCGTCACCTCCTGGTCCTCGTGGCTGAAGAGTCAGCCTTCACCTACTTCACCTGAAAGCACCCGACATCGGCTGGCATCTTCCTGTCGCCATCCTGGTCACTGGCTAGTGACCCAGACTCTGTCCCCTCTGCTTTCAGGTTCTTCAGATCTCCAATCCACCATTGTATCCAGTCGGACACTTTTCCTCTGGTCGCCTGCAGCACTTCTTCGCAGCTCGTCATTGGAATCAACGACGTAACCCGACACAAAAAGACACCTATGCACCCGGCTTCCCTGGGTGAGGTAACACAAGTACTCCGGTGCTCCTGTGTGTCTTGACTCTCGAAGTGTCCTAGTCTAAAGGGGTTTCAACGCAGTCCACTCCTAAGTGTCCTTAAACTTTAAAAACTGTAACTTAAACTTTCCTCATAGAAGTCTACGGTGATTCGCGGTTGTGTTTAGACACTGCACGCGTCCCCGTGGGTATCCTGCGTCCCTACCTTGAGTGGTTCCTGGTTGCCCCCGCGGTACTACCGGGCCTAGGCCTCACTTCTATCCCTCACATGGTTCTTATACCACTATTTTAGTATATGGATTGTGAGGCCTGTAGGGCAAAACGTACACTGTGCTATTTACTGTGTGCTATTTAAAGTTCTTGTATTGTACTTTTGCCTCTAGCCTCATAAAGAAACTAGAGGGTGTAGTGTCTACTACATATAAATAATGAATCCAGACAAGAAGAACTTGAGATGTGGGTTTATTCAACCTCAGACACCAACCAACTCTCGTCAACTGACCAAGCACAAACATCTGAATTCTAAAAGAGAATACAATAAATAGGTTCTACGGCCTTAAAGAAAGAAGCATATAATATAATAAGGAGAGCACATATTATCACATATCTTCCTTCCTAACAACAACAAACAAAATAGAAGAAGATAATAGAAGAATGTATATACCATAAGAAAAACAAATGCAAATGAAGAAAACAAAAAATGCAGAAACAGTTTAGACATAATCCTTCATATAGATAGGAGCTCTATGTGTTCTTTGGCTCCTTTTACATGTAGATAACGAGGTATAACTATCACAAAAGTTGTTATCCGCATTGTACAAATTACAACCTGTGTAATTGACATCTTCACTTACATCTGGACAAGATTTCTTAGAATGAACCACTACAATGCGACTCTTATTCCAAATCCTCCCATCTTGTGTTTTGATTGCAATCCTAAAGACCTTTATGACAGGTCTGACATCAGTATATTTGGACCATGTTCAAAAACCTATCACACCAACATAAACTAATCAACATTAAAGTTTGATATGATATATCATTCCACAACAAAATAAACATAGAGGTCCGGTGGAAATTGTATTTCATTTAATCTTTAAGGCTTTCCCCAAGTCCAGCCAACACGTGTTTCGTCGATTGGGCAGGAACCCACGACTTCATCAGGGCTGGGAAAAGATACAATACAGAATATTGGAGTTGCATGATAACTAATATCTTCTTTATCAAGCATACATCTAGTCCTAATATTTACATAACGGCAAGTGAGAGATAACATTTTACATGTGTATCCCTGAACATTAGATTTATACATTCAAAAACGAATAACCAAGGAGGCGGGAGATTAGTAGTATACTCCCATAGGAAAAAAGGGTGAAATCTCTCAGTTGAAGAGAAGATAGAATGCCCCACAGTTCGTGATGTAGGTCAATTTATGGTAGCTTAACGCAAAATTATGGTGATCTTGTGCTCACCCCATAGACATTATCCCGTAATGTGCATCATTCAGTGATTATCCGTGCCGAGTATATAAAAAAAATATATATAAAAAAATAAAATAAAAAAATCGAGATTGGTGTTTGTGAAAAAGTGATAGACCATTAATTATTATAGTGCTGAGTACCTATACTCAGGCTTACCTGATATTCAATGCTTATTAACTTTTGTGCCTGGAATGACCAAGTTATGATATGTATTATATTTTCGAAAGGACTGATCAGTTAGCATATCAATTATTGAAGAACACACTAACATTATTGGATGCCATGTACCATATAGCCACGTACCTTCTGGCTGGTTGTAATTCCGACCCAGCCTATTATGGCATGGGTGAAGAAAACATTATCTGGTCTCGGTCTCAATGTCTCTGGCGTTTCTAGAAATTTACATAGGAGGATATATTTTGTAATAAACTATCATTATGGTGAGCACGTCTAAAATTCCAGTATTTTCAACTATTGTGGTAACGAGCTTACCTACAATTGGGTAAATATTTAGGTCCCCGTAGCGATATGACGTAATTATCCCAATCCAGCAATCCGGAATGGTAATGGGATCGTTCCTCCAGTGATATTATTGAAGGAAAATTTCCCCGCTACTGAGTATAACAAAAAAGAACTATATTAGTTCAGTGGATAATAACATCTCAACGTGTTTGAAAATTATCTAAAGTGCCAGGGGACTTAATGTCTAGGCATCTTACCTCCAATATTTTCGGAGTTCCACGGCAGCGTATTATGCGCCATGGGCTCCAGATTCTCTCCTTCCTATGCGAACCTGTTTATGGGCAGGTTTGAGGAGGAGTGGATCTGGGGGCCGCATGGCGCGAAGTGGAATGAACACATCATTTACTGGGGTCGCTATATAGACGACTGTCTTTTAATCTGGTCTGGAGATATGGATAGCCTTTTACATTTCTGCGAATTCTTAAATTCAAATTTGATGGGTATACACTTAACTCACTCCATAAGCACTACCCAACTAGAATTCTTAGATGTATCTCTATTCATTGAAGATAACAAAATACAAAGTAGACTTTACAGAAAACCAACATCATGTAATGCCCTTCTACATGCCGGGAGCTCACATCCCAGGCACCAGATCCAATCCATCCCCTTTGGAGAATTTACTCGAGCAAGGAGAAATTGCTGTAAAGATGATGACTTTTCTAGATGTAAGAACAACATGAAAAATAGATTTAGAGCGAGAGGGTACAACATGGACATGATCACAAAGGCGGAACAGAGGATTGATATAACCTCTAGAGAGTCAACGCTACGCGATAAGCAGAGAGAGGTTAACTCAACAACTAAAATCAGACTCATTACCAACTATGATGATGCAGCAATCATATTGAGGAACAGTATGAGAAAACATTGGTGGATTCTAAAGAATGATAAATCCTTAAACCAATATATCACAACGAATCCCCTAATCACATATAGAAAGGGGAGGACTATAAAATCCTGGATAAGTCCAACCTACCCTACAAAAACTAAAACAGCTCCAGACTGGCTAACACAAAAAAGTATTGGTTTCCACAAATGCGGAACCTGCAAACTTTGTCCCATGGCCCTGAACAAAACCAAAACATTCCATAATTATATGGGAAGAGAATTCACGATCAAACAACTACTCAACTGCAATAGTTGCTTTGTAGTTTACATGATCAATTGCAAATGTGGCAGCTTCTATATAGGCAGCACAAAAAGGGCTCTCAAGGATAGAATCTTTGAACATGTAAGAGCCATCAAACATCATGATACGAGATATAATACTGCCACACACATCAATCAATGTCCCTCTCAAGGCAAGAATAAAACTATCAGCTTCTGCGCTATAGACCAGGTAAAAAATGATCCAAGAGGGGGGAATAGAGAATTGGCCTTAAGACGTAGGGAGGCATCATGGATACTCATTATGCGTGCAGTAGAGCACGGGATGAACTCAGACCAGGAACTGCACTACTATTTGGGTAACTGATACATATAATCGGAATACATAATTCAGTGAATCGCGATAGTATCAGTAATGTACTTATGTAACTGTACCATATATTTCTAAACAACTGCTATACATGTTTTTGTACCCTCAATTACTATGTAATGTACTCTTAGGTATTATTCCAGTATGTACTAGGAGTGCTCAAAATACATAACTTCTCTATTGGATATGTAGACAATCTTGTAAATTTAAGAATTGTTTTCGAATTAGATCAACAATGTACAGTTTTGATATTGTCTACATGTCCTTGGCCTCACAGTTTTAATTTTTATATCACATGGTGACGAGCACCTGATTATTCTTCTCACACGCAATATATTTAATCCGGTTATTTTCAGGATCGGCACGTATCCGCTTTGGTTTGCACTCAGTTTGAATTTACAACTAGAGCACATATTATCTAAGAACACAATGATTCGCTCATACGAGGGACACCTGTATGACATGGCTGACATATCGCTGAACGTTTTACATAGTGGCCAACGAATATGGGTGAGGAGCCGGAAGTATAAGTATTACTTCCGGTTCAATGGACGCTGACTTTCAAAATACGGAAGTACGCGCCTTACTTGGCGCATAATACGCTGCCGTGGAACTCCGAAAATATTGGAGGTAAGATGCCTAGACATTAAGTCCCCTGGCACTTTAGATAATTTTCAAACACGTTGAGATGTTATTATCCACTGAACTAATATAGTTCTTTTTTGTTATACTCAGTAGCGGGGAAATTTTCCTTCAATAATATCACTGGAGGAACGATCCCATTACCATTCCGGATTGCTGGATTGGGATAATTACGTCATATCGCTACGGGGACCTAAATATTTACCCAATTGTAGGTAAGCTCGTTACCACAATAGTTGAAAATACTGGAATTTTAGACGTGCTCACCATAATGATAGTTTATTACAAAATATATCCTCCTATGTAAATTTCTAGAAACGCCAGAGACATTGAGACCGAGACCAGATAATGTTTTCTTCACCCATGCCATAATAGGCTGGGTCGGAATTACAACCAGCCAGAAGGTACGTGGCTATATGGTACATGGCATCCAATAATGTTAGTGTGTTCTTCAATAATTGATATGCTAACTGATCAGTCCTTTCGAAAATATAATACATATCATAACTTGGTCATTCCAGGCACAAAAGTTAATAAGCATTGAATATCAGGTAAGCCTGAGTATACGTACTCAGCACTATAATAATTAATGGTCTATCACTTTTTCACAAACACCAATCTCGATTTTTTTATTTTATTTTTTTATATATATTTTTTTTTATATACTCGGCACGGATAATCACTGAATGATGCACATTACGGGATAATGTCTATGGGGTGAGCACAAGATCACCATAATTTTGCGTTAAGCTACCATAAATTGACCTACATCACGAACTGTGGGGCATTCTATCTTCTCTTCAACTGAGAGATTTCACCCTTTTTTCCTATGGGAGTATACTACTAATCTCCCGCCTCCTTGGTTATTTGTTTTTGAATGTATAAATCTAATGTTCAGGGATACACATGTAAAATGTTATCTCTCACTTGCCGTTATGTAAATATTAGGACTAGATGTATGCTTGATAAAGAAGAGATTAGTTATCATGCAACTCCAATATTCTGTATTGTATCTTTTCCCAGCCCTGATGAAGTCGTGGGTTCCTGCCCAATCGACGAAACACGTGTTGGCTGGACTTGGGGAAAGCCTTAAAGATTAAATGAAATACAATTTCCACCGGACCTCTATGTTTATTTTGTTGTGAAATGATATATCATATCAAACTTTAATGTTGATTAGTTTATGTTGGTGTGATAGGTTTTTGAACATATGTACTGCAATCTTTTGATTACTGGTGGGCAATGATGACAACCCATACCTAGGCACCCAACTACACAAAATATTACCAACGCAGGGGATTTAATCAGCCTATATACTGTTAAGCGCCATAACCACCGAGATTAGTCATCCCTCCTATATTTGGACCATGGTTTACATCAACAGGTGTCTTAATTTTTACTAAATCACCCACTTTGACCACTTGATATTTTACACATTTTCTGTTATCAAAATATTCTTTTCTTGAAATTTGTTTATCTATCTCTCTGTCCCTCCATTCACCTATATCATTGTCCACCAAACCTTTATTCATTTTCATCCAACCTGGACACCACAAAGTATTGGCAACCCTCCCTTTTAATAATTCAAACGGAGACCTCCCAGTAGATGAATGGAGAGCAAAACGATAAGCATTAATTCTGTTCTGAAGAGTTGTCCTCCAATTCAAGCCAGAAGACCTAGCCAATTGTATCGACTCCTTAAGAGTCTTATTGACCCTTTCCACAGCACCATTCGTTTCAGGGTGGTATAAAGAACACCTTTTATGTATAATACCACATTTATTTGAAATTCACTAAACACATTTGAACAGAATTGTGGTCCATTGTCAGAAAGCAAGCTATTAGGAAAACTTTCTTTTCTAAAAATACCATCCAAAAACTTAATGACTGAATCAGAGGTAATATCCCTAGCCGCACTCACTTCCATACATCTTGACTATAAGTCAATAGGTACAATCAAGTACGGAGTCTCTGAAACACCAGAGAGAGGTCCCAAAATGTCGATTGCCAACTCATCCCAAGGGTGACTAGGCAAAGCTCTACTAACCATAGGCATTTGTTTTGTCTTTAATATTTTGTCACTCACACAGCATTCTACACAACCCCTGACCAACCTCTCTATCTCCAAATCCATTCCTGGCCACCAAAATTGCATACGCAGAATCTCCTTAGTTTTTAATATACCCAAGTGTCCACAATGAGCATGTAACAACAATTTTTTCCTAATACCTAGAGGAGGCACAAGTTTTGTTCCATGTGTTAATAAACCATCAGTAACGGAAAGTTCTCCAGAGACTAATGACCACGGCTTTTCTAAACGAGTGTTATTATTCAAAGAAGACATAACTCTACAAATTTCTTCATCCTTCTCCAATTCTTTCATCCATTCACTTTCATCCACCGCACCCTCAGTGACTTCACACACATTGATACACTCCTCTATTTCATTCATGTCTTCTTCAATGAAATTCTCAGTATCAACTAATCTTGATAAACAATCAGCCGACTTATTCGCTACACCTGGAATGTATTGTACCTCAAAATCAAATTCTTGTAACAATATAATCCATCTTCTGATCCTGGAAGATATAGCATCCAATCCTTTCTTCAAGAAAACCTCTCTTAAAGGCTTATGATCTGATAATATACACACTTTAGAGCCCCAAATGAAACTGTTAAACTTTCTCGAAGGCACAAAAAATAGCAAGAGCTTCCTTCTCTATCACAGAGTAATTTAATTCTGATCCTTTAAGACATCTTGATGAACAACAAATCAGAGAATCATTTCCATTTTTCTTTTGTACTAGAACAGCACCGAGACCTTTGTCACTTTCATCAGTAAACATGTATGTAGGAAGACCCGGAACAAACGCATGAAGCGAGGGAGCCTTCTTTAACTCATTCTTAATGCTAACAAACTCATTCTTGCACTCAGATGTCCAATCAAAAACTACATTCTTTGCAGTCAGCTTCCTCAGATTGTGTGTCTTATCTGCAAAATTAGCAATGAACTTCCCATAAAATTCTACCATACCAAGAAAAGAGAGTAGCGCCTCCTTGTTAAGTGGTTCTTTGACTTTATCAATTGAATCAACCAATTCTTTCTTAGGAAAAACACCTTCACTTGTAATACGATGCCCTAGATAATTAACCTCTTCTACACCAAATTTACACTTGTCCTTTTTCAGAGACATGCCTGCCTCATTTAAACGTTCGAGCACCGCACACACGCGCCTATTATGTTCCTGAATATTGTTACCATAAATCAATAAGTCATCTTGATAACATTTAACACCTATTAACCCCTTTAAAATGTTAGACATGATTCTTTGAAACACAGAGGATGCAGAAATGAGGCCAAAAGGCAACCTCTTAAACTTAAAAGTGCCCATGGGTGTAATGAAGGCAGTTAGATCTTGAGATGACTCATCTAGCTCCACCTGATGGTAAGCGGAAGCTAGATCAAGAGTAGTGACGTATCTACCACCTTCCAAAGTCCCAACCATCTCATCAATGTTTGGTAGAGGAAATCTATCCACCACCACCTCCCTATTTAGAGATCTCAAGTCTATGCATAGGCGAATCTCGCCTGAAGATTTCTTAGCAATCACTACAGGAGCCAACCATTCCGTTGCCTCTACTGACTCTATGATATTATTCTTGACAAGTTTTTCAATTTCCTTCTGAACTTTCACTTGTTCCATTAAAGGAATCCTCCTTACTTTTGCCACTACTGGGATAGCATGTTCCTTTAATCTAATATGATGTTTGTAGCCCTTCAAACACCCTAAACTCTCTTTGAACACATTTGGAAACTGTTCTGAGAAAACATTAGACATACCCTCAAACTTCTTGTCTTGTACAGAATCATGTACCTCCTGAATCTGTACTTGAGGTGAAGCATTTGTATTGAGTTTTACCCCAAGTTCTCGTTGATGCAGCCAACCCAACAACCCAACAACGCATCACCCTTTTTAGTCACATATATTTTCCCAACAATTATGTGGCTACCCAATTCAATTTCACCCATAAAATAGCCTAACATTTTAATTGTTTTTTCTCCATATCCCAACAGAGAAACATCACATCTCATCAATTTCACTTTCTTACTAAACATTTTCATCAATCATCGTTATTTGAGAACAAGAGTCAAATTTAAAATTTATCATAGAATTCTCTACACTAACTAGGTGAGAGGGGTGATCTAATGTTTTGCAATTCACCTCAAAACTTACGGTTCTTACTTGAGGTTGTGACCATTTTTTTGTTGATCCATCACCCTTATACATTGTTGTTCTACTAAATTTAGCAAAGTGTCCTTTTTTACCACATGAATTGCACATAACTTTTAACGCTGGACAATACGATGAAATTGCTAAGGGCCATATGTATCATTGAAATTCGCTTTCGCAAAGGCTGAAATTCGCAGAATTTTGGCCTTTGCGAATGCGAATTCCCAATATGGTATGTATTAAGCAAATGTGGTTCAAAATAAGGAATCACACAATTTGCGATTCCTTATTTTGCGATTCCTTAAATGCAATGTATGATACAAAAAAATATTGCTAATTGTCCCTAAGGAATCGCAAATTACCACCAACTTCAAGTTGGTGGTAAGTTGCGAATTCCTTTAAAAAAGCATTTTTTTTTAAAACAAAAGGTGCCATGTGACGCTCATACATGCCCTTAGGGCATGTATGTGCGCCATAAGCGCACACATGTCATTTTCAGGGGTGCAGCAGGGTGTCCTTTGGACACCCCTGCACCCTTGAAAATATTCTCAATTTGCGATTAGCTAATTGCTAATCACACATTTCCCCTTCATTCCTATGGGCCTCCTGGCCCATAGAAATGAATGGGAAATTATTCCTTAATTGCGATTAGCAATTTGCTAATCGCAGTTAAGGAATATTAAGAAATCGCTAAAAAGAAGCTGATTTCTACATACATAACATTTTGCGATTTCTAAATAGCGATTCCTTAAAAATTGCTATTTAGGAATCGCAAAACGGAATGTTGATACATATGGCCCTAAATGACTAAATTGTCCACACCTAAAGCATGAAAATCTGTTACTTTGACCAGCATTTGAGACATTTGTCATAACATTTTGCTTCTCCTGTACACTTCCACTCTGTTTCTTAACCTGATACATAACCTCTTCTACTTTTGCTTCTTCTTTCATGTCAGTACTATTTGACTTCTCTTTCTCCTTTTTTAATTCATCAACACACTTCGTCATGTGTTCAACCTGCTTTGCAATGACTAACACTTCTTCCAAAGGTGGTTCATCCTTCAGCCAAAGTTCTTTCCTAATGTTATCATCTGCACACCTCAAAACAAACTGATCTCGAATTCTTTCATCCAAAGTTTGTCCAAAATTGCATGACGGCGCTAACTTCCTGAGAGATGATACATATTCTTCCACAGTTTCATCTTTTTTCTGTTCTCTTAATCCAAAGTGATACCTCTCCATTATAGTACTAAGTCTTGGCAAATAGTGTTGATCAAGTTGAAGGATCGCAATCTCATACTCATTAAGGTTCCTTTGCTCTGCTGCAGTTAAATCAGGCAAATGTTCTAATACATCCTGTCCCTCTCCACCTAGACAATGTAAAAGTAACGAATGCTTCCTTTCTGCGCTTAAGTTCGTTCCACACACTCTTGCGTAGTTAGCAAAAAAAAAAAATCAATTTCTTCCATTTTACATTAGATTCTCCTGGCTTGTAAGAAAAAATGCTGGTTGTGTAAAATTCAGCATTTTTTTTTAAATTAAAAAATTAAAAAATATATATATAGACGCGTCTGTCGGGCCGTTGATCTGTGATCAATAAATTGAAAATTACCCCCTTGAGTGCGCCTCAATCTGTGCTCCTTAGAAAGCAGGAGTTTCGCACAGGAACATAATCGCGTCTTGCACCGGACGCCGAGGTTGGAGCACCCGTGCCGTCGGAGAAGCAGCTGGTGAGCGCATCGGAAAGTTGAAAGTTGCTGCTGGCTCCGTCACCGCTGTTTTGAGAAATTTTCCCCGCCGCTGAAGATTACGTGGAGGGAAGCAAGCTGAGTACCGCGGAGCTGAGAGGGAGGAAGGTGGACGCCGAAGGTCGTTACATTCGGAAGTCGCCGGAAACCTATCCCGGTAAGCGGAACCGCTTGTTAAAGGAGAACTGTTTGAATGTTGCGGTGACAGGCACGTTTGGGGGAGAAAAGCCAGATAAAATCTCGATCACTATTCGGAAAAAAGGAGGAGTGTAACACGGAGTATGTTTACAGACCGTGAAAGAGAGGAAGCAGCTGAGACTCTGTTTGCGAAAGGGCAGAAAAAACTGCTAGGGATGCACTAGCGAGCACCGAGGGCACTAAAGAAATTAACAACTTAAAATTGCTGTTTGCAAAGTTGGAGAAAACGTATGAGAAGGAAACACGAAAATGGTGGGAGGCTACATCCCTGCAAAGATATCTGGATGAAAAACAAGTACCTAGGGGGCTACGAATCTACACAACCCCAGCCTATGAAAACCCTAATCCACAATTATTGCAGGAGTGGTCTGAATATACACATGAGAGTTCCTTTGGGATGGTTAAACTGCTCATTAAATATGCATGGATAGACAGACAGGAGCTTCTTGAAGAAATCAAGAAAATAGAAGCAGAAATTGCATTGGACAAAGATGAGAAGACTAAAAAAGGACTGTACGAACAAATGAAGAAACGTCTTACAGAGTATGAAGGAGTGATCAAACGCCGCAAACAAGTTAAATTCATCAGGGACGAAGAGGATTACGAGTCAGGAAAGATCCTTACGTTTGCTAAAAAATTCGAAGGCCCGAGAAAACTACTGCAGCAGCAAAAGACCCAACAGGTTGCATCAAGAGAAACCTCAGAATCTGAAGTTTCAGAGGACGAACAAGCAGCGCGCCAAGAGAAGGAGGTGTCAACAAATTTTTTTCAGGAGTATTAACTCCTAAGACAAGCGCAACAGCGACCACCTGCAAGAACCCACCCGCCAGCAAAAGCAAAAGGAGACAGAGAACAAGGCGGGGTAGGAAAGGCAGGAAAACCAAAGATAGCAGAAGGAGGATACATGACGAGGAGCAAACGAGGGGACAAGAACAAATAAAGGAGTGTAAGCAAACGATTGTGAATTTAACAGATCGGATATTAACAGACATTGAGAGGAGAGTTTTAGAACTGGGGCTCTCTTTCTGTCCCACACCCCAATTTGACTACGCAAATGTACGCATTGATACATATAAATTCATCAGGAAACTAAAACTAATGAAAATCCATGCACTGCATCCTAAGTCGCAGGAAATAAGTATGGCTGAAAGTCAACCCAATGTCGGAGAAAGAGTCACAATGGCAGACATGGAAACAGCATTGCTACTTAGGGAATTAGAATATGAGAGCACTCTCCTAAGCCAAGCGGAAATGTCAAAGACATTGGAAGAAGCTGGCATCACACAAGTTGGTGCCACAGCAACATACGAATGAAGTCGAAAACCATCCCACAAATGGCACATGATTCAATTGACACCTTTCACGACCTAGTTACTGATGACTTGAAAAAATTACATGCCAAGGGTCCTAATTTGAACAAGATGAATACCACCAAATTGGAATGGAAAGCCATCATGGATCTCAAAAATGATGAAAATTTGATGATTAAGCCCTCTGACAAGGGAGGAAATGTTGTTCTCATGGACAGGAAGCAGTATGAAAAAGAAGCCCTAAAGCAACTTTTGGACCAAGAATGTTACTCAACTGTAACTAGGTCGGTATATGAGAAGAGCAGCATAGACTTTCATGAACTCATAGACAAGTGGCATCAAAAAGGTATCCTCAGGGACCTGGATTACAAATATATCCAGTGTGAAGCGCCAGAGATTCCCACGTTCTATCACTTACCCAAAGTGCATAAATGTTTACAAAACCCACCAGGCAGACCTATAGTCTCCTCATTGAACAGCTTATTAGAAAAAGCTTCAACCTACATTGACTGTTTCCTCAACCCGTGGGTCCGGTCCTTAAGCTCGTATGTGAAGGACACTAAAGACTTTTTGAGACTCATTTCCAACATACAATGGGAATCTGACATGCACTTGGTGACGCTGGACGTCACAAGTTTACATACGAGTATTGAACACAAGAAAGGATTGCATGTGATCCAGCGGGCTATAGAAAATATATCATAAACTACGCTACCCAACTTCATAACCTATAAACAAAATTCTATACTAAATATGGACCCATTTATGAACCTGATATATTTTGGGCCTACTGAATCAGGTGGTCAGAATAAATCTATAAACACATTATCTACACACTATATACATATTTATATATTTGCAGAAAGAATATTGTCATTAGAATAAAACTCAATCATTTAAACGACCACCATAGGTGACGTGATCTAGCTAATGGTAACCTATACTTCTAAATAATCAAGACCAGCTTGTTTGTCAAAAGTAAGATTTTATTTCCTAAATTATAGTATATAAGTTGTAAGTTTTATAAATGAAATTTATTTGCAATAAAGCAAGCATGATGGTAAGAAATATGGAAAAATACAATTTAAGCAATTGAATCAATTTTAAAGAAATTATATAAAGTTTAGCATTTCTAAAACCTATTTCCCTAACTGAGCTAAATAGACAGAAATTAAAGTAAAGATCTTTGAGGATTCTTACGTGCTCCACGCAAAGTCCAGCAGCACATCACCCTCATCGGAAAGTCAGAAAGCAGCAGCCAGCCCAACCCTAAGGGCATGACTTTTTATACCTTTCTACGCTAACTAAACTAGCAAAGGAAAGTTTTCAGAAATACTCGACGTCCCATTGGCTGAGAGTGACAAGTGACATGTCACCCGATTCTTAAAAAGTTCCACAAAATCATGTCTTACAAAGACCATTGTCTCTTCCACGTGAAGCCAGAGGCTTCCTGCGATAGCAACTTTGTATTAAGTCATCCTCGCAGCTTCCATAGTCTTTCAGTGCAACTTCCGCGGATGCCAAGTTAAAGACTGACAAAAAGTTCACTTTCGACCTTGGTCATGTCCGACAGAATGATGTCAGCTCATCAGTTTTTGCTTTGTGAATGCAGCTTCAATAAACGTTTTAATTCAGAATGGGCTTCTCGTGACTTTCTGCAGAATTATAGATCAGCTTTTATTTTGCGGCTCAAATAGCTAGGCCTCAAAAGCAGGCAACTTATGATTTCTAGTATAAAACAAACACAAGAAAAGTATTAATGTAAGAAATAAAGTATAATCTGTATCCACCCCATGGTTTACTAATTAATTAACCCACCCTATTAATCAAAATGTTACCTAGCCATTGCAAACAAATAAAGCAGCGTTTATATTTACCAGTCTCCGTTTTTCAATGAGACCCATATGCACCTAGAATAGTAGAAATGACATTACACAGACAAGGAAAAGCAAAACAAGCACATGCTTATTTAAGTTTGCAGCAGTTAGTAATGACAAAAACGAAAACAATAAATTATTTTATTATTTTGCACGAACAAAAAGATGCAACATTTATGCACGTTTATGAGCACACATGTTAGTCCCCCCACGTGTAAAGTTTAATCTAGGTTGTATTAGCACGACATATCACAAATCATTAATAATTTTATTCATGTTATGGAAATGTGACTTTGCGAGTTTAAACAAAATTTTGTTTTCTATCTCGCTCCATCAACTCCCTCATCTGGTGATTAACAAATCACCACACCAGCACTCAAAATTTTGGTAAATTAAATTTTTAAGAAATCGATTCAAATTCATTTGTATTAGTAAACCTAAAAGTCTGTTTCAGCATAATCTTTGCAATTAACATGACGCTCTCTATGTAACTCCTGTAACTCGATCTCCCTTTCCTCTTCTTTTCTGAGTTTATAGATTCTCTTCTTTTCCTTCAAGTGTTTCTTTCTTTTATGTAACAAACAACCTATTTTAGTCAAAATAAAAATGAATACTATTATAATCAAAGGTGCTAGAATCTTGCCAAGAATTGAACTTCCGATATTATGAAACCAGTTTTTAATTGCTTGAAACCTTTTTGAAAGTTTCCCAGTAAAATCTTCTTCTTCTAAAGGAATTATTTCTGAATGCATTTGTGTAATATTCTTAATATACATTTCAATATTCTTACTTTCATCAGGTATATATGTACAGCAATGTTGGACATGTAAAATGCCACAGACTCCTCCTTCTTTTGCTAGGAGTATGTCTAAAGCAAGACGATCTTGAATTACCATGGATCTAATAGCAATAACTTCAACATTCACTAATTGAAATCCATCAGCAGTGTCAGTTGATAATCTATCAACTATAGTGGACAATTTTCTGATTCTCCCTGCATTTAGGGTTATACCAACAAAAGGTATTACAGCTTGGAAAATATCTCCCAGAACTTCAGTAAAAGTTTCTCTTTTAGCTCTATTTACATAATTATGAATTTTAAACAATCCTTCTGAATCTCTGTCAACATGAAACACTTTAGGAAAAACAATTCCCACATAACAAGTTCCATACCAATGGTCTGGAAGGTTATAGTAAGTTTTGTCACCACAAACAAAATAAATTCCAGGGAAGATAGGATCTTTTCCACCTTTAAATCCCCAACCTCCCATTATCAGATAAGTATCTTCACAGTTGCTTGCACCTACAAAATAATTATCAAAAAGTGTGTTATCTCTTCTAATGCAAAGCTTTCCACTAACAGGTTTGTCTATGTGAATTGCAATATTTTCAAGCATTTTGCCATTTAATTTCTCATCCTCTTTTTGCCAGAAGGATGACTTAGTCTGCTTGACTAATTCATTTCTCTTATAAATTGCTCTTCTCTCCTCAACCATATTCAAAAATTTCTTTCCTTCAGCACTTAATTTACATGTTAGATTATTCTTATAAGCATACTCATAAGTGAGTTCGTTAGTAACAAGGAAATATTCTCTCAATTGTTTAGCTTTCTTATGCTTATTTAAAGCATTATCAATTTTAACATTAGCAAAAATTTCATCATAATTTGAATAGTAATATTCTAAACGACCAGTTTGATAAAATAAACTAGTTAATACACTACATGTAACAGCATAAGTGAGAGGAAGCATATTATATGTTACTCCCTCAGAAACAGAAGCGGGTAATTTAACGCATACATAACAGTCCTTTGCATCCATTACCTTTACATATTCACTCAAAAGCTTTGTGAATGTATTGCTTGAAAAATCACCTATTGATTTATCTTGATGAATGTTAGGTTGATGATCAATTACTTTTGCAGATGTACTATGTTTAGTTTGGCTAACCAGAGCTTTGCTTGTTATGTTAACTTTGTGTAATTCTCTATTCATTTCTAAAGGTATAATCACAGCTAGTATCAACCAGAGCAGAACTAAAATGAGCAGACATACCAGAGTCATCTTACAGCATCTTTTAAAAACAGAACATTTTGAAGTGCTCTCCTTAACGTAAGGCATTTTTAGGTTATTTTCAGGTTATTTTCAGCCTCAAAAATAAAAATAACTTTTAAAATTTATATACACCTCCCTTTTAAAATATATTTTTCTTTTATAACTCTAAACAAGATTTCTTCGACCTTATGTCATACATAAGTTTTCTTCTACTAAACAGTTTTTCTTCGACCTTGTGTCAACTAACAGGATTTCTTCAGCCTTTTGCCAATTTAATAATTTTGTACTTCAATCATTGTCACTAATTTCTTGGATTTCGTTTTCTTCTTCACTACTATCATATATGTCTATAACAGGTGGAATTACCAAGTAAGTCCACTCAGGAGACTTGTATTTCTGGTTTGGTTTAATTATTCTCTTCCCTTTTCTCGATATCACTTCTATTTTTCTTCCAACTCCAACTTCTTTTCCTGGACTCTTTTGACTACTTATTTCTTCAACTTGTTCTATTGGCTTTTTAATCAATCTGACTCTCAATCTTCCACCAGGCCAGTAGTCTGCTTTTCTCACGTACTTTTTCTTTGGTTCAGAATTATTTGATTCTGACTTCCAAGTCCTTTTCTTTCCGTTTTCACTTCCACCTTCCACGTCACTTTCTTCAGTTTCGTAGTCTGAAATTTCAATTGACTCAGGAACTTCTCTATTCGGCAATTTCACTCCTTCAGGAACTTCACTTTGTCTTCCATCACTGGTACTCGGTAATTCGTTCTCCTCCTCTTCTTCAATTACCTCTAGCTTCCCAGATTTCGGATTTTTGTTCCTTACTTCAGAGCTTGTTCTCTGCCTTTCGATACTCTCCTGGTCTGAAACTTCTTTTGGTTCAGCTTCTTTATCTTCAATATAGACAACTGAATCTTCAGTTATCTTTCCTTTTAACAGATTCTCTTCACCTTCAGAATCTATTTCAATTATTTCTAAGTCTTTTCTTGTCAGATTTCCATTCACTGGCACAGTTTCCAGATGTCGACTTTCTTGTCGATCTTCAGAATCTGGAATTACTTCACCTTCTGTTCTGTCTTCTGCTTCAGAATCAGAATCATCTGTGGTATCACTTTCAACATCAGAATTCTCAGGAGTTGGTATTGGAATAGTATGACTTGGATGAATCCAGCGCTTCAATCCTCTGCACTTTACAGCATTAGTAGTGATCAAGATTACCTGCCTAGGTTTCTGCCATCTAGGAGATAGACAATTCCTCCTCCGATGTACTTTCGTTCTGACCCAGTCTCCAGGTCTCAGATCATGTGTCAAAACTCTGTCATTTGATTGAGCTTCAGTTCCCACCTGATTAGACACAGAAGTTACCATATCAGATAACCTTTTACAGTAATCCAAAATTGCACTGTCATTTATGCTCAACAATTTACCTACAGGTACAAAAGCTTGCCTCATAACTCTTCCCATTAAAATTTCATGAGGACTCAGACCTGTCTTTTTATCTGGTGTACTTCTTAATGACATCAAAACAAGTGGAAGAGCATCAGTCCACTTAACTCCTGTCTCTAGACACATTTTTCCAATTCTGTTTTTGATAGTTCCATTTATTTGTTCAACTACACCTGATGCCTCTGGTCTGTATGCACAGTGTATTTTCTGCTCAATGCTCATAGCTTCACAAATTAACTTCAACAGTTTGTTATCAAAATGGCTTCCTCCATCACTCTCAATAGTGACTGGAAAACCGTACCTTGGGATGATTTCTCTGAGCATTAGTTTTGCCACTGTAATTGAATCACAATGTCGTGTAGGGAAAGCCTCTACCCATCTTGAGAATAAGCATACAATTACAAGTACATATTTCAAACAGTTGTGTAAAGGCATTTCAATGAAATCTATTTGTAACCTAGTAAAGGGACCACCCTCTCGACCAATTATTCCTGTCCCCACCACTGATTTTCTGTTTGGATTCATTTGTTGGCATGACAAACACCTTTGACAAAAAGATTCTGCAATGGTTCTAAATTTGGTATTGAACCATGTTTCTCTAAAAAGTCTGACCATGGAATCTCTTCCTAAATGTGCAGGACCATGATATAATCTGGCCATGTCAGAAATCAAACAATTTGGTAAAACTACTCTGCCATCTTTGTAAACCCACACTCCATCTTCATCACGTGGTCTACAATCTGATCTTAACCATAGGTCTTTTTCTTCATCATCTGCTTCGTTTTGTAAATCTCTAATCTCATTCCATGTTTCTACAACAGTTGTTAGCATTAATGAATTTGAATCAGTTTCTGTACTTCTATTCCGATTGTAAGAATAATTTTTCCTTGCGCAGTACTTTGCTGTCTCGTCTGCGAAGGCATTTCCTTTGGAAATATAATCAGTTCCTCTAGTGTGCGCTGCACACTTGACTATGGCAATTTCTTTTGGCAATTGTATTGCCTCAATTAATCTCCTAATGAAAACTGCATTTTTAATTGGTGATCCTGTTGATGTCATATATCCTCTCTGTGACCAGAGTTGTCCATAATCATGCACAACTCCGTACCCATACTGACTATCAGTAATGATGGTAACTCTAATATCCTTTGATATTTCACATGCACGAATTAAAGCAATCAATTCAGCCACTTGTGCTGAACGAACTCCTTCAAGACATGATGCTTCTTCAACATCTTCGACTGTACAAACTGAGTATGAAGCTTTCAAGACACCTCCTTCGGATCTTAAGCATGAGCCATCTACAAAGTAGACAAAATCCGATTCAGGCAAAGGTCTGTCTTTGATGTCTTTTCTTGGTTTAGTGCAGAATTCCATGACATCTAAACATTCATGTTCTGTCTCAATGTCATCAACAATTTCGGAATCAGGCAGTAATGTAGAAGGATTCAGATTCAAACATCTTGAAATCGAAACATTATCTGCTCCCAGTATGATTTTCTCATACTTTGTCAATCTGCTACTTGTTAAATGTTGAGTCTTACCTCTTGTCAGTAATATTTCAACTGAATGAGGCACAAAAACTTTCACAGGAAATCCCATTATGATTCCTTCACTTTGTTCAAGGCTGATACTTGTAGCTGCGACTGCTTTCAAACAACCTGGTAATGCTTTTGCAATTGGATCAAGTACTGCAGGGAAGTATGCAATAGGTTTCTTTAAATTTCCATGTCTCTGTATTAATACAGATAATGCACATCCTTCTCTCTCACTGCAATACAGTTCAAAATCTTTCTCATAATTTGGCATACCCAAAGCAGGAGCTTGGCATAAGCTCTTTTTCAGGTTCTCAAAAGATTCCATCTCAGCATCATTGAGAATGATTGGATCTTTTACATCTGATTTGGTCAGTCTTTGTAGTGGTTTTGCAATTACTGAAAATCCACTTATCCATTGTCAACAGTAACCTACCATTCCCAAGAACATTCTAACCTGTCTTTGTGTCCTTGGCGGTAACATTGCTTGAATCATTTTTATTCTTTCTATTGTTACTTGTCTTTTTCCCTTTGCAATTCTGTGACCAAGATATTTTACTTCTTGTTTGCAAAACTGTAGTTTTGCTGGGGACACTTTATGTCCTTCTTCTGCAAGGCGATTTAACAGAATTATTGTGTCTGTTACACAATTTTCTCTTGTCTTTGCAGCTATTAACAAATCATCAATATACTGCACCATCGTAGACCTACCTGGTAAGTCTAAATCTTCTAGTGATCTTTTTAACAGTTCGTTAAAGATTGAAGGACTTTCTGTATAGCCCTGAGGGATTCTTGTCCATCCAAGGGTCTTACCTTGGAATCTGAAAGCAAAGATTTCATAACTGTCTGGGTGTAAGGGAACAGTAAAGAATGCATTGCAAAGGTCAATGACCGAGTACCATTCAGCATCATGTGGAATCTGAAATAGAATTACTGCTGGATTTGGAACCACAGGACAACATGGAATGACAATTTGATTAACCTTTCTCAAATCTTGTACGATTCTAAATGTTCCGTTAGCCTTTTTAACTCCCATAATTGGTGAATTACAAGAGCTACTCTTCATTTCTTTTAATACACCTTGCTTGATTAACTTTTCAATTATAGGTGTAATACCTTCAATTGTTTCTGTTTTCATTTTATATTGTGGAGTATTTGGAAATTCTATTCCCTGTTTCAATGCAATTTTTACAGGATCTACATTCTTCATTAGACCCATCTCATTTCCAGTAAAATCCCATATTTCAGATTTCACTGTTTCTTTTAGCTCTTCAGGTAAATCCTTTTCTTCAAATGCAGGAAACAATTTTGTTTCTTCTGCTTCCATCATCATCATTGTCATCCTATACAAACCATCTTCCTCCATTGTTTGTAATTCAACTCCTTCAGGAGAACAATATATTCTGCAATTCATTTTACATAGGATGTCTCTGCCTAATAGATTTACTGGACTACTGTTACAAACCACAAATCTGTGTTTGTCTCTGTAATTTCCAATTTCGACTGGTACTGGATCAGTTAAGTCTGTTTTAATTTGCTGATTACTTACTCCCACAACTTGGATGGTATCCCCAGAGAGAGGTAGGTTTTCAATTTCCACTGATCTAACAGTAGAACGGGTAGCACCAGTGTCCACTAGAAAAGTGATGTCTACATCATTAACTTTCCCGTTTACATAAGGACCAGACTGGTCAACCTCAAGAGTGGCTCCAACAACACACTCTTCCTCCTCTCTCGGGCACCGTCAGCAATAATCATCAGAATCACTGTCTTGACTTTCTGTTAATAAAAATTGTTGTGAAGCATTTTGCATTTGAACCTTTTGCTGCTTTTGCTGTTTTTGTGGTTTTATTACCTGTTCACATCCCTGAAATCCCACGTTTGGATTATATTTTTGAACTCCCCCACAATTCGGAAAAGGTGGTTGTGGCAACTGGTCTTGACGATTATTCACCTGTTGTTGTTGCTGTTGTTGTAACTGTCGCTGAATATTAAATTCATTTAACCCCTGTTGCATCTGTAGCTGTTGCTGCAGGTTAACACCATTCTGCATCTGTGGATTCAATAAGGGATTCTTTGAGTTTCTAGGAGGATGAGGACACTCGTCCCTCCAATGTCCAATTTCGCCACAATTAAAACAAGGTAATCTTTGTTTCAGTTCTTCTATCTTTGGGCTAAATTTCTTTGGGAAATTATTATTACCTTTAAACTTTCCTTGTATCTGGTTTGTATTTCCAGTTTGAACAAAATTAGTGTTCTTGTTTCCCATGCTGGCAATCTGTTGCTCAGCCACCTTTACCTGAGCCCACATGGCTTTCTCCTTCAGCTTCTTCTGTCTTACTTCTAATTCATCGCTACAATATTTTGCTTTTCTTAGAATATCATCTACAGATAGTGCTTGCCATCCGACAATACTAGTTCTGATCATTTCTCCAATTTCAGGTTTTAGTCCATAAACAAATCTATAGATAAAATGACTCATGTCTTTTTCATCTAATTTTTCATAACCACTGTATTGTTTAAAGATTAACAATAGTCTTTCATAAAAAGAATGAACTGATTCTTTTGTTTCCTGTTCTGTTCTTTCTATTTTAACCCAATCAACTTCTTTGGGTGGAATTTTGTTTTTCATCCAAACAATTACTTTCTCGTAAAAATCCATTACAAGTGGATTTGGGGCACCTGTTTCTTTGATTCGTTCAGGTTCTGCTTTTGGCCAACTAATAGATATTTTACATTCTGTCCAAAGATCAGATGGGACTACAATGTCAAAAAATCCATCTAAATCAATCCACAGAACTTTTGACACTTTGATAAATCTATCGACTTGCCTGTACAACTCAACAGGTTTCTCTCTTAATTTTGGAAAGTCATTTGTGAATAACAGAATGTCCTGTCTTGACCATGGGACATGAACATATCCTCCACCTGCAACTTCTCTCATTGGAAATTGTTTTGACAATTTTTCCAATCTTTCATCTTCCTTTCTTTTGGTCCATTTCACTCTCCATTTGTTCAGTTCTCCTAGCTTTTTGATATAGACAATCAAATCTTTAATGTGAACTATTCTTCCCATTGAGTTCAAACTCTCAATGTCACTTTCTGAAAAATCTAATCTATCAATCAATCAATCAATCAGGTCATTTGTAAAGCGCACTACTCACCCGTAGGGTCTCAAGGCGCTGGGAGGGGGGGGGGTGCCGCTACTGCTCGAACAGCCAGGTCTTGAGCTTCTTCCTGAAGGAGAAGTGGTCTTGGGTCAGGCGCAGATTGGTCGGAAGTGAGTTCCAGGTCTTGGCGGCCAGGTAGGAGAAGGATCTTCCTCCTGTTGTCGCTCTTCGGATGCGGGGGACGGCGGCGAGGGCGTGGTTGGTTGATCTGAGGAGGCGCTTGGGAGTGTAGAAGTTGATCCGGTTGTTGAGGTAGCTCGGGCCTTGGTCGTGTAGGGCTTTGTGCGCGTGGGTGAGGAGCCGGAAGGTGATTCTCTTGTTGACCGGGAGCCAGTGCAGATCTCTCAGGTGTCCGGAGATGTGGCTGCGTCGGGGGATGTCGAGGATGAGTCTCGCCGAGGCGTTCTGGATCCGCTGGAGTCTCTTCTGGAGTTTGGCAGTGGTTCCGGCGTAGAGGGCGTTGCCGTAGTCCAGTCGGCTGGTGACGAGGGCTTGGGTGACCGTCTTCCTCGTCTCGGTGGGGATCCACCGGAAGATCTTACGTAGCATGCGCAGGATGTTGAAGCATGACGAGGAGACGGCGTTGACTTGTCTGGTCATGGAGAGGGAGGAGTCCAGGATGAATCCCAGGTTGCGTGCGTGGTCCGTCGGTTTGGGTGCGGTGCCCAGGGCGGGGGGCCACCAGGAGTCGTCCCAGGCGGAGGGCGTGGAGCCCAGGATGAGGACCTCCGTCTTGTCTGAGTTCAGTTTCAGGCGGCTGGTCGTCATCCATTCGGCTACGTCTCTCATCCCTTCGTGCAGGTTGGCTCTGGCGGTGGCGGGGTCGTTGGTCAGGGAGAGGATCAGCTGGGTGTCGTCGGCGTAGGAGATGATGTTCAGGTTGTGTTGGCGTGCGATGGCCGCGAGGGGGCTCATGTAGACGTTGAAGAGGGTTGGGCTCAGCGAGGATCCTTGGGGTACGCCGCAGATGACTTTGGTGGCCTCTGACTTGTACGGTGGTAGGCGGACTCTTTGTGTTCTTCCGTCGAGGAAGGAGGTGATCCATTCCAGTGCCTTCTCCTGGATTCCGATGTTGCTGAGGCGCTGTACTAGGGTGCGGTGGCAGACAGTGTCGAAAGCCGCGGAGAGGTCCAGGAGGATGAGGGCCGCTGTTTCTCCGTTGTCCATCAGAGTTCGAAGGTCGTCGGTGGCGGCGATGAGGGCGGTCTCGGTGCTGTGGTTCGCTCGGAAGCCGGACTGTGAGGGGTCGAGGGATCCATTCGTCTCGAGGAAGGCGGCCAGCTGTTTGTTGACGGTCTTCTCGATGACTTTGGCCGGGAACGGGAGGAGCGAGATGGGACGGTAGTTCTTGAGGTCGGTGGGGTCTGCTGTGGGTTTCTTGAGGAGAGCGCTGAGTTCGGCGTGCTTCCAGCTCTCGGGGAAGGTGGCGGAGTCGAAGGAGGTGTTGATGATGTCCCGCAGGTGGGGTGCGAGGACAGCGTCGGCCTTGTTGAAGATGTGGTGAGGGCAGGGGTCAGTCGGAGATCCGGAATGGATGGAGTTCATGGTGCGGATGGTGTCTTCGGTGCTGATCGGGGTCCAGGTGCGGAGGGTGGTGGATGGTGGCGTCGTTGCGGTTGTGGCTTGCGTTGGTTGGTTGTTGAAGCTGTTGTGTATGTCCGTGATCTTGTTGTGGAAGTAGGACGTGAGGGAGTTGCAGAGGTCTTGCGACGGGGTGATGTCGTTGTTTCCGGCGTTGGGGTTGGAGAGCTCTTTCACGATGTTGAAGAGTTCCTTGCAGTTGTGTGCGTTGTTGTCCAGCCGGTCCTTGTATGCATTTTTCTTGGTGGCGCGGATCAGTTGGTGGTGTTTCCGGGTGGCGAGCTTGAGGGTGGCCATGTTGTCCGTCGTTGGTTCCCTTCTCCAGGCTTTCTCGAGGGCTCGACAGTTCTTCTTGGAGCACTTGAGTTCGTCGGTGAACCATGGTGTTTTTCTGCTGCAGGATCTGCTGGGCGGGGTCCTCAGAGGGGCGAGTTCGTCCGCGCAGTTGCTGATCCACTTCGTGAGGTTGTCGGCGGCCTGGCTGGGGTTCGCTGAGTTGGCGGGCGGGTGCTGGCTCAGGGAGGCGGTGAGCTGGTCGGCTGTGATCTTGTTCCAGCTTCTTCGAGCAACCTGTTGCTGGAGGTGGTGGATCGTCGTTCTTCTGAAGGTGAAGTGGACGCAGCTGTGGTCCGTCCAGTGGAGTCCTGTTGCGTGGCTGAAGGTGACGTCTTTGCTGGATGAGAAGACGGCGTCGAGTGTGTGTCCGGCGAGGTGGGTGGGGGTGGTCACTAGTTGCTTGAGTCCGAGGTTGTCGAGGTTGTCGAGCAGGGTGATGGTGTTGCGGTCGTTGTTGTTCTCCAGGTGGAAGTTGAGGTCCCCCAGGAGGATGTAGTCGGCGGAGGGGAGAGCGTGCGGGCTGATGAAGTCGGCGATGTCCTCGCTGAATCGTGTGCGCGGTCCCGGGGGTCGGTAGATCAGGGTGCCTCTGAGGGTGGTCGTTGGGTTGGTGTGGATCTGGAAGTGCAGGTGTTCAGCGGTGGTGAGGGTGTCGTCGGTGTTGGTCGTGATGCGGATGGTGTCTCTGTGGATGATGGCGATGCCTCCTCCGGTCTGGTTGTCGCGGTCCCTCCGGGTGATCTTGTAGCCCTCTGGGATGGCGATGGCGATGTCTGGGGCTGAGGAGGCGTTCATCCAGGTCTCGGTGATGAAGGCAACGTCGGGGGCGGTGGTGTCGAGCAGGTTCCAGAGTTCTACGGCGTGTCTGTGGACGGAGCGGGTGTTGAGCAGGATGCACTTGAGGTGGGTGCTGCTGGATTTCGGCTTGGCGGGTGCAGGGAAGGTCCGGATGCAGGTGAATTTGCAGGCGAGGCAGCTGAAGGGTCCGTGGGTGTGCTTCGGGGCGGCTCGGTGACATCCCGGGATGCGGCCGGTGTTGAGTGCGTTGAGGTCGGCGGCGCTGTAGGTTCGTCGGCTCGGCTTCCGTCGGTGGGGGCCAGGGGTCCTGGCGCTGGTCGCGATCCGGTCGCGGACGGGCGCAGACGGGCTTACCTTTGGCGCGCCTTCGGCGCACAATCGGCGCGCCCGCTGCGCGTGACCGCTGCGCGTTCGCACGGTCGCCATTTAAGGCCAAGTGCGCGGGTGGGCGGGGCAGCTGGGAGGCGGGAGCGGGGAGGGATACAGAAGACAAAAGGGGCGGGGACAAGCGGCGGTGGCGGGAAGGGAGGGCGGGGGTCGGCGCGGTAGGCGGAGAACAAGGAAGGAGAGCTGACACGGAAATAAATGCAAACAGGCACAAATTACCGAAAAAAACGGGGAAAAAGAGAGTTAAACAGAGATTCCACAAAGCAAGCACAAAGAACAGGCAAAACAAGGGTAACAACACTCGCAGCGGCGGCAGCCGGCAAACGAGGCAGCGCGAGGCAGAGGGCGGGCAGGGGCACACGCAGCAGCTGGTGGCCGTGCGGCGCGGGGGTGTCCCACAAGTGGGTCACACTCACCTGCGTCGCACGGTCGCCATTTAAGGCCAAGTGCGCGGGTGGGCGGGGCAGCTGGGAGGCGGGAGCGGGGAGGGATACAGAAGACAAAAGGGGCGGGGACAAGCGGCGGTGGCGGGAAGGGAGGGCGGGGGTCGGCGCGGTAGGCGGAGAACAAGGAAGGAGAGCTGACACGGAAATAAATGCAAACAGGCACAAATTACCGAAAAAAACGGGGAAAAAGAGAGTTAAACAGAGATTCCACAAAGCAAGCACAAAGAACAGGCAAAACAAGGGTAACAACACTCGCAGCGGCGGCAGCCGGCAAACGAGGCAGCGCGAGGCAGAGGGCGGGCAGGGGCACACGCAGCAGCTGGTGGCCGTGTAATGCTTTGCAAAATTCTTTTGTTTACTTACATCGATTTCAAGTTCTGCAGCTAGATCCTCTAATTGATCATATTTATTTTTCGTTTTCCACTGAATACTTTTGCAAATGAATAGTAGTTCATCATCCCGATAGTAATTTAAACTATCTGGGCCAATTGTTCCAATTATTAATTCTTCAATATTAGCTTTTAATTTGGCCACATCAAGTTTTGGTGTGGTTACCCTGACTTCAGGACTTCCTACATCTGACATAGCACCCATAGGTGTTTTTGGAGATAAATCCTCATTAAATGTTAAATCAGGCATTCTCGATCTAGAAGTGTTTAATTCAGTCAAGTCTGAATAAAATTTTTCAGCAGACTTTTGAATTTCTGTATTTAAAGGAATAGTTAATCCGGTTTTGTTTGTATCTCTTTGATCAAATACAGGCTGAACAGGACCTATTGTTACTGGAACTGTGACAGCTTCCATGCCTTTTGTCATTCTTTTAATTAATTCTTCTTTAGACCTTAAATATTCATTATAATCGACATCATCAACATTTCTTGTCTCTCTTGCATAATCTTTTGGAGGTTCCCTTGCTCTTGGAGTCATTGAAAAATGTCTACCTTCATTTCGAGCATTCTCAAATTCTGATCTTCTAGGAGTTTCAGTGATTTCACTATTATTTGGGTAAAGTTTAGGAGCTTCGCTAATTGGAGGTGCACTCGGTGAAGTTTCAGTAGAAACCACCGGAGTAGACCATGATCTAGGAGGTCTCAAAGGCTGATTAGGCTGTTTCTTTCTAGCAGTTGTATATATTTCTTCCATAACTGCATCCTCAGATTCACTTTCCATAGATTTCCCTGTAGGAGAACCCATTACCATTTCATGAATTAAATACAATCCTTCACTCATGTTACCCTGTCTCCACATTCGCAATCTATCTTCATGAGTTTCTCTTTTCCATGATGGATTTTTAGAAGGTCTTTTAATTCCGCTAGCTTCTCTTTGTAACTGATACATCTCATCTTCCCACTCGACTAAAGCTTCAAATTGAGTTGGTCTCGGTTTTGGAACAAGAGCATTCATTTTTTCTCGTAAGTTTCTTAAAACTCTTACATTAAATGAACCATCATCAGGCCAAGCCAAAACACCATCGTTTTTAGTATAACGTTTCCAACTGTCGAACCATAAGACAGTATGATATCCGTATTCACCTTCCATGTACGCTGCAGGTGTTTTATACTTATGAAGTAGTTTACCACCTCGCGTTTCAATTTTCTTATCAGGTGAAAATAAATTCTTAAATTTCTGAAATAATGTTGTCTTTTTCTCAGCATATTTAAAATGATAACTCATTTTTAAGAGTTAAATTTAATTCACAAAATCGTTCGTAAAATATTTCCGGGATGTTCCGCAAAACAACCAATCCGTGCGCGAAACACACTAACAGGCCAATGGTAGTTGAGCTGTGTCACTTTTCAGCTCGACCAATAAATTTGGAGATTTTCCGAAAGACCAATCAGCTCACAGGCCGTCAGAGACTCAGGAGCCAATCAGAATACAGCTTGTGACGTAGGTCACCCAATCCCAGCGCGGCTCTGTGACGTACACAGCAGCTGCGGTTTCTCGCTTCTCACTCCTGGCGCTTACCCCTCCTTCACAAAATCCTTTCACAGCGCCATTTTAAGAACACTTTTCAGTGTAAATTAATTCTTAACAATGACTATAAAGACAACATCTGTTCGTTTCACTAATTAGGATAGTTTTACACACATTCAAGTATCCACACTTCGGAATAGACGGCGCTATTCACACTAAGGATAATATTCAATTGTCAGTAGAGTAACCTTACCCCACCCTTCTAACACGTATAATTATGAACTCGCTTTGCTCTGAACCCACCGCGAAGTGAAAGTTCTAAGAGTTCCACTTGAACATAAAATACAATTCAAACTCGCACTTTTACACGGAAAATTCCCTAAATTCAAACACACATGAAATCCGTACAGGACTCTCACCTGTTTATAGAATTCATGCACCGTTAGCAAAATAACGACGTTACCCGTACAGGGCTCTCACCTGTTTATAGATATGAAACATGTACCCGTACAGGACTCTAACCTGTTTATAGATAATCATGCACCGACGTTAAATTTTACCCTTCATTCAAGCTCGGATATAACTAATACTCTCATCACAGTGAGTTTTATGGAAGGCGCTTTGTCCCTATTCTCATGCTGCTTTGATTTCTTAGAAAATCCTCACTATACAAGATTCAGACCTAGCCCTAAAACTGTGCTGCTCGGCGACAACACTATGGTACACGGCGATACCTCTTGTGATACTCGGCGATATCACTACAAACGGAACAGATGGCTTGCGTGACTAATTTCTCGCCACACAATCTATACCGGTATAGCTTACAGATAGGCACGAAAAACGAACTTAACAAGTGTTAAAACATCGATCCTATTTCCATACCATGACGTAACCCTTAGCAACCAACATATTACCTTGGTTACCTCTTAGCAACCATCAATTTCTGCTACCAGATAATTGATCCAGCGGGCTATAGAAAATATATCATAAACTACGCTACCCAACTTCATAACCTATAAACAAAATTCTATACTAAATATGGACCCATTTATGAACCTGATATATTTTGGGCCTACTGAATCAGGTGGTCAGAATAAATCTATAAACACATTATCTACACACTATATACATATTTATATATTTGCAGAAAGAATATTGTCATTAGAATAAAACTCAATCATTTAAACGACCACCATAGGTGACGTGATCTAGCTAATGGTAACCTATACTTCTAAATAATCAAGACCAGCTTGTTTGTCAAAAGTAAGATTTTATTTCCTAAATTATAGTATATAAGTTGTAAGTTTTATAAATGAAATTTATTTGCAATAAAGCAAGCATGATGGTAAGAAATATGGAAAAATACAATTTAAGCAATTGAATCAATTTTAAAGAAATTATATAAAGTTTAGCATTTCTAAAACCTATTTCCCTAACTGAGCTAAATAGACAGAAATTAAAGTAAAGATCTTTGAGGATTCTTACGTGCTCCACGCAAAGTCCAGCAGCACATCACCCTCATCGGAAAGTCAGAAAGCAGCAGCCAGCCCAACCCTAAGGGCATGACTTTTTATACCTTTCTACGCTAACTAAACTAGCAAAGGAAAGTTTTCAGAAATACTCGACGTCCCATTGGCTGAGAGTGACAAGTGACATGTCACCCGATTCTTAAAAAGTTCCACAAAATCATGTCTTACAAAGACCATTGTCTCTTCCACGTGAAGCCAGAGGCTTCCTGCGATAGCAACTTTGTATTAAGTCATCCTCGCAGCTTCCATAGTCTTTCAGTGCAACTTCCGCGGATGCCAAGTTAAAGACTGACAAAAAGTTCACTTTCGACCTTGGTCATGTCCGACAGAATGATGTCAGCTCATCAGTTTTTGCTTTGTGAATGCAGCTTCAATAAACGTTTTAATTCAGAATGGGCTTCTCGTGACTTTCTGCAGAATTATAGATCAGCTTTTATTTTGCGGCTCAAATAGCTAGGCCTCAAAAGCAGGCAACTTATGATTTCTAGTATAAAACAAACACAAGAAAAGTATTAATGTAAGAAATAAAGTATAATCTGTATCCACCCCATGGTTTACTAATTAATTAACCCACCCTATTAATCAAAATGTTACCTAGCCATTGCAAACAAATAAAGCAGCGTTTATATTTACCAGTCTCCGTTTTTCAATGAGACCCATATGCACCTAGAATAGTAGAAATGACATTACACAGACAAGGAAAAGCAAAACAAGCACATGCTTATTTAAGTTTGCAGCAGTTAGTAATGACAAAAACGAAAACAATAAATTATTTTATTATTTTGCACGAACAAAAAGATGCAACATTTATGCACGTTTATGAGCACACATGTTAGTCCCCCCACGTGTAAAGTTTAATCTAGGTTGTATTAGCACGACATATCACAAATCATTAATAATTTTATTCATGTTATGGAAATGTGACTTTGCGAGTTTAAACAAAATTTTGTTTTCTATCTCGCTCCATCACATGCGATTCAGTTTTTCTTGAAGCAACGAGAAGCTAAATTTTATGAACATAACTGTATGTTATTGGAACTAACCGAGTTTTGTCTGCGCAACAATATATTTTTGTTCGCAGGTGAATTGAATAGACAAGACCGGGGGACCTCAATGGGTTCCTGCTTCTCCCCCAGTTACGCGAATCTCTTCGTTGGCTGGTGGGAGAAGCAGGTGGCATGGGCTGGGGAGCAGGAAAGGTGGTTGGATAACATTGTGTTGTGGGCTCGCTACATTGACGACCTCTTCATAATTTGGAAGGGGTCGAGGGAGGAATTGGATCACTATGTAGCAGCTCTCAACCGAAATGATTGTAATTTAAAATTCACAGAATGCATCAGTCAAGAGAAAGTAGCGTACTTGGACTTAAAAGTATATATTGAAGATGGCAGGATTAGCATGACTTTGTATCGGAAACCTACAGCTGGAAACAGTACGCTACATGCGTCCAGCTTTCATCCGCAGAGTGTCATCAAGGGGATCCCCTTCGGTGAAATTGTGCGAATGAAGAGAAATTGCACAACCCAAAGTGAATTTCTGAAGGCAAAGGACGAATTTTTGCAAAGATTAAGAGATAGGGGATACACAGAGTCGACTCTCAGGCAAGCGGAACTTAAAGGCGAGAAATTAGAGAGAAGTCTGTTAATAATGGGGGAAGCACGCAAACAAGGTGACCCTAAGAAGGATAGCATTAGAATAATTACTGACTACTCGACACAATCGTCTGAAATTCTTCAAATTTTCCGCAGAAATTGGAAAGTCCTGAAATCAGACAATATCATAGGAAAAGACCTTCCAGAACTACCCCTGATGACTTATAGAAGAGGGCCCACACTTAGCACGTACTTGGTGAGGAGCCACTTTACCAAATATCCCAAGAGGAAAGAATTAGTGACAGGATACTTTCCATGCATGAACTGCAAAGCGTGCAGAAATGGCCAGAAAATAAAGGAATTTAATATTCCAGGCAGGAAGACCCCGCACAAAATCAACAAATTGATGAACTGCAACACAGAGTTTGCAATATATTGCCTTACTTGTCCATGTGGCCTCAATTATGTTGGGAGCACTATCCATCCCGCGAAGAAGCGAGTGCTCGAGCACATGAGGGCGATTACGAACCGTGATGTGGCCTATCCTGTGGCACGCCATTACGCAGATGTCCATAAGTCCAATTCTAAACTTTTAAAATATTTTTGTGTCGACTGTATCCCCAAGAGTGAGAGAGGTGGGGACAGAGTAAAGAAGCTACGACAGCTAGAGTCCAAGTACATAGTACTAATGCAGTCTAAGAGTCCTACTGGACTCAATAATGAGGCGGAATTATGGTCTCACATTAAGTAATTTAAGTAATGCCCGGAAGTAACAGACAGAAACATTAACCAATCAAGAGTAATACGGAGAACCACGGACACGCAGAAAGAAAGAATGAATAACAAATGCCCATTCAGGGCTTGAAGAAACAAAATGGTGATAACATTATGTTTTAATTTATGATTCAGTATAAGGAGGGGGCTACACTAGAATTCCAAATAATGAATTTTCAGGAATCACAGGAATTTTGCCTCCATAGTTATACACTATAAAATGGCCCCCACTGAATGTAGTAAACATCACGATCTGCATGTCCTACAGCGGTTTCTATGAAATGAATACAAACGATGTAGAAAGGTTGTGATTGGTTCCTCTCACGTAAAGAGTTTTTTTAAATGTTGTTGTATATAATTGTGTGAAAATGTGACCTCCCCGACATTGACAAAGGCGTATAGCCGAAACGCGTCTGTCGGGCCGTTGATCTGTGATCAATAAATTGAAAATTACCCCCTTGAGTGCGCCTCAATCTTTGCTCCTTAGAAAGCAGGAGTTTCGCACAGGAATATATATATATTTATATATATATATAAATATATATATATATATATATATAATCCAAGTGAGGTGGCCCAGAGAAGGGGCTTCCGAGTGCTCTCTTGCGGTGTGTTACGAGTGCAGCAGGGCCCTGCTGCTATTAATCAAATCCGTTTTTCTGAGCAGTTTGCTGGAAACGAGCTGTTATGGAATAAAACAACTTCTAAATTTAATTGGATTGCTGGTTATATTTGCCTAAAGCTGGGAGTGCGCGAGACATTCTGCCTTTGGCAGAAAAACGGATTTGATATATATATATATATATATATATATATATATATATATATATATATATATATATATATATATATATATATATATATATATATATATATAATATTCTCTTCTACTTATTGTGTATTCTTATTTATTAATATTAATCTCTTATTTGTGCGCGCATTTTCCACAGGAGTTGCATAAAATCCAGACGCTTTATTTCATCAACAATTAGTCTCAATGTCACAATGCAAAGACGAATCTTCATGTGCGCTTGACTTTTTCGAATGTCAAAAAATCCACGGCGCGATCCTTTATATCGCAGAACAATGGTGTGTACGTCATAGAGATGCCAGCCTCTGACACTTGACACACAGACTCTTAATCAATTTCCTCACACGTAGACGCAGGATGCTTGAAACGCAAGCCTCTCACTCTTGACACGCATACGCTAAATCAGTTTCTTCACACGTAGACGCAGCAGGGAGAGACGCTCACGTTGACTCTTGAAGCGCAGCGTTTAACAGATCAACAGGCTGATACGCACACATCACGACGTTGCCAGTGATACGTCATCATTCATGAAAGTCTCCAGTAGCGAGTACAATTATCTTCGGATATTCTTCCTTCGCCCAGATTATCGTTCAATCTTTCTTAATCTTAACTAAACCTCCCACCGTTCTCCTCACCATGCACCATTGAAGGTTGAAGACAGCGCCCCTTCTTTTCTGCCGCTGTGAAGTCACCGCTTCTCTTCACAAGCCAAACAGCCGCTGGAGGAGTGGTGCAGGTTAATTTTAATTTGTGTTGAGGTTGTCTTTTCTCTTCCAATCGTCGCCAAAGAAATGTAGTGTCTACTATATTTAAATAATTAATCCAGACAAGAAGAACTTGAGATGTGGGTTTATTCAACCTCAGCCACCAACCGACGCTCGTCAACTGACCAAGCACAAAAATCTGAATTCTAAAGGAGAATACAATAAATAGGTTCTAAGGCCTTAAAGAAACAAGCATATAATATAATAAGGAGAGCACATATTATCACAGAGGGGTTGTGTTTAGAATACATACATATATATTTGATAAATACCTTTTGTAGTGTACTTTCATTTGATTATTCAAAAGATTATAGACTGGTAAAACAAGCTGCTTTACATTCCTTTAAGACTTAGCCTGAAGGCTGCTCTCCAGAGCTACCACTAGGTTAGCTTTCCATAAGGTTGTCTTAAACCTACCATCAATAAGGGTCGTTTGGACTGGTGCAAGGTGCCCACTAGAATGGTGGACATCATATGCCAGGCCAACTTCTCACAGAAGCCTTCACATTGTGCACCACTACCACAGCACTCTTTACACTTGTGGCAAAATTGACAATTTAAAGTTAATAGTGAAGCTACTATGTTGCATTGTCTAGGATGTGATGTTACACAAAAGTGTATGTTGGGTCTAGTTAAACTAAGTTCTGAGTCTCATGGTATAACACTGGGAATGGGGATTTGCAGTCAGGAGGTACATCAGAGGACATGGGCAATCGTACATGGGCAGGCAGATGCCCAAAAGATCAATAAATTGCCTTATAAATGTAAATCACACCTACCAAATACAATTTCTTTATGTGGATCATCTGCAGGTTAGCCACCTTAACCAACAGACACAGGTTGAATACAAGCCTTAGGAACAGACACATACATATTGCCTAGTTACAGGAAATTCACTTTACACTGAGTTGTGTCGATGTAGCCGGAAATGGAATGGGCAGATAATTGGCACAGGATATTCTGCCTATACCACATGTGTTCTAATTGGGATAACACTTGGAATACCACTAGAAATTGAGTACTAGCAGATGGACACCAGGGTCCAGCATCTTATAGCATAAGTGTTGAATGGCCAGCAATTTACTTTTTTAGGTGTATATGCATCAACACCAATCAAATAAACACTATCTTGTGACAATACTAAGGGCCTTATTACGAGTTTGTCAGCCTATGTCTGGGTCACTGGAAGATCGCCAAGCTTGTGGTGCACCCACCTGCTGGATTCCGAGTTGAATCCAGGACAGGTGGGCGGTGCGGCGACAGTGTCACAGTGGCAGTGTAATGGTGGCCATCTGTTAGGATCTTAGGAGAGACTAACAAGCAGACAGCCGTCGTGACAGCGCCTATTGCATGTTCGTTCATGGTGTGGCATCACGTGCACGAACGAAGGTGCAAATACAAAGGGGCACAACTTGTGACCCCTGCATGCACTTTCAAAGCCAGATACACAAAGGGTCCCTGTTGGGGGCCCCCTCCTTGAATTCCCACCAGCTTTTTCATGGTGGGATCACCATCATAAAAAACCTTGCGAAAAGGCAATTTATAATATGGACAGTGGTGTCGGGATTGGCACCACCTCCATTCCCCCCCACTTTATACTCCGCCGGAACCACAGGATTCAGGATCCTGGCAGTGCCGGTGGTGTTGTAGCAGACCGGTTGTGCCCGACCACCACACTTGGAATACGGCAGTTGGAGTGCGGTGGTTGGACTGCAACCATGAGTATGGCAGTCCCAAGACAGCCATACTCATGATAAGCCCCTGAGTATTTAGGGTAAATCACATCAGATCATGACCCATCCCTAATGACCAAGCTATGGGTCAGGAGCCTACCATATGCATCCCCATGTGGTACCTATACACCAAAGCCCTGGTTGATGCACTATTTAGAGCTACTGTGGGCGATGGCATGAATAATAATTTGAAAGAAAATTATGACAGCGCATAAGAGTGGTACAACATGGTATATGTTTGAAGTCCACATACAGGATCTGGCACACATTGTCACAAGAACTAGACAAAGCAGAATGACATATTAGTACCAAAAAATGAAATTCACTGACAATCAATATGCAGGGGAATAACTGACTGAAGAAAGGACAACATATGGCACACTAGTGATCCGCATCAGCCGCATCAATGACAAAAAATGTGCGGCACAGCAATATGCCATATGGAAGAGAATGGGCAAAATGCTAGCTTGGCTAATAAAATCAATTGAAAATAGCTCACCCATATGTGCCAGTCGCACTGTGAGCAGGGACATAGTTATCATACAGGCGAATATCAACAAAACACTTAGAGTATTACAGTTATACAAGCTTTCAACTTGATGAGCACCACGCAAACACAGACATACTTAGACAGTACCCTACTCCCCTGAAAAACACAACCCCATGGACAAATCATTGGAAGAACCTATCATTATTGTGATAAACACAGCAATAGATCAATTCCTTAGAGGCAAAACTCTATTAATGGATGGGTTCCGAGTAGAATTTTGACACATTGAAAAGTTGTCACCCCTCTGGTTATAGGTTTTCAAAGCAGGAGAGCTAAAAGGAAAACTGTCATAATCCATTGCATTCAAAGGAAGGGTTCTGTATCTAAACTGAACATACAAAGCTCGAGCCTGAGGCGGTTCAATATCATCCAGAAACCCTTCAAAAGCAAATACTCCTTTAATATTTAAAAACCCTGCAGTCAAAGTGCCATGTGCCATGTGCAACCCTTTCTGAGACCATTATAAGTTAAATCATATAGTCTGCTGTCCATTCTCAATCGTAACTATAAAATCGTAGATACTCGCTATAAGACTACTACACAACCTATAATAATATGTCCATATCAAAATAGCTTTGCACTCAGTCGCAAAACCTTTATAAATCTGAGTAGGCTATCCCAGGTGATGGTGGAAAGCCCTGATTATGTCCCAGACCCTGTAGTTTTTACTCTAGTTGGAAAAAGCATTTGGCACACTGAACTGGCTTTATGTATGAGAAACATTCAAACATATGGGGATAGGTCTTTAGTTCCAGAAGTGTATTACCCTACTGTACACATAACTAAGCTAGAGTACCCACCGAACACACCTTCTCAGAACAATGTTCAGTAAATAGGGACATCAGGCACGGTTGCCCAATATCGCCCATCTTCTTTGCTTAAGTGAATCAACCTTGGCTTAACTATTTAGGACTAGGAGACCTGATTAGACTTACATTTGCAGACCAGATTGATGCTATATCATTACTCTGATGGCACACTCCTATGCTTAAGAGTAGTAGAATCTAGTATGTTAGGGGTTATGGCCCTTCTGAATGAATTTGGAAAGATGCCTGGTAACAAAAAAATTGATAAAGTCAAGCTTTTTTCCCATGAGGGTGATGGAGAATGGAGGGCAAATTCCGTTTCCTAGCACTCAGTTTGATAGACATCCTGACATATTTACATATCTGAGGAGTAAACCTATTCTACACAGATGAGAAGCTTATAGCCGGAACTTTGGGAAAATATTGTCTACAAAAAAACAGTCAATTGTTTTCTTGTCAAAATATCTCCTGTCCCCAACAAGAACGGTAGCGGTTGCTAAAATGATTGTGTCACCAAGACTATTGTACTTCTTTTTGGCTTTGCCAGTATGCAAAATTATCCCTTTTTAAAGAATTACACACAATGTTCGTTGACCTAATACGGGGGATAAGTTGCCATACAAAATATAAAGAGACCAGCAGGGCTCTGTACAGATGGAGGACTGCTCCGTAAATTAAATAGGTGAATAAGTGCGGCCGCTATAGTTAAAGCGAACCGTGCGTAGTAATTTAAATAAATACAGTACTGGATGTCGTGTGTGGAATAGGGGAAGATCATTAAGGAAAATAGTGCTCACCAACTTATAAAGCAGAGCATGTAACAACACCAGTAAAAGATCCAGTCCTTATGGGCGGTAACTAAAGGAGACAAGGCGGTACAAAGGAGGGACTAGCAAGCCTCATAATGAATTGGCACGCAGCGGTCATGAAGGACAATAGCACAAGCCAATCAAAAATACGGGTGGAGAGTGGGCGGTGCTTCTAGTGCATACTCTAATACAGCATGCCTCACAGAGCGAGCAGCGCATGCACGTTGCCACTAGGCTCGACCTAAAAAAAAAATCATTTTATTTACATTGTGACCCTGCCACTATTTTATGTGGTAGGTGGTGCTGGCTTAAAGACAAAGTGTAAGGCGACACTGATAAGAGACCAGATAACAAATGGGCAGGGTGCTTGGAATACACAAAGACAGTAGCCAGAAATTTCCATTTGAAATATGCCTGTTTCAATTATTGACATCAAATGTACCCCTCTCACAAATGAAGAGGCCGCTTGTTCGAAGGTGAACTGAAATTAAACCATAGTGGGAGGCAGTGACAAGAATGATCTAAGAAATAGAAGAAATACTGGTAGAGGTTTTTTATGCCTACTGGGACAAACACCCAGGACTCAGAGAACAAATATAAATAAATAAACGTTACTTTGCCGTTGTACTGGAAAAGAGACAAATTGTCATGACATGGAAAGCCTCCGAAGCCCCAACTGTAAAAGCATTGGCGAAATATTTGATAAAGTGGGCCACAGCTGAAAATGACACTGGACAGACACCCTCATTCAACTACAGGTACAAAAGGGAGCAGCAGGGAAAACTGTAAATGATTGGGACCCAGTTCTAATGGTGGTGGAATCAAAAACAAATGAGCGACTCACCTAATGTATAAACGTGTCACCACCATGAGAATTAAATACTATATCGGGCCCAGAAAGGTAATCAAGGGCACCGCCCTAATCATAACTCAGATAAAATACATCACGTGTAAAAAGCATCATGGCCTAGACATGCAGGACCACATACACACAATGATTGTACAAACCCATTATGTGAATCAAAGGGTTAGAAAATATGCAGGTGGCAACGCTTGTGGGACACCTAGGGGAGAGGATGTTGTCTCACTGCTAGAGCTGCCGACTTTGGAGCTGGGAAACCAAGGTTCGAGCCTCGGGGTTGTCTCCACATCGTGTGATTCTGGAGAAATCCTTTAATCTTCCTGTGTTTACCCCAAAAATTAATGTGTCCTTGTGTAGCACAACTGGTGCTCATGTAAAGCGCTCCAATACCTTCGGGTTGAGTTTGCGCTATATAAATCTGCAAAAAAAGCGGGAAATGACCCATGAAATGCGGACACTTCTCTACATAAACACCAGAACACTTTTATTATTATCCGTTTGATATGTAATACGTCCCTTTCCAGTTTTGCTTTAACTACTTGATTAAGGGACATGCACCTTAAAGCTTGTTATATGTAAACCCCTGCAACGGGGGTCAGGACAGGGAGAGAAAAATACGTTGTATTACTATATGTACTTCGTGTTATAAAAAAACAATAAGATCAATTGAAAAAAATATTTTGAGCGCTTATATGGTGCATACCAGGCTAAACGGCAATAGAGCAATGTATACCAATATGGTTATAGGTGAGAATTTCCGACAAGGTTGCCAGGTAGAACTTGTAAAACAGTGGTCCTGAACCTATGAATTCCAAACCTTATATATTTCAGTAGCTTTTCTCATTTACTTCCAAGGAGCACCCACACACAGTATGCTCTGTACTGAAAATTTAGTACCACAAGATTAACATAAAACCACGGTTAGGAGAAAACATATTTAATTTCGTTTTCCATTTTCTACAACAAGCATTTTTATAGAAAGTATTTTTATATACATCATCAAAATTGAGTCAATAAAAACAGAGTGGTCGCCCAAACAAAGAAGAAAGAGTGCAAGAAAAACCGTGCTCAAGAGTGTAAAGTGAATGATCCGAGAGGCGAGATCATAGAGGTGCTCAAAAGGTCATAATATTAAACAAAACAATATCCAACATGTATATTGTATTTTTAGAAACCTGGCCAAAGAATAAGATCAAAAAACAATGTTATTACATCTAGGCATATCAGTCCTAGGATTATTTAGCACTATATACTATATTAATTGGTCCAAGGTTTAATACAAATGGCGTCGACGTTTCGACTCGTCTTATGCCCATACGGAGATTTGAACCTGGGGAATGCGAGTCTTCATCAGGACGAAGAGAATACAAGGGCAACCAAGGGATAAGGATAACCCTAAAGAGATTAATAAAGAGAATTACTAACCGTGGTCCTAAGAATTCAAATTAAAGATTAAAAACCTATCTGACTCCACATAGTGGTAAAGACATTACTCTTACCCTACTGGTTGGGAGATACGGATAGGTGATGGTCTCAGTTCCAAAAAATGGCTAATACAATCCTCACTGGTGATTGATAGCGCAATATCACATAGATGATACCTATGATAAAGGAATAACAACAAAGTCTCCTTCAGACTGAAGTTGAAATTAATTCTGTCCTCAAGTGAGAATAATTAATTAAAGTGTCTTACCCTGCTGATTGAGTAATATCACTAGTCAGCTGACAAAGTTCCCACTGTTGAATAATGTCCGAAGTGGTACACAATCGGTACCTATAATTGAATGATAACGTATACTTCAGACTCCATACAGCATGGGTGTCTAGGCAAAAAATTAATTCAATGCATCAAAAACGTAATTTACCTGGTCGAGAAAGGGGGGGTTTAGTGGGGAGGCTCACATCGTTCGCTCCACTCCACTTGTACAAATACACTCCCACGTTGTTGTGGAAAACTAGTGGATAGCGCCACACAATAACAATTCTCAAAAACGGTCGGTAAGGCTCCTCAATATTAAACCCGGTAGCTGTGGGGAAAAGAACGATAAATAATTCCCACTAAGTAGCTAAACAACACTGCAGTCGGTAAATGTGAGGCGTAAGAGAGACACCGACGTGTCCACTTACCCCTACACGACTAGAGTTCATCCAACCGCAAAATGATCCCGAAGGCAAAACTGAGGGAATAGCAATGCGCTTCCGCATTCGCGTATATAACCATGAGTCTCTCTGTTCGTTAGACATAGAGAGAGGACTCGTTTACCGGTGTGTAGTGCAAGGCGTTTTCCTTGCCCCGGGGAGTATTTTATTTAAATGCAAGCCAATTCGAGTCAAGATAGATTCGGGTTGCGCATGTATCCTACCTCTAACGTAATTAAGGAACCCATTTCGCGCAATAATTTAATTTTTATACGCGATGAAAAAATTATTAAACATATATAATCCAACAGATGTTATTAAAAATTCTCAAAGTCGCTAATCATATATGTATGACTGGATTGTAATCCGTGAAACTACAAGAGAAACACGAGAAAAACAGTGTAGAACCAATCCATACTGCATGATAAACATCAAGAAGGGACTAGCACATGGACATTTCAAAAATTCAATGAGGAGGTGAAAACAAACAAATTGCAGACGTCACATTATTGGTGAAACCAAAAGCACTGTCATCAAATTATGATACATCAAAGCATTAAATGAAACATATTTAACACAGTCCTAGGTAAATGAAAAGAAATGAAATTAAATTCAATGGAAACAATATCTAGGACAGCTGAGTTAGGGAAAGGTGGTATACATATAAACATCATGTACAGTTTTTCAACCATCTATTCAATAAAGTTTCCATTGTTTATCAACATTAAATAATGTCCAAGCATAATCATGTACCCAATAGGGCGACTTGTTTATTCATCTCCTCAAGTTCATTAAGTCCCGAGTTCACAGTGTTAAGAGTATATATCCATTTACACTCCCTTCTATTGAGGATGTTGTGCAAATCGCCACCTCGTTGGTTCTCTGTAATTTTTTCTATGACCTCACCATCTGGATGTTCAAATCTACTGAAATGGTCCACCAAAGGGGCCCCCTGAACTTTACAGCGAACCCGGCTCATGTGTTGTAAAATTCGACATTTTATTTTCTGCGTGGTTTGTCCCACATACAGAAAGCCACAAGGGCATCTAATTGCATAGATTACCCAAGAGGTGTTGCAATTGGTATGTATTTTTAGTTTGTATGTATGGTCATCATGACTAAACTCATTTCCCTCTATTGTGAGTGCACAAGCTTTTACACGACCCACACTTCCTGTGTCCAATAATTGTGGGAGCACCCCAAAGTGTAGGTTGACTCAAACATTGTTTCTTCGGTAACAAAGATTTCACCAAGTGATCGCGTATATTCATCCCTTTTCGGAATGCATGCAATGGAGGTGGTATCCCTCCAATTTCATCACTAATTAAATGCCAGTGTCGATTCACACACTTTTTGATCGCATTACTTTTAGTGTTAAAGGTTGTCACACAGACCAATCTTTCTTCTTTTTGTTTTTGTTTAGTACAGAGTAGATGCTCCCGATGGTTATGCCATGCCCGTTTTTTTGCTTTTTTTAGGAGTCTAGTGGGGTACCCACGTTCACCCAATCTCACCATTAAAGTAGCTGATTCCTCTAGGTAGTCTTCCTTTTTTGAACAATTCCTACGCAACCTCAGGAATTGCCCAAAGGGGAGATTATCCCTGAGGTTACGTGGATGGTGGCTGGTGTACCTGAGGAGGGTGTTTCTTTCACTACTCTTCCTATACAGGGTTGTGTATAGTCTTCCCTCTTCATTTTTAATTTGTAAATCCAAAAAATTGATGGACAGAGCATTGGCTTCCAAAGTAAATTGAATATTTTTGGAACAACTATTAACCCAATCATGGAAATCCGTGAGTTCAGATTGCCCTCCTCGCCAAATTAAGAGGACATCGTCAATATACCTCACCCACAGCAAAATATTGCTGCGGTGAGGATTACATTGACTAAGAATAAATTGGTTTTCATATTCGCTCATATAGATGATGGCTAGGTTTGGGGCAAAGCTGGCCCCCATTGCTACTCCATTCGTCTGAATGTAATATTCATCTTGAAATATAAAGAAATTCTTGGTCATAGCAATTTCTAAAAGTCGAATAATAAATTCAGTGGGTACTCTGTGCGGTGCAGGTCTCATATTTAGCACACGCTCCATACAAATCAATGCCTCCTTTTGTGGAATGTTAGTGTATGGTGAGATTGGGTGAACGTGGGTACCCCACTAGACTCCTAAAAAAAGCAAAAAAACGGGCATGGCATAACCATCGGGAGCATCTACTCTGTACTAAACAAAAACAAAAAGAAGAAAGGTTGGTCTGTGTGACAACCTTTAACACTAAAAGTAATACGATCAAAAAGTGTGTGAATCGACACTGGCATTTAATTAGTGATGAAATTGGAGGGATACCACCTCCATTGCATGCATTCCGAAAAGGGATGAATATACGCGATCACTTGGTGAAATCTTTGTTACCGAAGAAACAATGTTTGAGTCAACCTACACTTTGGGGTGCTCCCACAATTATTGGACACAGGAAGTGTGGGTCGTGTAAAGCTTGTGCACTCACAATAGAGGGAAATGAGTTTAGTCATGATGACCATACATACAAACTAAAAATACATACCAATTGCAACACCTCTTGGGTAATCTATGCAATTAGATGCCCTTGTGGCTTTCTGTATGTGGGACAAACCACGCAGAAAATAAAATGTCGAATTTTACAACACATGAGCCGGGTTCGCTGTAAAGTTCAGGGGGCCCCTTTGGTGGACCATTTCAGTAGATTTGAACATCCAGACCACAGCATGAGATGGTGGGTCATAGAAAAAATTACAGAGAACCAACGAGGTGGCGATTTGCACAACATCCTCAATAGAAGGGAGTGTAAATGGATATATACTCTTAACACTGTGAACTCGGGACTTAATGAACTTGAGGAGATGAATAAACAAGTCGCCCTATTGGGTACATGATTATGCTTGGACATTATTTAATGTTGATAAACAATGGAAACTTTATTGAATAGATGGTTGAAAAACTGTACATGATGTTTATATGTATACCACCTTTCCCTAACTCAGCTGTCCTAGATATTGTTTCCATTGAATTTAATTTCATTTCTTTTCATTTACCTAGGACTGTGTTAAATATGTTTCATTTAATGCTTTGATGTATCATAATTTGATGACAGTGCTTTTGGTTTCACCAATAATGTGACGTCTGCAATTTGTTTGTTTTCACCTCCTCATTGAATTTTTGAAATGTCCATGTACTAGTCCCTTCTTGATGTTTATCATGCAGTATGGATTGGTTCTACACTGTTTTTCTCGTGTTTCTCTTGTAGTTTCACGGATTACAATCCAGTCATACATATATGATTAGCGACTTTGAGAATTTTTAATAACATCTGTTGGATTATATATGTTTAATAATTTTTCCATCGCGTATAAAAATTAAATTATTGCGCGAAATGGGTTCCTTAATTACGTTAGAGGTAGGATACATGCGCAACCCGAATCTATCTTGACTCGAATTGGCTTGCGTTTAAATAAAATACTCCCCGGGGCAAGGAAAACGCCTTGCACTACACACCGGTACACGAGTCCTCTCTCTATGTCTAACGAACAGAGAGACTCATGGTTATATACGCGAATGCGGAAGCGCATTGCTATTCCCTCAGTTTTGCCTTCGGGATCATTTTGCGGTTGGATGAACTCTAGTCGTGTAGGGGTAAGTGGACACGTCGGTGTCTCTCTTCCGCCTCACATTTACCGACTGCAGTGTTGTTTAGCTACTTAGTGGGAATTATTTATCGTTCTTTTCCCCACAGCTACCGGGTTTAATATTGAGGAGCCTTACCTACCGTTTTTGAGAATTGTTATTGTGTGGCGCTATCCACTAGTTTTCCACAACAACGTGGGAGTGTATTTGTACAAGTGGAGTGGAGCGAACGATGTGAGCCTCCCCACTAAACCCCCCCTTTCTCGACCAGGTAAATTACGTTTTTGATGCATTGAATTAATTTTTTGCCTAGACACCCATGCTGTATGGAGTCTGAAGTATACGTTATCATTCAATTATAGGTACCGATTGTGTACCACTTCGGACATTATTCAACAGTGGGAACTTTGTCAGCTGACTAGTGATATTACTCAATCAGCAGGGTAAGACACTTTAATTAATTATTCTCACTTGAGGACAGAATTAATTTCAACTTCAGTCTGAAGGAGACTTTGTTGTTATTCCTTTATCATAGGTATCATCTATGTGATATTGCGCTATCAATCACCAGTGAGGATTGTATTAGCCATTTTTTGGAACTGAGACCATCACCTATCCGTATCTCCCAACCAGAAGGGTAAGAGTAACGTCTTTACCACTATGTGGAGTCAGATAGGTTTTTAATCTTTAATTTGAATTCTTAGGACCACGGTTAGTAATTCTCTTTATTAATCTCTTTAGGGTTATCCTTATCCCTTGGTTGCCCTTGTATTCTCTTCGTCCTGATGAAGACTCGCATTCCCCAGGTTCAAATCTCCGTATGGGCATAAGACGAGTCGAAACGTCGACGCCATTTGTATTAAACCTTGGACCAATTAATATTGTATATAGTGCTAAATAATCCTAGGACTGATATGCCTAGATGTAATAACATTGTTTTTTGATCTTATTCTTTGGCCAGGTTTCTAAAAATACAATATACATGTTGGATATTGTTTTGTTTAATATTATGACCTTTTGAGCACCTCTATGATCTCGCCTCTCGGATCATTCACTTTACACTCTTGAGCACGGTTTTTCTTGCACTCTTTCTTCTTTGTTTGGGCGACCACTCTGTTTTTATTGACTCAATTTTGATGATGTATATAAAAATACTTTCTATAAAAATGCTTGTTGTAGAAAATGGAAAACGAAATTAAATATGTTTTCTCCTAACCGTGGTTTTATGTTAATCTTGTGGTACTAAATTTTCAGTACAGAGCATACTGTGTGTGGGTGCTCCTTGGAAGTAAATGAGAAAAGCTACTGAAATATATAAGGTTTGGAATTCATAGGTTCAGGACCACTGTTTTTTGATAACATTGTACACCCAGGTCCATGCCTTAGGGTTACCCCATTTTTTCTTAAAGGTAGAACTTGTAGGCAACACTCGGTAGGATCTTCCATCCATCTGGTTCCATGTCTGCACCAACTATCTGCCCTGCCCTATTTACCATTATAGCCATATTATTTATTTATATAAGTATTTTGGCCTGGACTCAGTGAATCTTAACCCTAGAGGTGGTAACCGATTAGCAGCTTAGCGCAGATTGGAATCACGTTTTATATTGCAAGCTGGCACTAAGTTCCCAGGAGTGCTGAACTTAGATGAGGAGATGCACTCCCACTCATAGCATTGCCCCAACTACGTCCTACTGTCGTCTTCACGCCTCACAACCCTCCTTCCCAAACCCAACCTTAATTCCCTTTTTCCATTTTTTGCTAACACACCATTGCACATCTTACAATGCTCAATTGGACTCTTGTTGAAGTGATGTGTCCTTCTATAGCCATAGTTTGATAACAACTGTTGTGAGTAAGGAAGTGTGTGACAAGGATATCAGATCCATTTCTGTAATATTTGGGTGAAGAATATTAAACTCATGTTGTAGACCGTATCTCAAATCTGATTATATTAATTGCTTGACACTTTTATTACAGGTACACTGCGTTGTGGTTCTACACCTGACTCACCCAACTTTGATAAAGTTATGTGCACTTTGAGAGGAAGGACATTTGCGGCTATCCTCCTATCTCTTCGACATCATAGTCCACTGGAATAACTATTTTGACCCAGGCATTAGTCAATATAACCATATATAACTCGGTTACTAAACCGTCATTTCTCTAGTGTGTTCTTACACACGCAGTAGGACGCTAATGCTTTATAGCAGGTCGTATCACTCCCAAACCACTAGACGAATGTCTAACAGAGGACACACGTTAGGTACAGAATTACATCCGTGTGTTCTTTAAAGTAGTACAACATGAGCGCCACAACACCACCAACAACAATCATTACGACAGACACCATCATCAATGTCACTTTTCATTTTAACTTTAATACGATCATATGATTTGTTCATACCTTCAATTAGACACAGAAAGGTACAATATAAAAAGCTAACTGACATTTGCATAAGAAGATACAAACTACTTTTTTTCCAGCAACAATAAAGCAGCACTCCGGGGGTTTCTCACTCAGGTTTTTGTATTCTCATGGAGATTACATCAACGCGTTGCAGCAGCTACACACAGCCTTGTTCACGATGCAGCGTGCCATTTTAAAATTCATTATATACATTTTGTGATACAACGACAAAGGACAAACCCCATTGCACATCAAGGTAGTACATCGTGAGAATTCAGGCGCCATTTTGGGACATGTTGTATTACATTGTATGTTATCACTTTTATATGCCAGTGCATAATACCTTCCTTCAATTCGAAATGAATAACATAATTCCTGATTTACTCAATACATTAAAGACAGAAGATGCAATTATAAAGTGCATCAATGTTTAACACTCCTTAGCTGCCCATGTTCTACTTAGCGTTTCTAAGTTCACAATGTCCATCTTCCTTGTTAAAGTGCTAGTGCATAACTTTATTTTTCTTTTTCGGTATATTCTATTCCATATACTGTTTTCTTTTCTTTCTTATTTTAAAGTGCTAGTGCTAACGTAATTTCTCTTTTTTCCGTATATTCCAATTCATATACTATTTTTTTATTTAAAGTGCTAGTGCTTATAACCATGTCTATTCCAGTTATACTATAAAGTACTTAGTGTCAAAGTGCTTGTGTCATTTGTCCTCCTCCTAAAATTACAATACCTTTCAGTAAAAAAACGGTTCTTCTTGAATGTGCAAACAACAAGGCAGTTATCATACAGGCATGTAAACAAATCTTCATCAATATTTAATCCATTAGGCTCTTTACTATCAAACTCAAGGATAAAATATGTTTCTAATTTTCACAGTTCATTTTCTCTATTTCCTCCCCTCTTTTTTCTGGGTCTCTCTGCTATACAACTCTACCGCATCAGGGTTGGATTGCTTTGATGGTTTTTCTCAAAAGGCCTGGCTACAGGATAACTCCTATCTCTGTTGATTATCGCTTTTCTATGTTGCAGGATTCTTTTATGTGCCAGTAAGGTGGTACTCCCTATATAAACTTTTTCACACTGGCATTTGAACATGTATATTACAAAACTTGACTTACAAGTTAGATATCCTTTTATTCTTAATGTTTTATTGAAAGCTGTTTTCAGACTTGTGAGGTTCTCCCCATGTTTACAGGCTTTACATTTAAAACATTTCCTAAAGCCCTCTCTCTCTCTTGCAGCCAGGTTTGATTGCCCGTGTTTTCTTGGTAATCACTTTTTATTTCGGGATACTTTTTAACAATGGGACCTAATATAGGGTCTCCTTTAATAAGGGGCCAGTGCTTTTTTAAGATAGATCTAACTTCCTTATGTTTAGTATTATAGGTTGCTATAAATCTATGGGTTTTCATTCCCTCTCTAAGTTTTTTTTCCTTCTCTAAGTTTTTTCTTTTTCCCGGTTTTAAGATGGTTCAAACAGTACTTTCTCTCTGCTTAATTTCCTAGCTTTTTTTTAAGCTTTTTGTGTGGTCTTAGGGGGATATCCTCTTTGAAACGACTGGTCATTTCTTTCTACACTATCTCATAATCTTTCAGGGTACTGCAGGTTCTCCTTGTCCTGTAGAACTCACCAAATGGAATACTTCTGATGAGTGGCGTTGGATGGGAGCTCCCCGCATGTAAGATTGTATTCCCTTCTGCGGGTTTTTGAAAGATCGTAGTTTCCAGCTTATCTCCTTTTACCAATATTTTAACATCCAGGAAGTCCATTGAGATTTTATTATGGTGCCCCACAAACTTCAGGTTAAGATCGTTTTTGTTGAGGTCATTGATGAACATATTTATATTAGCTTCCATGCCCTGCCACAACACGAAAACATCATCAATAAACCTCAACCAAATTAAAACTTTTTCTGTCCAAAGTTCCAGCCCTGGCCCACCGAGCACCTGCTCCTCCCACCAGTCAAGATGTAAATTAGCATAACTGGGGGCAAAGCAGGTGCCCATTGTTGTTCCCTGTTCTTGCTGAAACATCTCATTACCAAACAAAAAAATGTTTTTAGTAAGGCACCACTCCATCATTTCTAACAGCATTTTGTTATGGTATACAATGTGGCAATATCAAGAGTTAATGGCACCATATTTTTATTCCATCGCTAGGGGTGGGTGGAATTTGCGTAGTCGCGCTCCGCAAAGCTCTGCGAAATGGTAAAAAATCTCCGCAAGCAGGCAGAGTTCCGCAAACACGCGGAATTGCTTGTTCTGCCCGTTCGCGATGTTTTTTCCTGTTTGCGAACGTTGTTGTGTGCTCAGGGGGAAATGTCTTGCGAACAGGCATTTTGAAAGCGCAAAGTAGCAAAAAATTCCGCAAAGCCGCGGAATTTTTGGCAGTTCTATGTTTTCTGTGGATGCGAAATGACCCAAATTCCGAAAATTCCGCAAGCTGAACGAAATTGTACCGCCCAGGCCTACCCACTGCACATCATATATGTGTTTCCAAAAATCTGTTGAGTCTCGTATATGGGATGGGAGTGTCTTCACAATTGGATTTAAAAAATAATCAATATACTTAGAAACATTCTCAAACAGACTCTTGCATAATGAAATTATAGGCTTCCCTGGTGGGTTGCTAATGTTCTTATGAACTTTTTGAATCATGTAGAATACTGGAATGACTGGATTCTCTTGGTTCACATACATAAACTCATCCCAGCTCAAATGTTGTTGTTCCTTCCAGCTACTCAGCATTTAAAAAAATTGATCCTTTACTCTTTTGTAATCTGCTCTCTCAATTCTTTTATAACCTTTTCTGTTATTTAGTTGGCTTAAGGCTTCATTTTTATATAGATCTCGTCCCCAAAGCACAACATTCCCTCCTTTATCTGAGGGCTTTACTAAGACTCCTTGTTCTTTTTGGATTTTGCTTATAACTCACTGGATTTGTAGTTCTTCTGGTCTATCCTAATCATTTGGGTACCCATGTTGTGATAAAGTCATTGTAAATCCATTATCACATTTTCAGAGAAGATATCCAAATTGTCTCTCATCATCTGCCGTATAAAAAAGAGATCTGTGATGAAAAGGAGAATGGTCTTCACTCTCCAATCTTAGATTCATAGAGTCAACTCCCACATTTTCCATGTAGAGATCTGTTGTGTAGGTTTCATCGTTATTCTCATTCTGTAGTGAGCACATGTCTTCAAGGATAGGTATGTCAGTTATAATTAGATTAGTTTCTACCACTTGGAAATGTTCTCTAAAGGGAGTTCTATGGATTCCTGGAGGCCTTTGTTCTTATGTAGCTTCAACAGTTTTAATTTTTGAACAAATTTGTACAGGTCCATTCTGCAATTTGCATAATTAAATTAATTCTTATGGCAGTATGAAAGCCCTAATTCCAGTACTGATGTGTCTTCTTCTGTCAATTCGATAGCACTCTAGTTGATCACTGTATTATTTGATGTTACTGTTTTGATTTCTGTCTCGCGTTGGAGCGCATTGATCTCTCTGTTAATCCACCTTGCGCTCCTCTGATATCCTCCCCCTCCTCTCCTTTGCTTCCTCTTCCTCTTGTTTTCCCTGCCCCCCTGTTGTTTGATGGTCCATCCTCTGATCTAACTGTAAAAAACAAAGCTCATCCATTACTGTGAGCCTCAAACCTATTGTATTATTCCTTGCAAGATCTTCCTGCTCCACCTCTGAGCCAGTATCTGAGATGACTTCACTCTGTGAGTTATCTTGACTTATTATATTACCACTCTGGACTTTCTGCCTTCTCACTGGGTCAAATCGTATATATACGCCCACTCTCATAGTCCAATTGGTCATGTAAAAACGTTGTTGCTTTTCGATCTTTAATCCTTTTTTCATATTTTTCCAGTCTGTTTTTTAGATCACCTTTAAATTTCAATACTCTTGTTTGATCCACTTCTTTGTCTAGTATATCATCTAATTCTTTGATTTTTTCCCATGATTTCATCTTTCTATTTCAGCATACTTGATCAGCATCCTAATCATATTGGTTGAGCTTCCTGCACTGTTTTCAGCCCATTCACGTAAAAGTTCTGGATTACGATTTTTATATGTTGGCGTGATCATGATGCTAAACCCCCTTGGGACTCGATCTACTTGTATATACTGTTTAAGGGATGCCACATCCCACCAGCGTGAAATTTCTCTTTTTTTCAAGTTTTAGAAATCCTGTTGTTTTCTTCCATTTTCATTACTCATTACACTCATTGATTCTCCTCTATATTCAAGGAAGAAGTTGTTTCCACAAAGAGCTTTTGAGCCTCCTGCTCTCGAGCTGCACCCTAGCCATCACTCATTCTTACTATTTTCACCGGTGAATTCCACTCGCTGGTTGGCAACTCCTTTCCTTTCCTATTAACTTTTGGAGAGCTTGTTGCTCCTTAGCCCGGTTCCCGCCTCCCGCCACTTGCCCTGCTTACCGGAGTCTCCTTTGAGAACTCCGTCACCGACAGGAATCCCACAATCCCCGCCCCGGGAATCCTCTCATTCAACTCCGTACCTTGTCAACTGGCAGTGTCGTCGGGTCAGCGGGGGCACACCTGTCTTTTTTCTCTCGTTTCTTCAGTGGCAGTGTACAGGAGTGCTTCCAAACCACCAGTGGTGCTGGTCTCGAAACGTCCTACAGGTCTCTATGTCTGAAAAATACAAACTCCTTTTTTTCCAGCAGCAATAAACCAGCATTCTGGGGGTTTCTCACTCTGGTTTTTTTATTGTCATGGTGATGGCATCTACGTGTTTCAGCTGCTTCACGCAGGCTTGTTCACGATGCAGCGCACCATGTAAAAATTAATTATATACATTTTGTGACACATTGACAGTGACAAAGGACAAACTCCATTGCACATCGAGTCAGTACATTGTGAGAATTCAGGCGCTATTTTGGAACATGTTATATTACATTGTATGTTATCACTTTTATATGCCAGTGCATAATACCTTCCTTCAATTCGAATTGAATAACATAATTCCTGATTTTTTCAATGAATTAAAGACAGAAGATACAATGAAACATGGAAAATTCCTTTTTCTTATATAAAGTGCATCAATGCCTAATGATCCTTAGCTGCCCATGTTCTACTTAGAGTTTTTAAGTTCACAATGCCCATCTTCCATGTTAAAGTGCTAGTGCATAACTTTCTTGTTCTTTTTCGGTATATTACAATTCATATACTGTTTTCTTTTATTTCTTATTTTAAATAAATATATATATATAGCCTGAGGCTGCCCTGCTGGGTCATGAGCTCCCGCTCACGAAGAGAACTGTGTGTGGATATATATATATATATATATACATATATATATATATATATATATGATCTCTTAGCAGTAGTTCTGCTGTCTGAACCTGTAAGACCTGTCTAACCTGAGCAATAGAACTTGCATGAGATTGTGAGATTTGCTTAATTTTTTAAATTTTATTATCTTGCACCCACTGTGATTCTAGTCATTTTTTTTGTGATTGAGAATCTGTGTGGAGGGGAGTTTATGAGAATGAAAAAAAATGAAAGATAAAAGTGAAGCAGGAGTGCATTTACACTTTTAACACACAATGGCAAAGCCAATAAGTATGGCTTTGTCCGGACAGCCTTTTGGCAATTCCTGTTTTGTTTTATCATGGAATTTTCATTACTTTATTGTTTGAGAAGCTACCAGGAATTTGTCAATCTTAAAAAACATTGACTTAAGATGCTGTAATTCCTAGTGAAGATAGCCAATGGTGAAGTGAGGTGACACACAGCACCTTGATGCATGTTCAAGTGGTTTGGGGAAAAATGTCATTGACATAACCATGACAAATGGATAAAGTGTGGCTGACATCCCTTATAAGTAACTATGTCATAGACATAATTTCTGTAAAATTAAAAGGTCTTGTCTAACACAGACCTTAGCCATTTATTGTGCAATTGGCTGTCAGCCTCTTGCCTCTGAAAAAGAAAGAAAGAAGAAATGAAAGAAAGCAGGAAAGAAAGAAAATGGAAGAAGGAAAGAAAGGAGACAGGAAGGAAAGAAAGAAGGCAAGAAATAAGGAAGGCAAGAAAGAACGAAGGAACACAAGAAAGAATGAAGGCAAGAAAGAAGGAAGAAAAGAAGGATAGAATGGCAAAAAGCACGAAAGAAGGAAACTAGGAAAGAATGAATAAGGAATGAAAGCATGAAAAAGGATTGAAAGAAGGAGAGAAAGAAAAAGAAAGGAGAGAAAGAAACAGGAAGAAAGAAAAACAAAGAGACTGAAAGAAAAACTAAAAGAGAAAGAAAGCAAGAAGGAAGGAAGAAAGAAAGAAAGAAAGAAAGAAAGAAAGAAAAAAGAAAGCAAGAAAGATGGAATGAAATACTGAAAGATAAAAGGAAAGCATGAAAGAAGGGAAGTGGGAATGAAAGAGAAAAGGAGGCAAGAAAAAAGGGTAGAAGTAATGAAAGAAATAGAAAAAAGGAATGGAAGCAAGGAGGAATGAAGGACTTAACGAATGAAAGAAAAAATGAGTGTCGGAATGAAAGAAAGGAAAGGAATAAAGAATGAAAGAAAGAATGAAAGAAAAAAGAAAAGACAAAAAGAATAAATGAAAGAATGAAAAAAACATAAAGAAAATATAGAAATGAAGAAAGAAATAAAGAAAGCAACAAAAAAGAATGAAAAAAGGTGAGAAAGAAGATGAAAGGAGAGAAAGAAAGCGGAACAGAGAAAAATAAAGAGAAAGAAAAATAAAGTAAGAAAGAAAGCAAGAAGGAAGGAAGGAGGAAGAAGAGAAAGGCAAGAGAGAAACAAAGAAGAAACAAAGAAAGGAAAGCAAGCAAAGAGGTAAGTAGGAATGAAAGAGGAAAGGACAACAAGAAAAAACGGAAGAAGTAATGAAAGAAGGAGAGAAAAAAGGAAAGGAAGAAAGAAGGAATGAAGGACTTAGTGAATGAAAGAAAAAAGAAAAGATGGAATGAGAGAAAGGAAAGCAAAACAGAATGAAAGAAAAAAGAAAGAAAGGATAATAAATTATAGTATGAATGAAAAAATAAAGAAAGAAAGAAAAAAGAAAAATCAAAGAAAGAAAAAGAAAGAAAGAAAAAAAAATCAAAGCAATCAGAAGTGAGAAGGAAAGAGGAATGTAAGAAAGAAAGCAAGAATGAAGGAAAAAAGAAACAAAGAAAGAAGGAGGAAGGAAAAAAGAAAAGAAAGAATGCAATACAAACACGTGTCAAGTGCTGTAAATTAAATACGATAAAGGCTGATTTTCTTCCTGGGCAAAGTTTATTACAGAACCATTGGTGAAATTGAATCCAGATTAGAGGTGCTTTGAAGAATTGTCTGCTTGTGAATTCACATGTATAATATTGAAGCTTTCGATAACTTGAAATAAAACAGTTTCAAATGGACACAAACTGTTATGCTGTTAAAGCAGCCCTTTACCTCCCTTGTGAGAGGTTGGCACTCCACCTCCAATGCAGTGATACAGAGGAACCACTCCCAGCCCGTCTGTCTCACTGCAAGGAGGTTTCAGCTTTCTGGCAGTCTCCTGTTGCCTTGGTCCCACGCTGACCCAGACGTTGCCTCTGCTTTGCCAAATTTTTTTTCTTTTTCTGTTTCCTTATCTTACCAGTTTATTTCTCTAAGTTAAATTTTTCTCCTCCCCCCCCCAATCGGCAGGTCTCCGTCTCTGCGACCAACCGGCTCTTTCTGGTTACTCGTTCCAGCCTGCCCTCCCGCTGCCCGCACTGACCCGTCCATCTCCCAGTTTAACTTAATGGAGGCTGAAGAGTGGTTTAATTGAACAGCCCTGTACTACCCTGGTAGAGGTTGCCACTCCACCATTGCTGAAGTCATACAGATGAATTGCTCCTGGTCCTCCTTTCTCACTGCACGGAGGTTCGAGCCTTGCCGGCAAGGCGTTTCCTCCGCTGTGCCCAGTCCATCCTGGATTTCATAGCAGCCCCTGGCCATCGACTCCAACCACTACATCTTCCTGGGCAACCTGAACTTCCACCTAGACCCCGACAAATCCAATTCCACCACACGCCTCAAAACATGAGTATCATCGGCCTATTTCAACTGGTCACCACCCCCACACACATAGCCGGTCACACCCTTGACCCCATCTTCTCCATCTTCAATAGAGATAAATTCTCCTCCACCACAGAATTGACTTGAACGGACCACAGCATCGTCTACTTTACTATAGACACTCCACAAGATCCTCTGAGACTCCCGACCCACCCTCACTGCAATTAGGGCAAGGCCACAGAACCCCTCTCGACCACCGCCCTAAAAATAACAAGTCCTCCCCATTTCGGACTTCCTCGATCACGTTGTCCAGAACTTCTACAGCTGGGTCTCCTCAGATGCCTACATCGTCGCCCCCCTGAAGAACACCATCAACAACAGACTCCCCAAATAGGCCAGCTGGTTCATTCCAAAGCTACTGACCCTCAAGCAACACTGCAAGAAATTAGAGAGACACTGGTACTCCAACAAGACCTCCACCAACCTTGACTCCTACAGATCCTCTCTCCACAACTACCAACACCATCTCAGAGAGACCAAGAAAGAAGCCCTCAACACCAACATCAAGGCAGTGACCACATGCATTGTCAGAGAATTCTCCTTCTCCTCTGCCACTGAGAACATGATTCGTCCCTCCCAAGCCCTCTGCGACGAATTGGCAGACTACTTTCACCGCGAAATCGCAGAAATCTACTGCAACTTCGATTCCCAACCCACTGGCCTCAACCACTTGAGCACCACTGCCTGCCCCTCCCACAACCCCATGACCACCGACTGGAATCAGCTCTCCACAGGAGACACCATCTCTATCATGAACTCCATACATTCTGGATCTCTCATCGACCCATGCCTGCAGTACATCTACAAACTAAAAAGAGAAGACATTGCACACCCCCTCATCCGAACTCCTCAAAACTTCCATCACCAAACCCACCGAAACAAACGCCTGGAAGCACGTTAAGGTTAAGCCCCTCCTGAAGAAACCTTCTGCCAACTCCAACAAACTCAAAAACTACCGTCCAATCTCAGTCCTCCCCTTCCCCATCAAAGTCTTGGAAAAAGCCATCAACCGCCAGCTCATGGACTAACTCGAGACCAACAACCTACACAACCCTTCCCAATCTGGCTTCCGACCAAACCACAGCACTGAGACCGCCCTGATTGCAGCAACTGATGACATCAGATGCCTTCTTGACCACAACATCCCTCATCCTCCTTGCCCTTTCAGCAGCCTTCGACACCGTCTCCCACCACACTCACACACAGATCACCAGACTCCCCCACATTGGCATCCAGGGCAACGCACTCAACTGGATCTCTTCCTTCCTCTCTGGCTTAGCCCAGAAGATCTACTTACCACCCTTTTTCTCTGCACCCAAAGGCATCTTATGTGGTGGTCCCCGAGGATCCTCCCTCAGCCTATCCTCTTCAACACCTACATGACACGTCTGTCAGACATTGCCCACATTCACAGACTCAACATCATCTCCTATGCCGACGACACCCAGCTTGACCTTTTCCTCACAGAAGACGCCGGCTGCACAAGGGCCAACTTCCAACACATCATGACAAACATCACCACCTGGATGAAGATCAATTTCCCCAAGCTAAACTTGGAACAAACAGAGGTCATCATCTTCAGAAAGAAGCCCTCCCCATTGAACGACACATGGTGGCCTGCCCCACTCTGGCCCTCACCCACCCCCACCAGCCAAGCACGCAACCACAGATTCATCCTGGTCTCCTAACTGACAATGTGAAGCAACAAATTAACGCTGTCTCCTCCTCCTGCTTCCTCACCCTCCGCCTGCTCTGCAAGATCTTCAGATGGATCACCGTCTCTTCCAAGAAACAGTCACTGAGGCCCTCATCGCCAGCCGATTCGACTACTGTAATGTATCAATGTCAGAACCACCAGAAAAGTCTTCAACCGCCTCCAGACCATCTAGAACTCTGCGGCACAAGTAATCCTCGACCTCCGTAGAAGGAGCAGCATCGCCTCCCACCTCAGAGCTCTCGACTGGCTGCTGGTCCAAGAAAGATGCTTCTTCAAGCTCCTCACTCGCGCCCTACAAAGTCCTCCACAAGTCTGGACCCGCCCACATCAATGACCATCTAACATTCCACTGCCGGAATAGGAGGCTCCGATCTTCTACCCTCGCTTTGGCCCACATCCCTTCCATTCGCTGCAGCCGACGTGGAGGATGCTCCTACTCCTACCTTGCCGCCAGGTCCTGGAACGACCTCTCCCTATACCTTTGCATCACCCCTTCTCTGAAGGACTTCAAGAAGCAGCTCAAGACCTGGCTTTTCGACCGAGACTCACACAACTCACCAGCCACTGGAGCCCCCCGGAGTGATAAGCCATGCTATACAAGGTCATCTGATTTGATTTGGATTGAAATACCAGCAGTCAAAAAGTAAAGAAAGAACAATCTAAATGGAATATACAAAGCCAATTGCATGTGACAGTAGCTGATAAGCATGGAATGTGGTCTGTGCTAACATCTGGTATAGTGACCTGCTGTCACCTCAGACTCTAAACACAAAGGCAACGTCAAAGTAATAAATTAAAAAAACACATTGGCACAGAAGGGAACTAGCTCCTGTGTGGAGGGCTCCTGGTAAAAGAGTACAATGCAGTTCTTCAAAGTGATGTTATCCAGTGGCTGAAGTGGGCTGACTGTCTACCCAATGCTGCATGCTGTAGTGGCTGGAAGCAGAACCTGAATGACACACCAACAGGCTAATGAATGAAGAAAGCTGGCCAAAGGCCCCTTTAAATACGTATATTGGACATATATATATGTTTTTTTTTAAATGAAATGGACTTGGATAATGCCAGACCTAAAAATGACAGTAGGTCCCATCAAATTGCATCCTCAGTTGAATTTAACTTTCTGTAGCACCAATTGTTTTTAGCAAATACACTTAAAGAAATTGTGGTCAGCATGCTATAAAAGTATTGGAATATTTCACAGATGACTCCCAGAGCTGCCTTCAATTCTGCAACTTTTTATACAACATCTAGTTGAATTTTCTTAACATTTTATATGTGAGGATCACACACACTTACCCTATTGTGGCAGGTCGGGCTTGCTCACTTTGCTCATTTCTCCAATTTAATTTGTGTTTTTTTAATCCACTGTCTCCAAGTGTATAAGCTGTCAATGTTTCTTTTTTGCATATACAGTAGAATGTTTGTTTTGTAACAGTATTGCAAACAAAGGCCGAAACCTTTTGCGTATGAACAGTCCCCATTTCTGTAAACTAACTTGTACATTATACAGTAGAAAATAAACAAGTGAACTCTTTTGTGTGTTGTTGTTAGATATATTTTATTCATTCAATTGTGAGTCAAAATAAGAGCTGGTTAGTAATACTGCTAGAAATTAATTGTTTCTCAATACTAACCATTGCAGCATAAAATGGTCAGAATCGGAATTGCAGATCCTATTCTCAAAAACGTTCATTCATTCCTCATATACACTGAAAAACAGCAGAATCTACACGTGTGCAATAAAAAACGGAATGTGGGAGTACATAGATCGTGATGTGTCATCTGCAAATTTTGCACATGGGAGCTGGACATAGAGGATGCTAAAGTACAGAAAGTTAATGAGCATAAAGATACCTTTACAGTTTGTTTTTATCTTGTCATATTTGCTCTGCATTCAAAGACAGAGGTCAAATGTCTCCTGTCAATTTGCTGCTTATTCTTTTAACATGGAGATTGGTGTTTAATTTTCTTTTTCTGACTGCAAAGCGAAAGGATTTTGTATAGTGAACTGTGAGAAACTCTTTCTGGTGTGCAGGGAGTGTGGAAGGAAAGGCCGTCGAATGTAAACACCTATAGATGACTGAACAAATTATTCAAAATATCAGCCATTAGGAAAGTACAAACAAAACACATTTGTTTGTAATTCTGAATTGTGATGGAAACAAAGATTTTAATAAATCAAAGAACTTTACTTGGAGCTGCGCAAATGATAAATTATTTGTGAAAGCTGATTTCCACACATTATCATTTGTATGCTATGTAGTAATCAATAAAACTGCATGTCTGGGAAAATGTTGTGGCCATTTCAATGGAAAAGGTACGGTCTGTAAATCAGAGTTTCCTACCACACCATGTTTTGGAAATTTTTGTACAAAAGTCTACTAAAAAATGCACTATGAACTGCATGTACTCATTTGCTACACTTGTCATTAGTGTGCCACTTGGACATTTTTGCAATCCCTCGGACTTCAGTGATGTAACATTGATAGCAGCACCTCACTGTGAAAATGGGTCCGCACCACTGATGACAAAATATCTCCCGGACAAAGATTGGACCATATCTTTCACTCACAGAGAGATCCCTACAAACCTTTATCTGTTGCTGAAGAAACACATGAAGTATCCCAGCTATTTCTATATTGTGAAGACTATTTTTATGTTTTTTATGTTAATCTTTATACAAATTAATTTTTTATTATAAGTGCTTATTATCAGTATAATGTGTACATGATCAATATGTTCGCTTTTTAATATTAGCTTATTCCTCTTTTCCTTGGGTTTGGATTTGTGTCCTTTGTTAAAAATTAAACATATCCATCGAATTCTGTCATGTTTCTTATCTCACTTTCACCTTCTTGGTTTTATATAATGTAACAACATCAATATAGGCATCTACAGAATGTATTAACACAATGCATCAGCATTTTATTCTTCCAGGAATAGAACACCCTAAATGAGTACCCTTTTCTCTGTCAACAGATTGATTTCTTGCTTCTCTCTTTCATTATTTGATTTATTATGGATATATCGGTCTCTCCTGGATTGTCACAAGGACTGATAACTGCATGGCCTTTTATAATTCAATGATGTGAGTGTAATATTTTATGTCTCTTTTTATTCCGGATTGTTTCTTTTCCCTAATGATGCCATCCAGTTGTCGAGCCTTCTCCTACATCACTCCTAAAGCGTGTAGTGACCTGCCGCTACATATAACAGCCTCCTCTTCACTTCTTGAGTTCTGCAAGAAGCTGAAGACCTGGCTTTTCAAGTAGTCCCACTAGGCCCTATGTGTGGCTAGACTTACACCTGCTCATCATCAGGATACCCTTTCGTGTGACAGCATGCTCTACAACTTGGTATAACATAGCATAACATAGCATAACTTAACATAACATAACATTCCATCCAGCAATCAACCCTTCTCGTCTTAAAACTTAATAAAACATACCAAAAAGAACAAACAGTACAATAGCCCTGTGTGTGATGTGGAGCATTTATAAGAGAGTATGTGATCAGGTCCTACAACCCCTATGGCTTTAAGAAACCATGCACATTATCATAGAAATTGACTGATTCTACAATTGAACCAATTGAAGTGGTTGAATATTTCATAACATATAAATCTAAATAGGTATGCACTTATCCTTTTATAATGTGCAGCATTCCTATGTAGTGTTAAATATAAATATATCTATATACACATATATATATATGTATGTATGTATATATATATATATATATATATATATATATATATATATATATATATATATATATATATATATATATATATATATATATATATATATATATATATATATATATATATGATATATATATAGATATATAGATATATCCAAAAACAAAATCACCCAACAGTTGGAGGCCCACACGTTTTGAGTTAAACCTTTAATTCAGCCAGGTTGCATCGCACATGAGCATGGTAGGATCGGCTAATTTTGTCATAAATTTCTCCTACGCATTTTGGGCGTCCATCCGCCCTTGTTCACAGGTATGGCTTATATGAAATTTGGCAGCAAAGCAAGTGAGTCAATTATAGTATTCCTTGACTCGTCCCGCCCCTTGGGCGTTTCCGCACATTGCATATTGGTCTTTGTAGTTCTTTCTCAATTTTACCTATAGTAGGTGCCGCTGCCCAGTTTCTAAAAGAAAGTTTTCAAGGTCCACAGTGGGTTGCTGTACCCCACTACAACTGCTGCCATGCAAAATATCATACTCCTCGCTGAAAGACACGAAGCTCCATAGACGTCGCAAAAGTAGCAGTGTCGGACCTGCTCGTCCGCAGGGGGGGCTCTCCGCGACCAAGGCAGGCCGCTATATATCCAAAGAGCGGTTACTGCAAAAACAACAATGATGGACAGAATGTGGATCAATGTCACACATTCACCCCAGTCAAAAGATCTGGGCCCAAATCCATCGTTTTTCCACTCCACACCACCCTGGGTTAGACAATGGCGATATGCAAATCAGCGCTGACCCTGTGCCTCATGGGAACAGTCCAGTCCGAACTACAAAAGCCATGTCCTTCCCAGAACGGAAACAAGCATCCGAGGACCGGCCCGGTTTCGAGGTAACACCTCTCATCAGCCCGGCTAGCTTGCTTCCAGTGGTGTGGAGTGCCTGGGACTCACGTCTGAGCATCCCCAGTACACTTAGAGCGGTTACTGCAAAAACAACAATGATGGACAGAATGTGGATCAATGTCAGTCCATCACTTGTTGTTTTTGCTATATATCCAAAAACAAAAGCACCCAACAGTTGGAGGCCCACACGTTTCGAATTAAATCTTTAATTCAGCCAGGTTGCATCGCACATCAGCATGTTAGGAACAGCTAATTTTGCCATAAATTTCTCCGACGCGTTTCGGGCGTCCATCCGCCCTTGTTCACAGGTATAGCTTATATGAAATTCGGCAGCGAAGCAAGTGAGTCAATTATAGTATTCCTTCACTCCTTCATATATAGATATATAGAGATATTCACTTAAAAAACCATAGGTTTCAGGCACGTTATAGTTAGAAATTAGCATTTAAAAAACCTTTGAAATTCACTGAAAAAAACATAGGTTTCAGGCATGTTATAGTTAGAAATTAGCATTTAAAAAACCTTTGAAGTACACTGAAAAAACATAGGTTTCAGGCATGCTATAGTTAGAAATCAGCATTTAAAAAACCTTTGAAATTCACTGAAAAAACCATAGGTTTCAGGGGCGTTATAGTTAGTTGGACATTTCACTCGTACAAAACCATAGAAATTCCCCTGTCATAGTTAGTTCAGCTAACTATGACTCCCGCGCCCGCAATGCACTGCTGATGACGTCACATATTACATCACTCATGAGATTAAAAAAGAAGCCCCGGGGGGTGACGGTCCCCGGGGCTGCCCCCCGCAGCTCAATTATCTTGCCCCGGGGAGGTGACGGTCCCCGGGGCAGTGTGGGGGGGATTGGGACCTCCCCACACATGGGGGAGTCCGTGCTTTGTTTTCTTTATTTTCTCGGACGGATCCACGGATCCTCCGTGGATTTAACCCATTTTTATTATGCTTTTTTTGGGCCTTGGGGTCCTTGTGGGACCCCTGAGCAGGCCTAGGGGGTAAGGGTGTTTCTACCCTGCCCCCTTTTCTTGGTTTACCCCTTTGTTTTTCTGTTTTCTTGTGCCTCGGTAACCGAGGCACAAGATGGCTGCCAACACTTCCTGGTTTGGAGTGTTGACAGCCAATTAGAATGCAGCTCGTGATCGGCAGGGTGCGCGTATATACCGCCTCTATATGTCGAAACTTTTATTTTTGGATTTTCTCAGCAACTACTGAATGGATTTACACCATTTAAGAAAAAGAGTTCTTTCTGAGGCGAGGGCTACCTTTATGCCAAATTTGGTGTAATTCCGTTCAGCAGTTCGAGCTGTAGCCGTGTCTAAAGTTTGCTATGGGAAATGCATTTTTTTACCTCTTTTTTTTACATTTCTCAGGAACTACTGATCGGATTTACACCCTTTAACAAAAAAGTTCCTTCTGAACCAAAGGGTACCTTTTTGCCAAATTTGGTGTAATTCCGTTCAGCAGTTCGGGCTGTAGCCGTCTCTAAAGTTTCCTATAGGAATTAACATGGAAAAACACATTTTGGGACCCCCTTTTTCCTCGACCCCTGCTTGCCGAATAACCCCAACATTTTCAAGATAGAGGGGGACCGGAGTGCCCCGCTAGTTTTGAAAATTTCGCAAAGATACGTCAACCGGCGCCAAAGTTATTGGGAAAAGAAAAAACGCTTTTTGAATAGAAACAAGGTCCTCACTATAACACTATAAATGCCAGTAGGTAATATATATATACTCGAAACGCGTCAGGGCGTCATTAAAGAACTCTGTAGGAAGCTGCCTGGTTGAAAATAAAGGTTCGAAGAAACTTATCTTTGCGGAGTGGCGTCTTTTAAGCACAGGACACCTTTTGGCAAACATTTCACGCGGCAGTCCGGCCGTGGAAGGATGCACCGCCCAATTAAATCGACAATGGGTCCTCATGCCTGAATTATGCTGGCATTGGCGGCGCAAAGATTGCTCCAAACAAACAGACAACTATCCCAACGGAGCCCCATTGGAGGGGTTTCAAAAGACTGGAAATAGCAACACGAAGGTGAGTGCTCAGCATACAAAGCACTACAACACCCAGCATGCTGTGAGAGTACCCTGTGGGAGCGGCATGCAGAGAAGGGAATTAAAGGTTGGAACGTGCAGCTGAACACTTACTGCTTTGCCCTTTGAGGAAGAGGCTGCTGCCTCGAAACGCGTCAGGGCGTCATTAAAGAACTCTGTAGGAAGCTGCCTGTTTGAAAATAAAGGTTCGAAGAAACTTATCTTTGCGGAGTGGCGTCTTTTAAGCACAGGACACCTTTTGGCAAATATATATATATATATATATATATATTTATTTATATATATATATATATTACCTACTGGCGGTCGCCAGTAGGTATATATAGTTAGGATTTTTTCTCTATGGGTTTTTTGAAAATTCTATGTCTAATAACTTTGGCGTTTGTGGACGGAATTGGCTGAAATTTCCAGGAAAATGGCACATTTTGTTTCTGAGCAGCCCTTGAAAATTTGGGGCGGGTTCGTCAAGGGGGGGCCGAGAAAAAAGGGGGGTCCCAAAACGTGTTTTTAACATTGAGTTTTCCATAGGGCGGTTGGCCTCACTTTTAGCCCGAACGGCTGAATGGATTTGCACGAAACTTGGCAAAATTGTAGGGACTGGTAGCCCGATGTGCCTTTTGTAGGTCTCAATATATGTGCTCCAGTGGATTTTGAGAAATTAACGTTTAAAAAAAGATATATATCTGTAACAGCGGACCGGGCAGCGCTCTGGTTCGCGGACTTTTCGCGCAACGGAGCTTTGTGAAGCGAAGCTGATTGGTTCTCCGGCGTCTGTCAACATTCCAAACAGTCCGTAGCGGCCGCCATCTTGTCTCTCGGTAGGATCGAGAGACAAGAGGAGGTCAAAACAAAGGGGGAAATAACTATAAGGGGGCATAGTAGATCCTCGCTGACCCCCTAGGTTTGATGTGGAGGTTTTAAAAGGGCCCCGCGGGGCAAAAAAAAAACAAAATAATAATAATCGAACGGCTGAATGGATTTGCACGAAACTTGGCAAAATATTAGGGACTGGTAGCCCGATGTGCCTTTGCTAGGTCTCAATATATGTGCTCCAGTGGATTTTGAGAAATTAACGTTCAAAAAAAGATATATATCTGTAACAGCGCTCCGCTTCGCGTACTTTTCGCGTTACGGAGCTTTGCGAAGCTGATTGGTTCTCCGGCGTCTGTCAACATTCCAAACAGTCCGTAGCGGCCGCCATCTTGTCCCTCGGTAGGATTGAGAGACAAGAGGAGGCCAAAGCGAAGGGGGAAATGACCATAAGGGGGCATAGTAGATCCTTCCTGACCTCTTAGGTTTGATGTACCATTTTGCCAAGTTTGGTGTAATTCCGTTCAGCCATTCAGGCTGTAGACGTATGTAAATGTCCTATGGAAAATTGCATGGGGAAAACACATTTGAAAGTGTTGAAATTTAGAACCGATTAAAATGTTACTTTGGTTTTGTATTTGTGTGTGATGAAAGTTAATTGGTTATGTATATATGTCAAATGAGAGGAAACCACAGCCATTTTGTGATACTACTGTCTGAGGTACATTTGTGAGGAATTTTTGGTGGTGAATTTCTGGTGTTTGATTTACACAGTACTAACACTTCTGCTACTTTTAAAAAGGTGAGTTGTTAATTTGTAAGGGGAACTATGTTGTACACTTGAAGATAATTTGAAAAATGTTTTCTGTTATTTATTTGCAGTCCTTCTGTTATACTAAATACTTGATAAAGTTAGTTTTATATTATGTATTACTAAAAACGATAAATGAAAGTGATTATTTTTTTCTGCAATTTACAGCAAGCAATTTCAAAATAAAATGGCTCACAATGAAGAGACCGTGGCAATTTCTTTTGAATTGTCCAACACATTGATTGAAATTGAGAGCACCAATAATGAAATATTGTCACAAGGAGGACATGACTTGTATGATTCCATTAGATTGATTGAAATGGACAGCACCAAGAATGAAATATTGTCACAAGGAGATGACTTGAATGATTCCACTACATTGATTGAAATTGAGAGCACCAATAATGAAATATTGTCACAAGGAGGAGATGGCTTGTATGATTCCATTAGATTGATTGAAATGGACAGCACCAATAATGAAATATTGTCACAAGGAGGAGATGACTTGAATGATTCCACTACATTGATTGAAATTGAGAGCACCAATAATGAAATATTGTCACGAGGAGATGACTTGAATGATTCCACTACATTGATTGAAATTGACAGCACCAATAATGAAATATTGTCACAAGGAGGAGATGACTTGAATGATTTTTTTGATCAATCTCTTGATGGCGAATTTATCGAGTGTTTGGAGACCATAGAGTTACAAGAATCATCATTGGAGACTTTTAATGAGGACATTGCTGATGAGGACATGTTACTAGTTCTTTCAAATTTAGAAAATTCTGAAGAATAAATTTATATTTAGAATTCAAAAATTGTTTGAGACATTATTCATTTTTATTTTTAATTTATGAGGTTGTAGCGAAGTGATTGTAGTATAAAATGAGACTTATAGTATAGAGTGCAACATTTTTATGTTACATGGTAAGTTTACTCATATTTACTTCCCTTCTGCCACTATATTATCTCCAATGTGTATTTGACATGTCTTCTTCATCTCCGGCCTCCTTTCTCTCACTGTGTGTCTCCGATGCATCTTATCGCTGCTATTTTGTGTAATTACAGAAGAGAGTAAAATAAAATAGTTCGGAACGTGAAAAGGGGGCAAAGTAGAGTACTCCTCACCCCCTAGGCCTTTTTAGGCGGTCCCAAAAGGATCAGTTTCTGCTTTCCTGAGAGATTATGGTATGAGTTCCATATACCACAATAACTTGCATTACAACATGCAAGATATCTATCTCCTATTACCAACTTTTGGAGATATTCGCGCTAAGCGCGAATATCTCCAAAAAGTAACACCTGCCCTGAGCAGTTCTTAGCCATGTTATCCAATGGGAGGTGGATAACATGGCTAAGAGCATTAGCTCGGTAATGCATGAATATCGCTGAGTTTCTAGCGATATTCATGCATTGCGGCCGTTTATTATCGCATTTGCGATAAACCTTGATAATAGTAAGGTTTATCTTCGATAATTTCTGACGATGCTTAGTGGTAAAAAATTGGTTGGTAAGCATCGTTAGCGATAAATATCGCTTAACTTTGGTAATATGCCCCAACGTCTGTTAACGTTCGATTCGAAGGAAATGAGGAAGTGTTGAAAAACATTGTCTGCGCCATCTTGCCTTTTTTGAAATGCCACACTTTTGTCGTGCACGGCAGCCATTTTAGATGTCTTGACCAGACCCACTCTCTGCACGCTGTCGATTCGTAGCATGGCTCCTCACCCACGCAAGCATCTTCCCTAGGCACTGGTCACCACCGCTCTCTGTCTTATGCATGGGCAATAAACCTCCCCCCATCTGCGCTGCTCTTCCCTGAGAATCACACTCTGTGCCCGCCCGACACCTCCCTTTCGCCCTATTCACTACCGCACCCTCTGACACTCCTCTTTCTCTGTGTCCGATTGTCCAGGCTATCAGCTAGCCCTGCAGATGTAGTTTATGGCCCCAGCTGTAAAGAATCACCCCTCTTCAAAGGAGTTATAGTAGATTAAGGCCCACACCCGATGAGATCCGTCACACCACACGTGTTCCTACTATCTGAAAACCAGCCTGTATTGTGATTGGGGAGGGGACCGAGCCTGAAGCGGAAGATTCCAGGAATGACTCTTTGTACATCAAAGTTTTTACAATTATGTGTCACATTAAAAATATATAGCACTCCAACAAAGTAGTAGGAATATAAAACTTTAATAACATATAAATATATACAACAAAACAAAAACAGTAAAAACATTTAAACAACGAAGAGACCGTGGCAATTTCTTTTTAATTATCCAATAGATTTATTGAAATTGACAGCACCAATAATGAAATATTCTTGTCAGTAGCGGTCTGTTGTGCGAATAGTTCCAAGGCAGCAGAACGCGCTGAAATCTAGATGGCACGAAAGTGATGTCTAGTAAGTTGCCGCCCAGCAAAAACGGCGTGGGGCGCCGCGGGGGTGAGTGAGTCCAGTAGGCACCACAGCTATTCTTACCGGCATTGCAGAATTACTGCTGGGGACAATGCCTGTGCTGTAGCAGGGTCACAGCAGAAACAAAAAGGATTCTGTTGAAGATGTTGTTGGTTTTCAATTTGAAAACAGTTCTGGTGTCAACTGCTATGCTAATGTAGTGGTTAATGTTTTGTTTTCTCTAGAAAATGTAAAAGAGGGGGAGGCAGTCCAAAGTTCCGTTAAAAGGGCAAAGGAAAGGATCGGTGGTTTGAACTATCAGTCAAAAAGGGGAGGGGGTGCAATAATTTTTCCTACCGGGTCACACTGTGCTTTCACCGGAAGTGAGGTCTGCAGGATGCTAGTAATTCAAAGTGAGGCTGGCGCCAGCATGGGAGCGCCGACGTCCCGCGGATACAGTTTCGTCACTCCACGGGCGATCATGGCAGTCATTCCCCATCGGGGGTCGGAGACTCCCGCGGCTCCTCTAGAATCTTCAAGGTCGTGGAGGACTACGGTGGTGGAGTCAACCAGTGACCGGGCCATTTCTTTATGCTGGGCCCGCTCTTGCCAGGTCGACCGCCATTTTGAGAGTTCGGCAGCTACCGGCGATCGCGGGGTCACATGAGCGGACGGGCTCCACCCTGCCGGGCGAGACGTTGCAGCATGGCCACAGTGGAAGAACCGTTTTCCGGGCGCCTGGAGCGCTGAGGGTGCAGCTGGGAAGTCTCCACCTGGGGAGGCGGGAGAGGCCTGTTCGCACCGTCTCTCCCTCCCAGTGCACCCCACGGCGTCTCGCTTGAGATTTGTTATGGCCGGACCAGGCGATGAGGACGAGGGGGGGGTCGGAGGCATGTGCAAGACATCCCCCCCCAGTGTTGTCGCAGCCATTATAAAAGAAAGAAGTGTCCCGTCCGTCTTCGGGCCGGGCTTCCGGTGGATGTCGGCCGGACGCCCCTGGCTCTGGCCCCATGAACGGGTTTCTTGGTTTATCGGCTGCAGCCGGATCCCGTCGGCCTCGGCCCACCCGACCGTTGGTGGTCGGACCGGAAGAGCATGTGGCGGGACTACCTGCAACTCTCAAGGGCCACCGCGGCCGGACTGGGAGAGAGAGGGGAGGGTCGAGGAGACATTCCCCCCCCCTGCAACTGTTCAGCGTTGTAAAGGCAATCCCCTGGCCGGGTCCCGCTGGCCTCGGCCTCTCCTTCGGCTACACCCTACGTTAGGATCTCCTGGCCGAGGCGTGGCAGCAGGACCTGCCTTATATGGGCTGCTCCCGGCTGGGCGTAGCCGGAACCCTGCCCCACCTTGGAAGTTTCCAGAGTGGGGGTGGATGTTCTACTGACTTGCATTTTCCCTAGTCTATCGATTTTTTTGGCGTGGCAGGCGGTGGGACAGCGAGGGGTGATTTGGTTTCTCTTACTGTTTTTCTGGTCTCTCACCACTGGCATATTTTAACGTTTTCTTGTTTCTAGGACATTAATAGGTTTTATCATTACGTTATGTTATCGTTTCTTTGTTCGTTGTTTAATAAAAGTTCATGTTCATCAGTGGCCTACTGATTTTCGTTTTCCTATTTTTTTCTTTCCAGGTTGTTTCATGGTAAAGTTTCTGTTAACAGGATACAGTGATCACTTCGTTATTATTGCATATGTCCTTTTCACTAGGGGTGCTCTCTGGTCGGGCCAGATGACGTATCTCTAGTAAATGCTCCGGGTGAAAAAGGTGCATCAATCAGTGGGGAGTAGATAGGCATGACAGATTACAACGGGGGAGAACGTCCGCATTACGTACCCTTTCACTACTTGCAAAGATTTTCCTACGTTTATTTGCAAACAGGGAATACCTCCAAAAAGAACTAATTCCCAAACAGTCAATGTTCGGACAATCAATCAATCAATGAGGAATGAAATAGGTACGACGTGTTAAAGGCTTGCGTTACCTACCCTTCACTATCTGCAAAGGGAGATAGAATATTCCTATTCTTCCTCGTTTGCAGGTAGAGAAGATCCTTAAGAGAATTAACTTCGAACAATTCAATGCTCGATTGAAACAATCAACAAGGGGTACTGTGAACACAAATGAACGCCGCTTATATACATACGCATTGCTATTTTCAACAGGTTGTTCCTAATGTTTCTATTTTAGCGAGGTCAAAAGAGATCCCATTAGTGGCCTACTGATTTTGCTCGATTCCTTTTGTTTTTTTACACGATTTTTCACTATCTGCAAAGACTAAACAGAGTATTGCGACTCTGTGCTTGTTTGTAAATAGAGAATGAACCAAAGAGAACAATCAATCAAATGGAGAGAGAAGCAGGCACGACGGATTACAAAGGGGGCAAAGGGCTGCGTTAACTACCCTTCACTATCTGCAAAGAGAGAGTACTCCTAATAGAAATGAGGGGTGGGGGGCAGCAATCAAAGCAGATCAGTGTGCATAAACACGAAAATGTTTTTACTTACCACGTACTTGACATTCGACAGCTTATGATATTTGCTATTAAAAAACCATTGAAATTCACTGAAAAAACCATAGGTTATAGACCATATATAGTTAGGAATTAGCATTTACAAAACCTTGAAAATTCACTGAAAAAACCATAGGTTATAGACCATATATAGTTAGGAATTAGCATTTACAAAACCTTGAAAATTCACTGAAAAAACCATAGGTTATAGACCATATATAGTTAGGAATTAGCATTTACAAAACCTTATTTTACTCACACAAAACCATTGAAATTCCATATATAGTTAGTTGCACTAACTATATATCGCGCACCCGCAATCCACTGCTGATGATGTCACATATTACATCATTCATGACATGGTCAGTGACATCACTGATGACATCACTGATGACATCTCAAATGACATCACTGATGACATCTCACTTGACATCAATGATCACATCACTGATGATATCATTCATGTGATAATACAATGCATCTCCTCACACTCTAATATAACCTCTATTACACCCAGTGTTAAATAGAGAGTATAATTTTTGAAACCATTGACACACCAATACTAGTTACTACATACGCACTCACTGATTCCTATGTCTACACACACATTCACTCATACAATCATTCATACATACAATCACTCATCTTTACAACACTATCATATGCACTCATACACCTATACAGACACTCACACTCTGCCACTCATCCATGGAGTTACTCACACACCTAGTCAGTCCTGAAAAGAATCAATCACACTTCCATTTTCTCATCTATACAGTTAAACACAGAACACCTTACATTTTTGAAACATATACTAACACATACTTACTCTCTTATAGAATCACTGATACAAGTACACATTGATCTGCACAGAGTCACACACCTCCCAGCCAGCCATACACACACTCAGTCTCCCATACAAATACTTGTGCAACCAATCAATAACCCATATAGCTACTTATATAGCTACTGATCAACACATGCAGCAGCTTGCACAACAACAGACATACTGATGCACACTTTCAGACAGTTTAGTCACTAACCCGTGCATTCAGTAAGACGCATTTAATCACTCACTCATACAGTCAATCACGCACCTACTAAAACCTTCATTCAGACACTTATACATCCACTCATTCTTCAATATGTAAAACATATTTAAACTTTACAGAAACACATAATCACTGGATGTTGTCATCAGTGATGTCATCAGTGATGTCACTGACCATGTCATGAATGATGTAATATGTGACATCATCAGCAGTGGATTGCGGGTGCGCGATATATAGTTAGTGCAACTAACTATATATGGAATTTCAATGGTTTTGTGTGAGTAAAATAAGGTTTTGTAAATGCTAATTCCTAACTATATATGGTCTATAACCTATGGTTTTTTCAGTGAATATATATATATATATATATATATATTACACTACAAACTATCACGCATGATTTAATTCTTGAGATTTGTTTTTTTTTTTAAGTATTTTACTCCACATCTAATTTTTGGAATCTCTCCATGCATTTAAGCCATTCTTTATATATGTACAATTTCTTTTAACAAAAATGTGGCTACTTAAAATATTTCTTTTTTATGGTTGCATATTTATTGATATTTATTATTATCAAACTGTTAGAGATTATTGGAACTTCAGCTAATTTATTATGCATTTAGTCCCTTTGTTGATCATGCAACAGACTCTTCTATGTCTATAGTGGTTTGTGGTCACCATTACTTTGCACTGTCACTTTAAATAGGTGAAAACTTTCAACCAGCGCATCATGTGATCAAGGCCTCTGGAAGTCCGAAACGCGTCATGGCAGTTGGTGCAGTGCACAAATAAATTAATAGCACCAGTATTTTGGGCCAGCATCGTCTTTTCCTTGCCTATGGGAGTGTGTATGAGACGAGTAACAGAATAATATTTACCGAGTTTGGCTTCCACAGTATCAGTGGAAACCCCTTCTTCGATGTGAGGGCCGTGTGGCAGGAAGCAGCTGTTTTGGTTTCTGACCGGGATATCCAGATTTTCCATGAGGAGCAGCCACGTAGCCCCCAGACAGCGGGAAACAACCCCTACAGTATACCAACAGACGAGGCCGGTGTCGGAGGACCTGAGCAGTGTCGTATATACTCACGGAGGTAGTAGCTTGTAAATAGTCTGGTGAAGAAGTGTGCGTGAATACAGCGCGGGTATCAGCCGGGCTGTTGTATTCCAAAAAGACATTTGCCCCAATACGATTGCACCATGACCGCAAACGCACTGAAACGTCGTGAGGTAGCGGCTAATTAAATGTTTGATAATTCCCCAAGTGGGGATAATGCAGTAAGCATATAAGCTAGCAGTTCACAAAGTCGGAATCCCAATGCCAAAGAAATGTTTCAAAACCTTGAGAAACGTATAAAAACGAAGCAAGCTAAATGGTGGGAGCATCGGTCTCTCACCAGATACTTAGAGGTGTGGAGGATACCACGGGGGCTGCGGATAATGCTGGCTCCCAACTATGAAAACCCCGACCCCGAATGCTGGCAGAATGGGCTGACTGCAACCTAGAGTCCTACCGAAGACTTGTTGAAATCCACACAAATTATGCTGAGAGTGATCGGGAAGCCCTCCAAATAAAAATAGATGCAGCAAATCAAAATATCAGCAAACTGGAAGATTCAGCCATCTTAAAGAAATACCGAGAGGAGATGGTAGCACGTTTGCAGCGCGAGGAGGAGATCATAAAGAAACAGAAGGCGTTTAAGTTCCAACACGATAAGTTGGGCTATGAACACGGCCAAGTTTTTAACTTCGCCAAAAAGGTTGATACTGTCAAGGGATCAAGAAGACAACAACCCTCCCTTCTAAGTATGAGATACCAGGACTAGCGGACCTATACCTACCTCAGCCTTTGATCTGAGCTCAGCTCCGAACAGTGAATCCGACAATGAGCTATTGAGGACACTGAGGTTGGGGTTTACCAAATTCTCACTGGCACAAGAGGTTGACTGTCTGCACCAGGACAGAAGGCAAAAACTGTGCCCATGTGTACAAGGTGCAAACACCAACAAGACCGTAACAGGAAACGGGGAGAGAGACGACAGTGTAGCAACCAACCCAAAACAATTCAACAGAAAATATACAAAGAAATGGAATCGCAAATAGTAGCTCAGAGTAATGGAAGTGACGCATTAACTGTTATAAATTTGTCCACAATGACTCTCTCAGATGATGAACAACAGATTCTGTCTCTTGGACTTTCTTATAGCCCCAAAAGTGATTTTAATTATGCACTGACACGGATTGATATGTTTAGATTTATACGTCAGTTAAAATTAAGCAAGTACCATCAGTTGCAAGGCATACCAAAGCACAAACAAATGGAGGCATCTGTTAGTGACACATTAAGTCCCTTTATCTTAAAGCAGGAGATGTGGAATTGCTACAGGATCTCCATAGTCCACAGAAGGACAGTGGTGGTACAAAGCCTTGATACAGTCAAGACATGTCAGTATACAGTGGGGCATCCAAGACAACTTTTAAACCAAAGTCCAAGTTTTGTCCAATCATGAAACGGGACAACATTGACGTATTTAATGACAAGGTGACACAAGAACTTAAGACCCTCTGTCAGAAACAAACAACAGTAATTAAACATTACACTAAGCAGGACAATGTATATTTCCAGCTAATGCAAAAACTGCAGGCCAATGATGACTTAATTATTCATCAATCTTATAAAGGCGGGAACGTGGTGCTGTGGCCAGGCAACCTGTTTATGGAAGAGGCGTTGAAACAGCTTAACAATAGAGATTGCTACAAGCGCAGCACCATGTCAAATGTTAAGTCATCTTAAAACAATTTTTACTCCAGTCTTTTGGCTTGGAAAATTGCAGGACTGTTGACATCAGACGAGTTCAAGTTTTTGAAAAATGACCACCCGGTGATGCCTGTGGTATATTTTATACCAACAATCCATAAAAATGTGAACAAGCCACCAGGTAGGCCAATAATATCTGCCTGCAATAGCATAACGGAGAACGCTTCAAAATATGTGGTCTACCATCCACAAGACCATGTTAAGAAGCTTCCATCCTTTGTGCAAGACACCAGTGACCTGTTAAGAAAACTAACTGACTTTCAGTGGCACTCTGATTATCTTCTCATCTCGCTCGATGTTTCATCTCTATACACAAGCATCAACCATAGAGATGGGATAAAGGCGATTGAACATTATCTTGATACCGGACCTGTATATTTTTTCCAACACAATAAGATGTTACTGGCTATGATTACAGCTTGTTTAGAAAACAACTATTTTCTTTTTCAGAATCAGGTGTTCCAGCAGGTGCGAGGCACAGCTATGGGGGCTTGTTTTTCCCCTAGCTACGCCTGTTTGTACATGGGAATGTGGGAAGAACAGGTCCGCAGGGTATCACATGCTGAAGCAATGTCTAATAATGTTGTTTGCTGGTACAGATACATCGATGATTTACTCATAATATGGAAGGGTACAGATGAGAGTGCCCTCCATTTTATAGAGCAAATCAGCAATGACTATTTGAATTTACAATTACTGACCAACTAAGCAGAAATTCCAATAGCTTTTTAGATGTTGAAATCATGATTGTCCATGGCAGGTTAGAAACCAGATTGTTTAGAAAACGACAGCTGGTAATACGGTGCGACATGCGTCAAGTCACCACCCTGCACACCTAGTCCGTAGTAGTCCATATGGTGAAATGCTGCAGATTAGCTGAATCTGTAGCACTGACTCTGAATGTGAAATTGCGCAAATTGAAAGCCGTAAGAGATTTCTGGCTATGGGCTATTCAATTGTTGAGATCAATAAAGCCATTGACAAAACTAGAAAAATTGATAGACCTCAGTCCCTAATTTGCAACGCTGATACTGCAACAGGACCATCTACACTTGCTGAACAACCATCTGACGTACAGTAGTAAACAAAAAGCCATACGCAGGACAGTCAATAAAAATTGGGTCCTGGTAAAAAAATGATCCTGAATTGGGGGCCAATCAGAACAAATCACCCAATATAACATTCAGGAAGGCGCGCTCGATGAGTGACTCATTGGTAAGGAGCAGTACAGAGATAAGAACTAATAGCTCCTGGCTAGAAACCAGCAAAGGGTTCTGTATATGTGCCACCTGGCAGGCTTGTAAGCATGGGATATGTAAAACGGAATATGCTACACCGTTTAAGAAAGAGTCCATACATAAAAACAAGAAACTGACCTGCAAAACTGAGTTTGCAGTTTATGTGCTGGAGTGTCCGTGTGGCCTGCAGTACGTAGAGAGTACAAAGCTGCAGGTTCACAAGAGGATACTCCAGCACATAAGGGCTATCAACAATGGTGATCAGTCTTACCCTGTTGCAAGGCATTTTGGAGAGTTCCATGAGAAAAATGCTGGCGTCCTCAAGTACTGTGTTGTACACACAATCCCCCCCTTGAGAAGGGGTGGTGACCGAGAGGCCCTCCCAAGGAAGTTAGAGACAAGGTACATACTAGAGTTAGATTGCAAAACTCCACAGGGTCTTAACTCTAGCGAAGATTTTCATACCTGTCTATAGGTTTGTAGCTTCATGCACATGTATATATTTATATCAGATTTTTTACCTGCTGCCTCTCCATTGTTTTTATCTTTTACTTTTTGTATATGTGCACATTTAGAACTATTGGTGGCACTTTTTGTAAATAGCACTTGCACTTTGTTGATGATTAGAAATGGAGGGTAGTCATGGCCCACTTGGGCTTAATTGTTCAACTATCACGCATGATTTAGTTCTTGAGATTTTTAATTATGACTGGGAGATTTTTTACATAAAAAAGTTTTTATTTGATTAACTTTTTAAAAAATATGTATATTTTACTCAGCATCTCATTTTTGGAATCTCTCCTTGCATTTAAGGCATTCTTTATATCTGTACAATGTCATTTAACAAAAATGTGCCTATATAAAATATTTCTTTTTTATGGTTGCATATTTATTGATATTTATTATTATCAAACTGTTAGAGATTATTGGAACTTCAGCTAATTTATTATGAATGCATTTATTCCCTTTGTTGATCATGCAACAGACTCTTCTATGTCTATAGTAGTTTGTGGTCACCATTACTTTGCACTGTCACTTTAAATAGGTGAAAACTTTTCAACCAGAGCGTCATGTGATCAAGGCCTCTGGAAGGCCGAAACGCGTTATGGCGGTTGGTGTAGGGCACATATAAATTAATAGCACCAGTATTTTGGATCCGTATCGTCTTTTCCTTGCCCATGGGAGTGTGTACAAGACGACTAACAGGGTATATATATTACCTACTGGCGGTCGCCAGTAGGTAGTTATAGTTAGGACCTAGTTACCATAGGAAAATCGCAACATTCTATTCCCAATAACTTTGGCGTCGATTGGCGAATCTTTACGAAATTTTCAAATCTCGTGGGACGCTCCGGCCTGCTCCTATCTTGAAAGTTTCGGGGTGATTCGGCAAGCCGGGGTCAAAGAAAAGGGGGATCCCAAAACGTGTTTTCCCCACACAATTTCCCATAGAAAACTTTAGACACAGCTATAGCCCGAACTGGTGTCCGTTCAGTAGTTTACTGAGAAAATCAAAATTAAAAAAGTTTCGACATCTAGAGGTGCGCAGGATCTGCGCACCCTCCCAATCACGAGCTTCATGCTAATTGGCTGTCAACACTCCAAATCAGGAAGTGTTGGCAGCCATCTTGTGCCTCGGTAGAACCAAGACACAAGAAATCAGGAAAACAAACGCCAAAAAAAAGGGGGCATGGTAGAAACACCCTGACCCCCTAGGCCTGCTTAGGGGGTCCCACAAGAACCCCCAGGGCCAACAAAAAGTTTTTTGTTTTTTTGTTAAATGACAAAATGCGCGACTGATCTGCGGATCTGGCCGCGAAAAAAAATGAAACGAGGGCTCCCGCGCTTCATTATTAATTAGCCTCCGGTGGGCCAAGTCCCGGGGGCAATGGTTATATTATAATGGGGGACTGCCACCCCCGGGGCTTTTCAAAAGAATTTGCAGGGGCTCATGGCCCCCTTCAGCCCCGGGGACCGCCAACCCCCAGTTTGTTTATTAAATGGGGGGGGGGGCTCAAAGACCCAATAAGCTCCAGGGACTGCCAACCCCCGGGGCTTCTATAAAATATTGGTGCGGCACATGTCCCTCCCACAGCCCCGGGGACCGCCACCGGGGGCTTGTTTAAAAAATAAATGCCTGTGTGGGGGGCTCAAACCCCCCGCACAAGCCCCGGGGACCGCCACCTCCCTGGGGCTCTAATAATTAACATTGGGGGGTCTGTGATGGACCCCCAAGCCCAGGGGACCACCACCCCCGGGGCTTTGTAAATGGTGGGAGGGTGGGCCACGCGGCCCCCCTCCTGGAGCCCTCGATGGCCCTGGGGACCGCCACGCCCCAGGGCCAGCTCCTGCAGTGTCCCGTGATGCCCACCGGGACACTGCAGGAGCTCCCGCTCTGCCATAGCAAACTTTGCTTTGGTTTTTGGAAGAGAGAGCAGGAAACCTGCTCTCTGTTCCAAAAACCAAAGCTGATTGCCTTTCCACACAGGGAGCTGCATCTTAGCAGCTCCCTGTGTGGAAAAGCAATGCCGGCTCCCGCAGGACACGGGAACCGGCAGAACTGTGGGGGGATTGGGGACCCCCCACAATCTCCAACAGATATGGCCGGCCCCAGGGGACCCCAGTTGGACCCCAGGGACCTTCCGGATTAAAAGGGGACTTAAACGCCCACAGGGCGTGTTTGCACACATGTCACTTCAGGATCCCTCCCCTCCCTTCACCAGTGTGCAAACGCACCCAGTGGCGCATTTTAAGAGGTAGTCTTAATCCCCTGCCATATTATGTACTAGGGGTTTACAGAGGAGGTCATGCTAATCACAGGGGCACCCCCAACTCATAGTGTTCCCTAGTGTATGTAGGTGTTTTTAGTGTATTCTAACTGTCTTTTAGCAAACCACTGGCTCTAGGCCTTGTTAGTCAGAGTCAGTTAACACCAGTACCGTCTGAAAAAGTTGTGGGCACAGGATGATTTTGTAACAAGGCCTCTCTCTGCTCCACTGTTGGTTCTTTCTGCACATGTCTTGCTTCTTCCTGCACTTTTCCTCGTCTTTGTGGACTTCTGTTGCTTCCTTCTGCATTTCTTTCTGTGCGTATTTTCTTCTTTCTTCACATGTCCTACCTCTGTAGGCATAGTTAGAAACTATCATTTAAAAACCCTTTTTCAGGCATGTTATAGTTAGGGATTAGCATTTAAGAAACGGTTGAAATTCACTGAAAAAACCATAGGTTTCAGGCACATAATAGTTAGGCAGTGCATTGCGGGCGCGCGAGTTATAGTTAGCTGAACTAACTATAACGGGGGGATTTCTATGGTTTTGTATGAGTGAAATGTCCAACTAACTATAACGCCCCTGAAACTTATGTTTTTTTCAGTGAATTTCTAAGGTTTTCCAAATGCTTATTCCTAACTATAACATGCCTGAAACCTTTGTTTTATATATATATATGGCGACAAGCAAATAAACACCTAAGAAGAACCGCATTCTGGTCCGTGCTTTGTTTTCTGATCGTGTCTGCTAGCGATATTGCAGCGCGTAAGGAACTGAGGTTAAGGCATATATAGATGACACACCGACGAAGGCTCACGCCGAAACGCGTCTGTGCCTCTTTTCCCTAAAATAAAATCACCGTGAATCAACAAGCTTCTCGAGTGCTGTTACTTCTTCCTACTGAACTGGGGAGAGTTTGAGCGTCATATATATATATATATATATATATATATATATATATATATTTACATATATATATATATATATATATATATATATATATATATATATTCTCCAATGCTCCTGTTTACCAGAACACAATTCAGCCCTCGCGGGGCACATTCCAAAGATTTTCTTTTTTTTTTAGCAACAACAAACGCGTTTTGGCATTCGCGCCTTCATCGGTGTCAACTCGTTTCCATGGTAATAATGAATGTGAAAGAAGGACCTTAGCTCACTTTTCTTTGAGCGCCATCTTTAAATGTCCTGATGTTAAAAGGACAATATCATATTAAGCAGTAATGGAATAAGGCTGGTTAACATTTCCATGGGTGTACTTCAACCAATTGGATCGCTTACTGGTGGAATTGCTATGGGGATGTAAATATAAATGAGTGAAGCTCGCTACCTTGCAGAGAACTTGGGAGCAGGGAGGGTTAGAGGTCCCCAGATTCACATATTATTATATTGCGACACAATTAATGCATTCAGTACACTGGCTGGATGATGGCGACAATTGGGAGAAACAGCTGTTGAGGGGGACCCATGGAGAGACCCCCTACCGGAACTCCTTATGTTGAGATCAAAGGTCCCAGTGCAGCTCCGTATATTATTAGACAGGTGGCTGTTATATGGGAATACACTGTCCGCAACGTGGTGAAAAGAGCCCCCTATGCTCCTGAGGCCCTGCTGTGGGCGGTTACACCATTTAGGAATGTCAGCCAGCATATGTCCATCACTCGATGGACAACAGGAGGCTGTGATGCAATGGGAGGCTTGTACCTGAATCAGTGATTTCTCACTAGAGGGAAGGCTGAGTCAGCATTTAATTTGGGTCGCGGACAATACCTTCAATACGCTACGATTTCGGCGATAGCGCGTGAGGTGTGCCGGACATTTCCCAAAGAGCCGCCCATATCTAATACCCTTTGGACTCTGGTCATGATGGTTGGGGGCCGCTGATTGGTAACTCATATTTATAGGGCGTTGAGGGACGACTTTGCGGTGGCTCCGTTGTCAATACAGGGCAAGTGGGATGAACTACTTGAAACGCCTCCGACAGAGACTAAGTGGAAAGAGGGGCATATAGAGGGCAAGCAAATTAGCTCAAACTACTTCAATATAACATTGTTCACCAGACATACCTGACCCCATATACACTATGCAAAATATACTCTGATAGGTCCTCGGAGTGCCCCAGGTGTGGATATGTTGATGCCTGGTTCCTGCACATGGTATGGGATTGCCCTATGGTGACCTCCTTTTGGGAGGCGGTATTGGATCATTTGAAACGAGTAATGGGGAGGACACTTCAACGCTCAAGTAGGCAGGTACTACTGAGACTTATCTCTAGACCCAAGGGCAAGAAACTTTCAAGACGATTTTTGCAGCTAGACTTAGAGTTGGCAAAAAGGCGGAGGGCGATTCATTGGATGAGTGTGCAGCCAGCTACACTAAAGAATTGGGCCAGGGACCTGGTTGAGTGGGCAACTGCGGAGGTAGTTCGTATGAGACGAGTCCGAAGAGATGACAAATTGGAAGATGACGTGAGTGCATGGCAGGGAATGATTCGGGAAGTCCCGCTCTGGGAGGAGGTCAAAACCTCCCCTTCACGGAACACTGAGGGGACCCTGGGGGTGCAATCTGAGCGCAACAACAGGGTGGGTACATCGCTTGGGGTGGCTTAGGGGGCACATGGTAAAATTGGGTTATCGCACTGGTTCCATACTGATTTTCATGATGTAGAGGTGACAGGCGGGGTGTATCTGGTTGACCCTGGGGGTGGGGAGGAAGGGAGTTCTTTGGTTTTTTGTATAGGTTTTTGATGCTGTTCTTTTAGATCCTATTATTTAGGGTGATGTACAGTATATGATATCGGATAGTTGCTGTTTCTACAAAATTATGCTGTATTTGTAATGTGTTATTTACATTCTATAGTTGTATGTAATGTATATTTTATCCCATGAAATTTTGTACTGCGCTTTGATGGTTTTAAATTTTAACCGAATAAAGCAAATCTTGACTGACTGACTGACTGATACTGTATTGCATTGTCCTTGATCTATATTCAGACAATATTTGTTTTATGACTGTGGGAATTATGATTGTAACATGCTGAGTTGCTCTGTGCACGAACAAGTTAAAATTAAAAAAAAAATTTTAAAAAGGCTGGTTAACATTATACTGCCGTATATCGGCCAAACATTTACAAAAATACATTTGTTATTTCCCATATCGCTTTAACAATTAATTTGTTGTTAAAAGGCAAATGCAGATACCAATGCCAATCCACTGTCAAAAAACTATTACCGGGTGTATCTGCCAAGTGCCCATTTATAGGGCTTGATCTTGCTAAATTTATGACAAATGCCTATTACATATAGCTGAAATGGGTAAATATTGTTTTAAAATGTATTTTAAGAAAAAACCCACCAAAGTTATAATGCCGTGTATCGGCTCAAAACCCAATAATGCCTGAAAAACAAACAGTAAATTAACAGTCATCTTCGATCATGTTATCTGTTTACATCCTAAACACACACATAAGACAAACTCCTAAACAGCAGCTACTCCCCTAAATGCACTATCAATTCTTCCCCGCTGTTAAGCCCTTTCGATTGTTTGGCACCAAATGGATTAAATTCCAGTGAAGAATTGGCGATCCACTTAATGGAATGAATAGATTGTGGAGAATAGCTGATAGGCTGTATTTTTAATCCTACAGTGATTTTATTGTTTTTTTTAATACTTCCAGATATGTTTGCACGTTCGACTATGGCCTATAGAAGAAAGATCAATCCAACCTGGGGCTCCAGAGTTGGTCAGTAATTAAGTGGCGGTAGGGTGTTCAGAAGCCCACTTGGGCGTGATTTTTCAGTTTTTACAATATATTTACATATGCTTCCATGATAGATGCATTTGAATGAATGGTCAATTGGTATTTCAGCATGCACATAAACGCCCGTGTTTGCCCACTAGGGCAGGATTTGGGCGTGAGTTTTAGTTTCACAATAAATTTACATATGTTTTGCGTTTTCCATGATTGATGCATTTTATGAATGTTTAATCGATATCTCGGATGCACCTAACAACTCATATTTGCCCACTGGGGCAGGATTGACGTGTAAGATCAAGTGTATTGTGCAGATTGCGGGGTAATATATCTCCGTTATGCTTGCATGTTTGGGTTTATATTGGAAAGCTGCAACAATCCTAAAAGTTGTTTTGAATTAACTCTGTGAACAACATAACCGTGAAATGAACATTGAGCATGCTGACGGGACGTCATTGGATAAAACACCCGGTGACGTAGGATGGGACCGCCCGTCTGAGACTGGATGCATTGCTTCGAAAATCGTAGCATGGAAATGCTGACATGGACATTTATTCCAAAAACTGATTGCGCGTTCATTTTAACAACATAAATATTAATTGAAAATGGGCAATTGCCGGTAATAACAAACATTGATTTATTTCATTCATTGAATGTATACATATTATCAGTGTGTGATTAATGTTTCGATTTTAACAAGTAGCAGTCGTACATTATTAGATGCTATAAAAAAGCCACATTGATTGAATTAGAAAGACACTATTGTAGTAATTTTACAAAATGGCGGTCATAGTTGAACAACACTTATAGGTTTGCACCGAGGGTGTAAGTCCTCTGTTGATGACATGCACAGGGTATAATTGGTGGAGTGTTTTGTAAATGTTTGTACACGTGATCAAGGCGTCAGCCGAAACGCGTTGTGTTGGTTTGGAGGATTAAATTCCAACTTGCATTCAACATTCGTGTGTCTGGGCGAACTTCGTTATTAGAAGGAATCGTGGAAAAGTATATATATATGTATATATATATATATATATATATTGTTATATATATATATATATTACCTACTGGCGGTCGCCATTAGGTAGTTATACTTAGGACCTATTATGCATAGGAAATCTGCAACATTCTATTCCCAATAACTTTGGCGCCGATTGATGAATATTTGAGAAATTTTCCAAACTTTTGGCCAGCTCAGTTCTGCTCCTTCCCTGAAAGTTTGGGGGTGATTCGTCAAGTGGGGGCCAAGAAAAAAGGGGGTCCTAAAATGTGTTTTCCCCAATGCAATTTCCCATAGGAGCTTTAGCCACAGCTACAGCCCGAACGGCTGAACGGAACTACACCAAATTTGCAAAGAGGTAGTCCTCAGTTCAGACTTGTGCGTTTTGCTTAAATGGTGTCAATCTGCTCAGTAGTTCCTGAGAAAATTACAGTTAAAGTCATTTATATATCTATGAGCACGGGGTATCCGCTGAGTGTGCGAGGATCATCATCGTATCATAAGCGCACCCTTCCGATCATGCGCTGAATGCTAATTGGCTGTCAAGTGGTTGTCAACATTCGAAACCAGGAAGTGTTGGCAGCCATTTTGTGCCTCGGTAGAAGCAAGGCTGAGAATGTAAGTGGAATATGTGTGCAAAATGTAGAAAGGGGGTAGGGTAGAAATACTTTTACCCTCTAGACCTGCTTAGTGGTCCCAGAAGGACCCCCAGGGCACACAAAATATTTGTTTTTTTTAAAAGAACTGGCAGGTGCGTGTAGGGTGCGCGGACTCTGCTGTAAAAATAAATAAATAAATAAAACAGAGCTTTTTTTATAATTAGCCCCGGGGGGCTAAATACCAGGGGCAAAATTAATAAATGTTATGGGGGCCCTGAGGGGCCCCGGGGATCGTCACCCCCGGGTTTTAAAAAAAAATTGTGGGGGGAGGGGTCCAAGGTCCCCAAAGCCGCGGGGACCACCACCCCCTGGGGCTTTATGTATTGTGGGAGGGAGACTGCGTGTCCCCCCTCCTGGAGCACTCGAGGGAACCGTCAACGCCCGGGGCTATAAAAAAAATGGTTGGGGGGCTGCAAGGTCTACAAAGCCCTGGGGACCACCACTCCCTGGGGCTTTATGTATTGTGGGAGGGCCGGCTCCTGCAGTGTCCCGGGGTGTCCATCCCGCCCTCCCATAGCAAGGTAATCTATTCTCTCTTTCAAAATCTAAATCAGATTGCTTTTCCACATGGGGAGCGGCATGTTAGTAGCTCCCAGTGTGGAAAAGCAATGCCGGCTCCCAAACGCGTAGAAGTTGTGCACCAAAGGCGCTGGATTTGCGCACCCTACAGATTATGAGTCGTGCATTTAGCGTGTGCACACCAGGGGGCCGCACTGAGCACTGCACTGGGTGCGCGACTTCTAATTTTACTGTCAAAAAAATAGCCCCTATCAGTAATTTCTAATATCCCCGGGGACCCCATACCCCGGGGCTTACATAAAATGCTGGGGACCGTGGGGGGAGCCAAAATGCCCCCACGGTCCCAGCCGGCTCCCCGCGTCCTTCGGGAGCCAGCATTTCTTTTCCACATGGGGAGATGCTAACATGCATGTGGAAATGCAATCTGGTTTGGATTTTGAAAGTGAGAACAGATTTCACTGCTCTGTCTTTCAAAATGCAAACCAATTTTGACACTGCAGGAGTCGGCCCTGGGGCGTGGCGGTCCCCAGGGCCTTCGAGGGCCCAGGTGGAGGGCCACGCTGCCTCCCTCCCACAATACACAAATACACAAATACCCGGGGGTGGTGGTTGCCAGGGCTTGAGGGGGTTGTTGCGGTCCCCACACTTTTTATTTGGCAGGGGGGCCTTGAAGCCCCCCACAACCATTTGTTTTATAGCCCCGGGGTGGCTCTCAGTCTTGTATAGGACACAGCAATGTTGAGAAAATCTTCCGGTAAGATAACAAAGGATTTTGAAGTCCATTTTTGGTGTTTTTGTTGTAGTTAGCAGGCGTTAAAGCGACGACAATTTTAACTCCGTCCTTGTAAATATGCCACTAAGTTTTGTAATGTTGACAATCTCGTCTTCCATTTAAATAGGCAGGAAGTATTTATTGAAGTGCATTGTGAATCGTGAAGCAACACTGTCTAATTGTGATCGATAAAGAATTGAATGAGTTGTGTACTTATTTTGCTCGTAATGTGCAATGGGGCAAGTTAATTGCGTTACTATTGCACTAATTTTAAGATGTGAAAAGTGACGCAAAAGTGGCGCAAGGGGGTTGTTAATCTGGTACACAGTGTTCTGTTTTACTTTGCTTTCCTTTCTGTCATTTAGAGGATCCTGGCTAAATATAACGGTTTCTGTACAGCCAGTACATTTCAACCCTACCCCCAAACGGCTTTCTGTCTGTCACCATAGTAACAGTTCATAGAACACTTAAGTGAGCACAGAGGTTAGATGTTCACCACACTATGTTGCTAATCAAAAAAGTTACTGTGCTGGAGTTTTAAAAGTTTTCCATAGGAACCATTAGTCGTAGAAGAAGTCAGTGGAAAACATAAGAGAAATAATAGTGGTGGTTCGCTGTGGCCTCCACAGTCCAGGGGCTTTACTCATGTTGGGAAGGGGGTGCAGTAGGCTGTGTAAATTATATAGGGAAAATAACAATGCGGCTTATTGCGGCTTTTCTTTAATATAATGTGGAATAATGTTTATTTATTAGGCAGTGTTCACTTTTGGTACGGATAGAGTCACTATGTTACAGGAAATGTATTAATATGTAGGACGGCGTGTTCTGTATGTGTGCGAGGAACAAATTTAACGTTTAATTGGCTAAGGTGTTCCAACAACAAGCTTAATGTTCATTGGGTGCGAACTATTGAAAGTAGAAGTGCTTTCTGCAATTGACTTCTGCTCTGGAGAGTAGCAAGGACATCTAATTCGCCGTTCGCGCCGCCACCGAATCGGATCCTAATGCGCATGTGCGGGCGGCCGCGCATGCGCATTCCTCACGAGAAATGCGCATGCGCGGCCGCCCGCGCATGCGCATTAGGATCCGAAATGGCGGCGCGCATCGCGGGACGGCGAGAGGGAGCCCCGGGGACGCGGCAGACAAGGTAAGTGTTTTAAAAAGCTTTTTATACATTTATTTATGTATTTAGGGAGGGCGGGAGGGAGGCGGGTGGCGGCCGGCTACGCTCCGTCTGCGGAGCGCGCGTAGTGCCGCCTGGCTACGCCGGCTACGCAAAATGCGTAGGAGGCGGCACTCCGTGCACGGAGCGTAGCTGGCCGCCCAGGCTTATATAATCCCTAGGGGAAAACACACTAACAACTGGAAGGTGGTGACGTTGATTGTAAATGTTTAGGGTTTGTGCCAATGGGTCATCAACACCTCTGAAGCGAAGTACAGTGTCAATATTACAATATAGAAAGTCACAATATATAAGCTGAAAGGAGGCAGAAAAGGAGCAATGTTTGTTGTAATCTATCTGAAAACAAGTTGCTGACGTTACAGAGAAAAAGGGAAAAACTTGCAATAACACTTTTTTCTAGATATAAATGTTTCAATATTTACAAATAGTCACAAATTATAACTATCTACTATGCCATAATGAAACAACGTACAACTCCGGAATATGTTTGTTGACGCAAAGCAAGAATCCAATGCTAGAAAACGGAACCTGCATCACAGATTGGCGACGCAGAAATAACTCGCGAAAACGAAACTTATCGCACAATAGGTGTGGTTTATATAGTTTTTGGTTGCTTAGTAGTCTATGGAAGGAAGATTCAGCTCCGCCTATGTAGTTGTCACGTTTTACAGTTTACACGAGCTCACGTTTTAACTGTTTTACTTGTGCACGTGTTGGGAAAAGTTACAAACTGTGAAACTGTAAAGGTTTTGATTTCCATAGTAACACGTATAAGGTCCTTATTATCTACATACGTTGGAGTGTTTAAAAAGTGTTACCCGGTAAACTGTGTCCTTTGCATTCTCATGATTAAAAACATCTAAGTAGAAGATATTGAAAAAATATATTGTTTACACTAGAAGAAAAAAAAGAATGTATTAATATTTATTATCACTATGCTTTTTAATTAAAAAAAATGCCAGCATTTGTAAAGCCTAAAGCTACCCCCAGAAAGGTGTGCCGGGTTTGGAGCATTGGGAAGATTAAGCAAGGTGTTACCTACAGTGAGATAGTGGTGGGCTAAGATGCTGATGGGGTTTAGAATCGAACTGTGAGCGCTGTTCTTGAAAGTGAGGTATCATAGGTGCTGCATCATACTTGTACCACACGTATATGTTAGTTACTGCTAATTAAGTTGAAAATATTCTTAAATTATAAGTAGGGTTCCTTGATTTATATTTTTAATGATTTGTACAGATAAATACAGACAGAAAAGTATTTTCCTCTCTGTATTTATTTTAAAGTGTGGATAAATACGGAAATTGGATTATTTTTTGAGCGTTTGTAAATGCTGTGAATGATGACTAGTAGGCCAATAGGTCTGTCGTTCTAAAAGTAAAAGGGTAAAAATAATAAAAGACTTTTAGTAATGAGCCTTAAAGAGCAATATATATCCTCGTATAAGAAAACTTGCACATTTTAATATGAAGGTTGTGTATAGTTTATCATCTAAGAGTGTTTACATGAGTGAAAACGTTTATCAATGAAATAAATGTGGAAATATACTAATTTCAGATTCATTTGTTTACAAAGCTCGAAATATATATTGATAAATACACATACAATTATTAAGTTATACTAAGGAATTATCTTTTAAAAAACCTTTGAAATTCACTAAAAAAACATAAGTTTCAGGCAGGTTATAGTTAGGATTTATCATTTAAAAAACCTTAGAAATTCATTGAAAGAACCGTAGGTTTCAGGGGTGTTATAGTTAGCTGGACATTTCACTCGTACAAAACCATTGAAATTCCTCTGTTATAGTTAGTTGTACTAACTGTAACTCTTGCACCAGCAATCCACTGGTGATGATGTCACATATTACATCATTTATGACATGGTCAGTGACATCACTGATGACATCACTGATGACATCTCAAATGACATTACTGATGACATCACTGATGACATCATCCATGTGACAATCAGATACACTTCATCATACACTACTGTAATTTTTCATCACTCACTGTAAAATACAGAGTACCATATTTGAATCCGTTGACACAGCAATGCAAGTATCTAAAAACCCACTCAGTGATTCCTAGATCTACACACACATCTAATCAATTACCTAAAGATTCACTCATACATGTTGTCAATGATCAATAGGACACTATCAAATATACTTATACACTAATATTGACATTACACACCAGCACACATCCTATTCAGTTATGCAGTCATCCTACTCACTTTTGCAAACAATGTATCCTATTTACATTTACTCAGCTACACACTTATACAAATAGCACTCCATGTATTCATTAAGGGCTAGATGTAGGTAATTTCTATTTACCGATTCCTAAATACCGAATTTTACCGATTCGGTATTTAAGAATCGGTAAATAGAATGTAGGTAAACAATCGGTAAATTGTACCGATTCGGTAATATTCGTTATTACCGATTCGGTAATCAGGAATACCTTCCCACTCATTCCTATGGGCCTAGAGGACCATAGGAATGAATGGGAAGCCATTCACTATTACCGATTCAGTAAATACCGAATCAGTAATAGGGGGAGCATATTCAAGGGTGGCAGGGTGTCACATTGACACCCTGTTGCACCCCTGAATCGTGCATGTGTGCACATGTGGTGCACCTACATGCCCTAAGGGCATGTATGTCTGCCACATGGCACTTTTAAAAAAGAACAAAATTGCTTTTTAAAAGGTATTCTGTATTTACCACCAACCTGTAGTTGGTGGTAAGTAACGAATCCTTAAACCAACAATGCACTCACTTGAGTGCTCCCAACATGGTATACAACCTTTACAACGCAACTTTTACAACGACCTACCATTACCACGCAATTTTTACAACGCAGGATCCATTACAACGAAGTACCATTACAACGCATGTATTTACAACGCAAGTACTTTTACAACGCATACCATTACAACGTAAGTATTGGTAAGTATATCATTTTATTAAAAATATTATAAGTTTGGGTTTTTGGGTAAAGGGGTATTTTTAGGGTTCAGGGTCAGTTTTGGGTTTTTGGGTAAAGGGGTATTTTTAGGGTTCAGGGTCAGTTTGGGATTTTTGGGTAAAGGGGTATTTTTAGGGTTCAAGGTCAGTTTTGGGTTTTTGGGTAAAGGGATATTTTTAGGGTTCAGGGTCAGTTTGGGGTTTTTGGGTAAAGGGGTATTTTTAGGGTTCAGGGTCAGTTTTGGGTTTTGGGGTAAAGGGGTATTTTTAGGGTTCAGGGTCAGTTTTGGGTTTTGGGGTAAAGGGGTATTTTTAGGGTTCAGGGTCAGTTTTGGATTTTTGGGTAAAGGGGTATTTTTAGGGTTCAGGGTCAGTTTTGGGTTTTTGGGTAAAGGGGTATTTTTAGGGTTCAGGGTCAGTTTTGGGTTTTTGGGTAAAGGGGTATTTTTAGGGTTCAGGGTCAGTTTTGGGTTTTTGGGTAAAGGGGTATTTTTAGGGTTCAGGGTCAGTTTGGGGTTTTTGGGTAAAGGGGTATTTTTAGGGTTCAGGGTCAGTTTTGGGTTTTGGGATAAAGGGGTATTTTTTGGGTTCAGGGTCAGTTTTGGATTTTTGGGTAAAGGGGTATTTTTAGGGTTCAGGGTCAGTTTTGGGTTTTGGGGTAAAGGGGTATTTTTAGGGTTCAGGGTCAGTTTTGGGTTTTTGGGTAAAGGGGTATTTTTAGGGTTCAAGGTCAGTTTTGGGTTTTTGGGTAAAGGGGTATTTTTAGGGTTCAGGGTCAGTATTGGGTTTTTGGGTAAAGGGATAAAGGGTAAAAATTAAATATAATTAAATTTAAATTACATTAAATTAAATTGATTAAATTAAATTAAATTAAATTAAATTAAATTAATTTAATTAAATTAAACAAAATTAATTAAATTAAATTAAATTAAATTAAATAATATTAATTTTAATTAAATTTACATTTAAAAAAATATTATAAATTTACCAATACTTACGTTGTAATGGTATGCGTTGTAAAGGTACCTGCGTTGTAAATACATGCGTTGTAATGGTACTTCGTTGTAATGGATCCTGCGTTGTAAAAATTGCGTGGTAATGGTAGGCGTTGTAAAAGTATGCGTTGTAACGTCATACATCCTCCCAACATAGGATTTAAGGATTCAGTCATTTTTCGGTATATTACAAATTCCTTAAAATAACGAATTGGTAAATTACCGAATCCTTAAATCCAGCCTCCTACATCTCAAAGTGCTAAACACCGGTCGGTAACGGAAAATTTACCGATTTTCGGCCGTTACCGACCGGTATTAGCCCACCTACATCTAGCCCATAGATAGTAACTCATGAAATCACTATTACAAGTATACAGTTATCTATACTGTCACTCATGCAATCAATGAGCTTTATGTACACTTCTTTATATACAACAACTGTCACATACACTGTCTTTTATTTTTTCTACTTTGTTGGACATGTACCATTGAGAAATGTTTTTGTTCATCACCACACCCATAAAGATATTCACTAACCCAAACAACTATTATAACACGTAGTCTTGATCTCATATACGTACTGATTTAACTATTCACACATCTTTGGGCAGTCATAGATCCCCCACCGGACCACACACACAATCACTCTCCATTACAAATAATCAGTTAACTAATCAATAACTAATATAGACTTTCACGGAGCTAGTAACCAACTGGTGCAGCAGTTTACACAACTGACCAAGTAATATAGATATTCATACAGTTTAGTCACTATCCAATATACTTAGTGAGACACTATAAATTACTCAAGTAAACAATGAATTACACTGCTACTAAATCCTCCATCCAGATATTTATATATCCACTGATTCTTCAATACAGATTGGTGTATATATATAATACATATTTAAATAACAAACCAAACAACATTCACTGAATGATGTCATCAGTGATGTCATCAGTGAAGTCATTTGAGATGTCATCAGTGATGTCATCAGTGATGTCACTGACCATGTCATGAATGATGTCATGTGACATCATCACCAGTGGATTGTGGGCGCGAGAGTGACAGCTAACTATAACGGAGGAATTTCAATGGTTTTGTATGAGTGAAATGTCCAGCTAATTATAACACCCCTGAAACCTATGGTTTTTTCAATGAATTTCTAAAGTTTTTTAAATGATAAATCCTAACTATAACCTGCCTGAAACGTATGGTTTTTTCAGTGAATATATTTATATATATATATATATGTACAATATGAAATGAAATGCATAATTTACCATTGCACATTCATCTGAAATGCAGGTTTTATTTTTTTGTTTACAGTTTCAAAACACCATACAATAATAATTTGATGAAACATAAAAACAGAAAAGGGACCATTTATTAAATTGCCTATTGTCTGAGAAGATTAACAGAGTGACTCACTATATTCCCCTTACTGCGGAAACTGGGACTCTGATAAAAAAAATAGTAAGACTCTTGGAGCAGTCCACAGCCATTTAATTTAGCAGCAATTAAAGTGTTCCCCAGTAGACCAATTGGGCTCCAAGTGTGCAGAGGAGGCTGGTACTTGATCACAGAGCTAGAAAACATGCTTAGTCGTGGCACTGACAGCTGCAGTCATCAGGCCTTTTAGTAATCAGCTATAACATCAGCAGAAATGTGGGTTTCTCCAGTAGAATGAAAAGGCATACATTAAATAACTTTAAAGTATAATTAATAGTTTAGGAATTCAAATCTCCAAATCAAATTGTACGTCTGCCTGCAGAGAAAAGAATCATCTGGTTGGTATTTAACATGTTTTGTTTAAAGATATGTTTATGGCCATTTTGCCACCTACAGAAACAGAGCCTCAGAAAAAGTAAAATTCAAAAGCATACCAATGTTGCACAATTACTAGCACACACACTTCAGGTATGCTAAGAAGGCAATTCCTCCGTTATTTTTGGCAAAACATCAATAACAATTAATGGCACAGCATTCAATATTATGTGAATCCCACCCAATCCACCAATTGGCCTTAAGGGATGGGCCTCCCACTTCTAAGTAGTCCCATATTTCTCCCAGATCTTACTATACTTTTGGGGACACACTCTCGTTTTATAAACAGATTCCTCAGCAAGAGCATGATAATCCATCCATTCCTTGCAGTCATTCTGTGACGGCGGGTTGGAGGATCTACAGGACCACCAGTGGAGAGCGATTCCTCCCTTAGCCACAATACATCCTATCCCAACTAACAATCTGCCCCCCACTCCGTGACCATTCCAATCTTGCAGTACGCCATATACAGGCAAATGTGGGTTTCTTTCAGCAGGGATTCCAATCAGTGTCTTTGGTGCTGCAAATATTCAGGACCAGTACTTCTCAATAATGGAACAGCCCCACACACTGTGTAAGAGAGTACCTCTACTTATTTTGCCCCTTTATCAATTATGGTCTGTTCCAATCCTATTTTCCCCACACCCCCAGAAATACTGCACTCTCTATGAAAGTATTTAAATGAATGATGTGGAGTCTTGCAGAAATCACATATTTTGGCCTCCATCCATTCTGTATAATCTATATTGCCTAATGGACTTTTTATGTTTGAACCGCACGCCAGATTAGGAGTTTTCTCCTGTCTGGTGGGCTGTTCTTTGGCGTTCCTACGGCAGGACCTATGAAATAGGTGCCGAAATGGGAACGTCAAAATCAGTACCTGAACCGCATGGACTGCTGCAGTTCATGCCATGCAGGTACTGGGGTGCATACACACAGGGGGGCACACATGTGCAGCCATGCATGTTCTCCATGGCACAGAGGCACAAGGGTGCCCTGTAGGGTCCCCTTTTTCCCTTACCACCACACTTTTTATGTTGGTCACACCACCATGAAAACTGTGGCAGTGAGAAAACTCGTAATATGCTTGGTGGGGCCACAGTGACCCCGCCAAGCATATTGCGGACCATCGCCGTCTACAGGGATCTCTGATGGCTCTGATGGTCTGGTGGTTGCAGAGGTCTCAGGGCGGCCCGACCGCCAAGGTCATAACAGAGCAGTCGGAAGACAGCCACTGTGGCGACACCACAAGTCTAGCAGTCTGTGGACCAGCGGGCTCGTAATAAGGCTCTAAATCTTAGTCCCATCACTCTCTGAAGGTCACAAGTGGTTCAGGAGAGTTTATTACCAAGGCTGTATAAAGCTTAGAGATTCCCTTATTTTCACACACTGCATTACAGAAGAGGGTTGGGGCACTTACTCGGCTGTTTCCTTTCCATTCTGGACATATGAGGCTCTGTAAAACTTAAATTCCCTCCACCCTCCCTCTCATGACATTCTTGTAGACTGGGAGCAGCCTCTATCTTTTAAATTTTTGTTGTCTTCCTCTTTCCAGTTTAATGAATGGAATAATCAAAGGGTGAGCACCTGCCATGACGTTTCACTGTCCCTGCAGCCCCAGGTGAGGCGCCGGAACTCTTCCACTGAAGGCCCCACCATGGTTCTAAGATGTTCTTAGATCCACTTTTGGGATGAAAGAAGTGAAGGTACGGTACTGACTCCTATGTGCCTGAGGCCTGTTTCCCCTAGAGAATAGCAGATACTGCCCATGGAAGGTATCAAAATGGTTGACATACATACTACTACCCCAGATCTAACATCAAAAGTACAGATGTTCTGCCTCCCCGAGGGAAGGGCTTGCTACGAGGCACTGTTGGCAGGTTAGCATTATTACTATGACAACCTCCCACATCGGCTTCTGAAAAGTATAAGATTCCTCCTCTGAAAATAACAAAGCACAAGTATTTATTAAGAACATAAAACACTACTACAGGTATGGCAGTTTCTTATTCTCATCCAGAAAAAAACACTCCATATCTGCAGGAAATCCCACAGCACGAGAGTGGGCAAATCACAAAGGACTTCAGCTTGTAAACGAGATCTAATTGGGTGCCATGCCAGTGGTGGGCAGCCCATCTACTCCTAAATTGAACAAGGTTGCAGCGAATCTCTCACTAGGGAGCATATCAGCAAGAACCTTGTTAAAATTATCGCAGTTTTAGCGGCAGGAAACTGCCGCTAAAACGGCGATAATGGGCTTGCTAATATGCGTTATAGAATTCCAATAGAAGCCCAGGTTAGATGTGCAGGACATCTACCCTGGGCTTCTATTGGAATTCTATAACGCATATTAGCAAGCCCATTATCACCGTTTTCAACAGCTATAATTTTAACGAGGTTCTTGCTAATATGCCCCATCAATTCTGCCACTCCTGTGCGCCACTCCACCCAGCGCTTAATTTTTTAATGAATGAATGCTGGTGGCCGAAGCTCTGCTCTAAAGCTGGGTGCAATTATATCAGAGTGCGAAATACCAAGGCACTCTAGTCTTAAAACTATCTGATGCCTCTAATCCGCTACCAGATACACCCAGGGCCTTTATCTCACTCCTATAGGTTCCAGCCTTCTTCATTTGGGACAGTTTTTCCGTCTTTCTCTTCCACCTTCTTTCTGCTTTGTGTGTTTTTCCCTCTCTTGCCTTCGTTAAATCTCTAATGCATAAAAATAAGGCGCGGTCCCAAAAAATGAGTGCCGGTGGCCCCCACCCGTAACCGCCAGCTCAAGTTAACCTGTGCATTCACCTGTCCCTGCATCCATTCTTGAAAATGTCCTACTACAAATTGGGTATCTACGGCCCAGGATATGAATCACTGTTAGTGAGCGTAGGAGGCTGAAACAGGTTAAGATAAAAACACTGATCTTTCTATGTAGAAAGTGGGAGTTAAAATGGTGCTATGTGTTTGTGCAAGAATGTGCCCATATCTGTTTTAAGTATGGGCGGAAAATTCGTTCCGCTCGCGGAATTTGCGAATTTTCGACAATTTTGCGATCCGCGCAAAATTGCCTAAAAATCTGCAATTCGTGAGTTGGCGGATTTTTTTTTCTTGTTCGTACTTCAAAAATACAATCTCGCGCGCGCGGCATTGACTTACCATAATTCTGTGTTCGCTGATTAATTTTCCTCCCTGTTCGCGTGCTCTGCAAATTTTTTGGAAGCTGGCTGAGTGACGCCGCGATCGCGAACACGTCATTGCGACCCAAAACAGGAAATTGTGAATGCGAACACGTCATTGCGACCCGAAACAGGAAAAAGGCATCGCGAGCAGGCTGGTTAAGTGGAAACAACATGTTCGCGACCGTTGCGACTGCATGCAAAAGTTCTCATTCCCGAACTAGTAAAAAAAATCTCGTGAACTCTCCCAAAAAAAAAAATCACAAGCTCGCGGAATTTAGCGGATTTTTCCGAATCGCGATTTCGAATTCCTGTGAATTTGCGCGAATTCGCATATCGCGAATTCGCAAATTCCGCCCATGCTTAATCTGTTTGTTTGTGTATGCATGTGTGCAGTGTGTCAGTGTGAGTGTCTATGTATGCTTGTGATCATGAGACTGTGAATGTGTCTGCCGGTTCACCTGTAGGATCTTCCATAAGCGACCACAGGGACACCACTGAGGCATGTGCAGACCCCTACCATGTCATCCAAGTGTGACAATATTTGGACCATCACTAACTTAATGGAGGATGTAAGAAATTATAGTAACTATCCCCGCCATAGTAATTTCCCGGACAGAACTGGTAATTTGTGATGTACAAGGTGATTCAACATGCAATGGTGCCATCTCTGACGGAAAGCTGCCCCTCCATAATGGTGGTAATTCTTGGCATGTTGGGGCATCCATGGCACTGTAGAGGCCTTACCTTGCATAATGCATGCCCTGATATAATGCTGGTAATTCTCGGCAATGTCAAATTGTGGGCATCTATGACACTTTGGTGCCCATGGTTATTCTTGGCATATCATGAATGTCCGTGGCGTGTGATGCACTGGTTTCCGCCACTGATAAAAGGCTTGCTGTAGAATAGTGGCCGTATTTCTTGCCATATGCTTTGAAATCCATGATACTTTGGTGTTTACTCAAGATATAATGCATGTCATGGCATGATGGTGGTAATTGCTGGCATATAGTGGGCAAACATGAATCGTGCTACAATGGTGTTACTTACATGGCAGAATGCTGGCCATCCATCTGTCCACCCTTTGTCATGATCTCTAATCCAACACTTCTCCAATCTGCAAAAATTCACATGTAAAATTACCACACAATTTACCAACTCATTGTTTTCCAGCAACTTTGGGTGTTTCCTCCACTTCTGGTTAATATCTATCCGTACCTTTTCAGAAAAAGTCTACTTGACAGGTCACTGATTTTCTAGTCGTATACACATGACATACAGTTGTGGCAATGTTGTCACTGGTGCTCAACAAGACTTCTGCTGCAGCATAAAATCTAGGACTGCTATCTGATAGGTTAGGAGTCAATGATGTAAAGATCAATGCTCTTAAAACGTAATATTTTCTTTTGTGTCCACACTACCTTTTGACTAGCTTGGCAGGCATACCATGCATAAGTTAATAGGCAGTGCTTAATTTGTCAAATATATATATTTTTTAAATGTCTTGTTAGAAGGCAACTGCAGCTTGCAGCACATATTGCCCCTAATGCCAATGATAGCAGCAACACAACTACTAACCAACGATTTCAGGCCCCCAAACCTATAATAATAGCTTGGGCAGCCGGTGATTGTAATTTTGAATGTATATTGAATTGCTATTTAACTGTTGTTTTGCTCATGTCTAAATTAGACAGTGCCACCTTGTGGCTGGCTGTCACAAGCGCCAGTGTTCAAAAACAAGTGCCGGTGCCTAGTGGAGTACGACAGTACTCAGGATGGTACAGCAGTATCTTGTGATCTGATTGGCCTGCCGCAATATATCAGAAAAATGGTGCAGCAACCCTTACAGGATGTAAGGATTTGGACCCTGTGTTCTGAAAAAGTTTTTTTTAAAGGCATAAAAAGGCAGGGTGGGGACACCCATAACTTGCACCCCTCCCTACATGTACTGCTTATGACCTCACATATTACATCACTTCTCATATTTTACATTTTTTTAAAAGGGACAATTATGTGAGTTGCGTGCAGTGCCTGGATGAATGCCAGACCTGGTGGGTAACCCATGCAGTACACGGCCAAAGGCATATACATGAGCGCACACAAGGGCTGGGCGTAGTGCCTGCCTGAAGACCAGGCCTGGTGACAGTTCATGATGGGGGCACAAGTTATAATTATCTGAGTAAGCTATAACGGGTGTATTTCAGGGGTTTTTGGGTATGTCCAGGTGCACTTACTATAGGATGTGCACAACCAGTGGAGACTCCTCCGCTAAGGCATAGGAGCATTGCCCCACTGCTCACATGGAAAAATAAAATGATAATAGCGTATCTTTATTGCCATTTTAGTTTTCCTATTGCAGTCAGTGGCTCTCAGTGGGGTGGGGCGGGGCTGGCCAGAGCAGGAGGAGGAGTGGTTTGCACTCCCTAAGTGCGTACAACTGCTTGGCAGGCCTTCTTGGGCCAGCCAAATAGTCATGCGCACTTTGCATCTTCCCCATCAGCTGGTAATGCACAGCCTGGTGGGGAAGATGCCAAGCCTCCCTTTCCCCGGCTGAGTGCTGAACCACGGCGCTCAGACCAATCGCAACACAGTATTACAGCATTGTGATTGGCTCAAGGGACATTTTGACTGCCGTTATTCTGAGGTCATCAGGTGCTTTTTTTTCTTGTTTCGTACCCGTCAACACCACCTCCCCACCACCCGCCTCACCACCCAGGTCCGGTAGCAGCCACCACTGTGCACAACTTTTTCATCACTTGTGTAACCTTCAATAGTAGTCTTTGCTTATAAACCATTCTGGTATTGAGGAAAAAACAGCCCAAATTACAACCGATGCCCAGGCTGCTGGCACAAGACGCCTCTTAGTTCCCATTTTGATCAGTTACCAAATACAGAGACGGCGCTGGAAGCGGGAGTGCAAGAACAGATTTTTATTTCTCATGAGGAGAGCCTGTCATTTCAGACACGCGCACAATGTCTTCAAGAGGTGCTCTAAAAAGTTTCTCTGAGGCTCCGTCTTTTATACACAGGTTTATGATGCACAAACATTCCTTATTGCAATAAAGAAACTTTGAAGTACGAAAAGGCACGTTTGGAATTCCAGCTTCAGGCCTATTCCCAAACCTGCCGCTCGGATGTCGTTTCCCCTCCCAAATGTAACATGTGATTGTAATCTCGCAGCCGGACATTCCAACAGGACACGAGGGCAAGAGGGGGTGGTCAGATCTAAGGTTGGGCAGGCGATAAGATCGGGCACTTCGGTTGGTGTATCACGTTTTGCTATGCGGGGCCGGGGGGGAGGGTACATCCATGAGGCTTTGTTTTATGACTTGGGACCGGGTCGAGAGGCCAGGTGTAGCCGGGGGGGGGGGGTCATCAGAAGAGGGGAAGGGTGTTCTTGGGAGGAATGCAGGGGGTGTTGGTCAGGCAGGGGTGTCACTTTTAGAGCAGGGTCACGCAGAGGGAGAGGGTTTTATGGCCTATGCATGAGAGACCGGGGGCTGTCGGGGATGCTTGCGAGGCTGGGGAGTGAGGGGGAGAGAGAGACGCTGGCTATCGGGAGTGGGCAGAGAGGCCATGGCAATCAAAATGGTTGCTGCTTACGCGCACGTATGGATCTGAAAAGGACAAGATGGCGCCGATAATGTTTACGCCACAATCCAGATTTTAACAGTCCTCCCTTTTCAACATATCTAGCCAGCATGTCAATTTATGTCTATCCCCATTATATTACGTATTTCGATATCATACAAAGCTTTCATACGTTCAGCTTCGAAATTCGGAGTCTTAGGGCACATGCAGTTGGTAATGAGTGAACACAAATGAACGCCGCTTATGTACATATACATTGTCATTTTCCACAGTCGCCGCTTTTTAACATAAGTTAGTTCATTTCCGTGTTTATCATAACTGACGGGGTGTACATATAGCCATGTGTGGTCAATGAAATAGCGTTTGTCAATACTGGCGGATTGCATATAACCATGGGCAGTCGATGCGATAGACGAGGTGCAATACAGATGAATTTACATTTGTCGTGTTATATGTACGAGTCTAGAGATTGGTATACTACTCAGTCGGAGTCAATCAAGGAAATGTTCCGACACATTATGGAACCATGTTCTGACTCTCTCTCCGGCGGTATCAGTGTACAGTCAAGAGTGACCGATGAAACATTTTGAAAGCAATACAAAGTGGTTGAGGGAGGAATTCAGTTCAATACAAGCAAGTAGCCAGGGGGGGGGGTAGAAAGTTCAGAAAGGGGAGGGGGGGTCTTCGCCACAGTGTCTTTTTAGCAGCGAGCCATCACTGGTAGGCTCTAGTAGTTCGTGTTCTTCCGTTGGCGCTGTTGAGCACCGGCGGTGGAGCTATAGGTCCAGCTCGGATCCATCCTTACACGTCGCAGGGTGCGATCTGTCCTCTGCTGTTAGACCACAGTCCTGTTTCCTAACTAATCTTTTTAAGGGGTGCCTCATGCTGGGCACCTGCATTTCTTTCTCCTTCCATGGCAAACCCTATTCTACCTAAATGCTGTTCTTCTTCTCTGAGTCAAAATCCATGTGAAAAAAAGGGGGGGTTGTCGGATAATCGAGGGAAGAGAGGGCGGAGAGGGATCAGATCTTTGAGACAAACCAAGGGAGCAAAGGATAACGAGCAGGCAGGCCCATCAATCGGGCTCAAAGGGGTGGGGACTTCTGGCACGCGTGGGTCAGCAAGCAGAGGGCTTCAAGGCAGCCCTCCATCCTTTCATTTTCCGTGTTTGAGAGTGGTGCCTCGTCTCGCGTCTCGTTGCTCTGCGGCTCCACCTTTGGTCGAGGTCACATGTGCTTCATGATCTGCGGCTAGGCTGTGCGTCACGTCCGGCCCCTCTCCTCCGGTGATTGTGTATCTTTGAATGGGTACAAAACAAGCTTTAGAGAACTGGCAGGAGAAGACATTTATACATTTCAATTCCGCCCCCAATCTTAAGTAGTTGGGGATACGTTCATCGGTCACGGTCAGAAGTTATCACTATGGAGTATGTATGCGGGCATTTCTACTGAGTTTGTACTAAGTCTATTTGGCGTTCATTCATGACGTATACGGAGAGAAGTCAGACTCCTATCAACTGCGTATTCCATCAAACTCGGAATCGGATCCTTCGGTAGAGACTCGTCTTTCTAACCCAAGCCCTGGCAGTCTTCTATCATCATGAGAGAGGGACAGAGGCTAAACATTCTTTTCTCGGGGAGCAACAGTTAATCAGGGTCATCAGTTATACTTCGGGATATGGAGCTGGGGTCAATCGGGAGAAACGAGGACGCTTTGGACATCCGTACTTGGGTGCAGAGAGGTGGGGCAATCTGGGCATTGGGGATTGTAATTCTAACGAACTGAGAACAGAAGGCCACTGACATATAGTCCCCCTATAAAAAAGGCCAGATTAGGGGACATCAGTCGTCTTACCTGTCCTTTCCTTCTTAGCCAATTCAAGTTCCATCATTTTACAGAAAGGAGAGGTAGTAATATGGCAATTTACAATTGTTTTAGTTTCTGTCAATTTTGCCGAACACCTTTGTGTTAAAAAAACAATTAGGCTTGTGCCGGCGGGGCACAACGTTACCACACAAAGGAAGAGGGAACAGGGGGACCCTCAGAGAGAGAGAGTCGTCCGCATTTTAAATGAACTATTCGGTACACGTACGACATGGAGAGAGAAAGAAAGAGAGAGAGAGAAACGTGTACAATAATAGGCCATTTAGTGCGCACACAACACAGAACAGCAGGGGTCAAGTTATATAGAAACACAGGCTGAGGGACGACGTAGATCCATACATTACGTACACATGAATTCAGGCGGGGGGGGAATAGTACAAAAATCCAAGACAAAACATAGAACAGTACTTGGCCAAAAAGATTTCTTCCTGCATGATGCGCATCCTTAGTATCCTACTTAATTCATCTGGCTACCTTTGCTGGTGGCCTCGGTTGCAAATACTTACACCTTTGTCAATTGTTCGGGAACTAACCTGGTCGGGCTAATACTCACGGTGGGATCTTCGAATCATTTTTTAGCGAATGGGTATCCAGGCTGAGGCAACAGAGGGTGTCAGTCGGGAGAACAATGGGGCAGCTTTGAGTTTCATCTCTATGAGGGTGCAAGAAGGAGGTGGTAAATCTTAAACATTGACAATATTCCTAGTCTTCCAGGAGGAGGGTACTTGGGTAAACCTCACCCCGGAATATTCCTGAACCTTTCCCTATTTAGTTACCGTATGAATTTACTCATGGGTGCACGTCATTCATGGTTGCATTATTTGGGGTGCCGGTTGGAGTCATATTTTGTCATACTGCAATAACCCGCCAAGTTTCTGCTTCAGGCCACCCTCCCAGTCGCTGGGTTCAGAGAGAGAGAGACAGTCGTTTCTAAGTAAGGGAGTGCTATATCTTTGTTTGTTCGTCGTGTATAGGCACCATGTTCAGACCCCTTTTCCCCATTCCATCGGCCGTTCGATCATCACTTAAGTCATACATAAAACATTTCTCTTATCAATCCAAACGTGTGCAACGTGTATTCAGTCGAGCTATACACATCAGGGCATACACGCGTGCATTCATATCACACAAATTCGTCACGTTCTCAGGGGCAGTCCCCATAGACAATATACAATTTTTCCGTGCGGAACCATGGCGTGTTGCTTAGGTCTTCTCCATACTTTAGTCGACGTCCCGATGTGACCTGCAGAAAAGAAGGGAAAAAGAAGGAGTGGGGGCAGCGTTTTAAAACACATCAGCGTGCATAAACCCGAAAATGCTTTTACTTACCACATACTCGACCTATCTCCGCGGGATGCAGTCCCTTTCGTCTCGGCGTTTAAGCCCAGAGGGACCGGTAGTGCGGGATAGATAATCATAGATGGACTGTGTATTGCATAGATCGCCCAAGTGTGGTATTACGGATCGTGTGTAGGGAAGGGTCAAAACAAAGGGCAGTCAGTGTAAAGTTGGGGGTGAACTCGTGCTCTCCTTCGAGGAGGAGGGATGGTCTACAGTGGTACAGGGTCGTTTTTGTTCATCAGGCACGGAAACTAGAGGGGCTAGGTGGCATTCCTTCGGAGTGGCTTAGGGGCATCTGAAACAACTTCCCTGATACATGTGGCACGTAAAGTAAAGGCTAAATACCGGGACCTTTATCGATTGCTTTTACATTGCACACAAAAAATATATATATATATATATATAAAAAACACACACACACAACAAACCTGGACCATTCACATTTGCAATATTTCTGTGTACTTTGCTTTTTAACCTTTAAGTAATCGAGTTGCTTCATTTCACCTGTATTTTACTTATATCGGAAACAGTGGCCATTTATTCGAAACTTACCAATCTAAGTGCTACAACTATGTTTGCTTTTAAAAAAAAAAACCTTTATTTAAAAATGTTGGCGCACAAATACTGGCCTACAACCACGTGGGCCGGCCACGGAGCAGACTGGAACTGTACATGAGGGGATATTTATTTGAGGAAAACGTAACGGAGTCGTTGGTCGTTGATTTCATAAAGGTGCGACAAGTGCAATAAAATCATATCGAAAATTCATTGTGGGCAAGTACCATAAGTGTCGAAAATTCGAACTTTCAATAATACGGTAATCAATGACGCGTCAGAACTTAATATCAATTCATTGTCCGAATGTTCAATCAGTACCCATCCCCTCCCGCCATACGCTTCAAAAACTGCATACATATCTCATGATATCAAGGCTGAGCAACCGGAACACAACAGGGAGTTGCGAGTTTCATTTGTACCGGCGCCATTTTGGGTGAGGTCAGGCAGGTCCAAGTATAGTCAAAATGTCTTCACCAACTCGTGGTTGGACCAGAGCCTCTTTCGGCAGTCCAAAAGTTTCGTTTAAGGGCAAAAGAAGGGGCCGTCGATATGAACCATCAGTCAAAGGGGGGAGGGAGGCAACAATCTTTCCTACCGGGTCATACTGGTGTTCCACCGGAACTGATCAAATTGGTAGTCTGCAGGATTTTGGTCATTCAAACTGAGGCTGGCGCCAGCATGAGAGCGCCAACGTCTCGTGGCTACGTCTTGGTCGTTCCGCGGGCAATCATGGCAGTCATTCCCCATCGGGGGGCCCGCGGGGGTCGGGGGCCGGGGTCGGGGGCCCCTGCAGTTCTCATAGAATCTTCAAAGCTGAGGAGAACGCTTCTGGACGGGGGACTTATTTTCTAGCTGGCAAGCGACCAGGCCATCTTTGCACGCCAGGCCCAATCCTGCAGAGTCGACCGTTATTTTATGAGTTCCGCGGCAACCGGCAGTCGCTGGATCGCAAGAGCAGACGGACTCCAGCCTGTCGGGCGTGGCGTTGCACCGCAAGAGTGGACGAACCCTTGTCGGGTGAGTGGAGCGTTGGTGCACCGCAAGAGTGGACGAACCCTTGTCGGGTGAGTGGAGCGTGGGGGGTGCAGCTGAGGGGCCTCCACCTGGGGAGGTGGGAGAGGCTCGTCCGCGCCGCCTCTCCCTCCTAGTGCACCCCACGCCGTCTCCTGGCGCTGACATTCGTAATGGCCGGACCAGGCGATGAGAGGGGAGGGGGCGGAGGCATAAGCAAAACATCCCCCCCCCGTGGCCTGCAAGGCGCCAGAAGAGGAGGATGGGAAGACCAGTACATTCCGGGCCATCCACCCCACGACCTCTCCGGCCGATGGCGGCCAGCCGGGCCCCGCCCTGCACGTGTCGAGGCCTCGTCTTCCGGATGGGCGTAACCGTGGACCTGTTGCACTTCGGGAGCTTCCGGAATGGGGGTAGGTATCTGCTGACTTGTATCTATCTTATGTTACCGTTATGGGGCGTGGCGGGCGGTGGGACAGACATGTTTGGAGCAGTGAGGGGCGGCGGAGCCTAGCTACCTCATGGCTGCCGTGATGTCAAGCTTGGCTTCTCTCACCACTTTCATGTTTCTTATTGCGGGCTATTTCTAACGTTTCTTATTTCTAGCGAAGTCAAAAAAACTCATCAGTGGCCTACTGATTTTGCTCGATTTCTTTTTCCTTCCTTTTCTAGTGTGTTTCGTGCTAAAGTTTCTGTTAACAGGATACGGTGATCACTTCGTATTTTACATATGTCCTTTTTATTAGGGGCGCCCTCCGGTTGAGCCAGATGATCTACCTCTAATAAATGGTCCGGATGGAACTAGTTTACCAATCAGTGGGGAGTAGATAGGCATGACAGATTACAACGGGGGACAAAGGTCCGCATTACCTACCCTTCACTACTTGCAAAGACTAGACAGAATATTTCTATTCCACGTTATTTGCAAACAGAGAATACCTCAAAAGAACTATTCCTTGAACAATAAATGTCCAGACAATCAATCAATCAGTGGGGAGAAAAACAGGCATGACGGATTACAACGGGGGACAAAAGTCTGCATTACCTATCCTTCGCTATCTGCAAAGGGAGACAGAATATTCCCATTCTTCTCTGTTTGTAGACAGGGAATATCTCAAAAGAGCGATAATCGATAAAAAATCGATAACAAACAATCAGTGGGGAGAAAGATAGGCATGACGGATTACAATGGGGGACAAAAGTCTGCATTACCTACCCTTCACTATCTGCAAAGGGAGACAGAATATTCCTATTCTTCCCCGTTTGTAGACAGCGAATGTCTCAAAGACCAACAGAGCAACCAATCAATCAGTGGGGAGAAAAACAGGCATGACGGATTACAACGGGGGACAAAAGTCCGCATTACCTATCCTTCAATATTTGCAAAGAGAGAGGAACGTTCCTATTCGTCGCTGTTTGCAAACAGAGAATGTCTCAAAGAGAACCAATACTTCAAGTAGCAACCAAGGCTAAATGAACCAATCAATGAACAATACCAGTATTTAAATACCGATTCCAATATAAACAATCAATTACTCAATCAATCAGATGGATAAAGTCATCCTATCAATCAGACGTAAAGACGTCCTACTTAACCTTACCCGGACCGGACCGTGTGGACAGTTCTTCGCCTTCCCTTTCCAGCGCTCTCTTACTCCATGTTTTTACCGCAGCATTCCAGTGGGATCCCAGTCAGGACAGTAGGTCGCTTGAGAGAGGTCCGTTCGGAATCGGTGAAGTTCATTCAATCGGCAGCCGGACGAGGGCCCTCTCAAGGCAGGTATACTCCAATCGTTCAGATGTTCACCCCATCGTCTGGACCTCTCTTACCGGACCTTATGTCGCTGATGGGCCCCGCGTTTGGACGCCAATTGAGGAAAAAACAGCCCAAATTACAACCGATGCCCAGGCTGCTGGCACAAGACGCCTCTTAGTTCCCATTTTGATCAGTTACCAAATACAGAGACGGGCGCTGGGAGCGGGAGTGCAAGAACAGATTTTTATTTCTCATGAGGAGAGCCTGTCATTTCAGACATGCGCACAATGTCTTCAAGAGGTGCTCTAACAAGTTTCTCTGAGGCTCCGTCTTTTATACACAGGTTTATGATGCACAAACATTCCTTATTGCAATAAAGAAACTTTGAAGTACGAAAAGGCACGTTTGGAATCCCAGCTTCAGGCCTATTCCCAAACCTGCCGCTCGGATGTCGTTTCCCCTCCCAAATGTAACATGTGATTGTAATCTCGCAGCCGGACATTCCAACAGGACACGAGGGCAAGAGGGGGTGGTCAGATCTAAGGTTGGGCAGGCGATAAGATCGGGCACTTCGGTTGGTGTATCACATTTTGCTATGCGGGGCCGGGGGGGGGGGTACATCCATGAGGCTTTGTTTTATGACTTGGGACCGGGTCGAGAGGCCAGGTGTAGCCAGGGGGGGGTCAGCAGAAGAGGGGAAGGGTGTTCTTGGGAGGAATGCAGGGGGTGTTGGTCAGGCAGGGGTGTCACTTTTAGAGCAGGGTCGCGCAGAGGGAGAGGGTTTTATGGCCTATGCATGAGAGACCGGGGGCTGTCGGGATGCTTGCGAGGCTGGGGAGTGAGGGGGAGAGAGAGACGCTGGCTATCGGGAGTGGGCAGAGAGGCCATGGCAATCAAAATGGTTGCTGCTTACGCGCACGTATGGATCTGAAAAGGACAAGATGGCGCCGATAATGTTTACGCCACAATCCAGATTTTAACAGTCCTCCCTTTTCAACATATCTAGCCAGCATGTCAATTTATTTCTATCCCCATTATATTACGTATTTCGATATCATACAAAGCTTTCATACGTTCAGCTGCGAAATTCGGAGTCTTAGGGCACATGCGGTTGGTAATGAGTGAACACAAATGAACGCCGCTTATGTACATATACATTGTCATTTTCCACAGTATGTCCTATATAGTTTTGTTCAAGATTGATCCAAAGGGGGTTTGGCTGTCTCTTGAGAGCCTGTGGTGAGTGCTTCCATAGCTTCAAGGCTACTACAGTTTGGACATGTGTAAAAATGGCTCCTGATTTTTCGTCATGTGTGTTTTGTTCTGATCCAAGTATAATTCGTGAATATGTTCATTTAAACAGACCTTGGAGCTGGAGTGGATATGGGGTCTCATTATGTATAGGGCGCACTGTCCCTCTTTGGACTCGATGAACCTTTAACTAGATGTGCAGGGCACAAACAGCGACAGAGTGCTCTATTACTGCAACTGCAAACTCGCGCATACGACATGCCCTTCAGAGGAGGACAGAGATCCCTGCTGGTGGAAGCAGTGAGTGACTGTACCCGCCTGCATGAGAGTGTCTAGAGGGTTCCATGGGCGCTCACTGACTGTATGACACCTCTTTGTGGCACACAGTCAGTTCACCTCCACAGGGCCTCTTTGCCACTGCGCACGCGTTTATAATACGGTGGGGGCGCAGAGGCAAAGTATTTCCCTTCATTTCCCTGGTGTTCAAATTCATGCCTCACTGCTGTATCTTCACATTGTAAGGAGGCAAATCAAATACTTAAATTCTATATTGGTAATCTTCATTCGTCATATTCTCCCATAACCCACTCCAGGGCTTAGCAACCACCACCTTCCCTTCAGGATTGGTTCCCCCACGAACCGCAGTAAGCTTATGTAATTTATCAGGGCCAGGCGAAGGTTGGGGCAGTCTCTATGCTGCTGCCCTGTGGAAAGGGAGGTGGAGACTGTTCTTTTGGAATGAGTCATGTCTTATCTGTTGGGAGGTGAACCCATCTCATGTCATAAAACGGGAATGAGGAACGGGCATGGAAGCATCGTTGTAAATTAACATTTAGTAACCCGAGCTTCACCATGAAATAGTTAACGCAGAGCTGCCTATCGGGCGCGCAGTATTCACAATACGGAACTTAAATTCTACATTACTATGCTGAGAATTCCACGCTATTACTGACACTAAGCTGACTTGCATTATGTACGTTTACAGGTCAATGGTGTGCATTTTCCATTCTCTGTTCAAAGACAAAAAGGTTAAAAGGAGCACACAGAGGGGGGTTTCCAGCCTCGCTCTGGTATTCAATTGCGGAATTTGTTCTGTAAATTGGTGCTCAGTGCCAAAATACTTCAGGTAGAGTTGGAAAACAACCCAGGCGCGTGACTTTTAAGTAGCAGCGCTCCAGATGTCAGCAGAGAACTCGGTTGTTTTGCAACAAACACTTCCAGCCCTAGGACATTAGATTCTAGTGTTATGATGTACAAGCGACTGTGTGGGTCACTCATGCCAAAACCGCCCCCTCCCGGGTACGAATCCGATACGACATAATAACATGTTAGTTCTGATAAGTAAGCGCACGACCATCACGTAGCTGGGTTCACACTGTACAATGCACGTACGTAAATGCATGCTGGGAAAAAGCTTTCCATTTACGCCCTGGGTGTTTCACCAGCATGGAAAACAACAATTGCATAATCACATCTTTTTTATAAGCAATAAATGTACACAAGGTTAGAAGTAAATCATTTCATAGCAAATAAACTATTTTATTACTAAAAAAAAGTATTTGTGTTACATCCTACAATTGACAAGAACTGGTGCAAATGCTTTTCACAGTGGAGAGAACAACCTAGGCGGTAACTTATGATTGCCCACTCAATGGTCGTAGGACAGAGACTAGAACTGAACAGCTTCCGATTAAAAAACTTATTTTTATTGTACAGACTATTTAGTAATTCATAAAATATAAACATGGACAAGTGCATCAATTGACAAATAGACAGTAAATTTTAATTAAGAAGAACCTATATGGAATAATAAAACCATATCATTTAAAATTATGAATAACAATCAAGAATTAAATAAAACAATACTTTATGAATTCCTTTAACAATGAAAAGTATGTGTTGCACATACTTTTCATTGTTAAAGGAATTCATAAAGTATTGTTTTATTTAATTCTTGATTGTTATTCATAATTTTAAATGATATGGTTTTATTATTCCATATAGGTTCTTCTTAATTAAAATTTACTGTCTATTTGTCAATTGATGCACTTGTCCATGTTTATATTTTATGAATTACTAAATAGTCTGTACAATAAAAATAAGTTTTTTAATCGGAAGCTGTTCAGTTCTAGTCTCTGTCCTACCACCATTGAGTGGGCAATCATAAGTTACCGCCTAGGTTGTTCTCTCCACTGTGTTTTTCCCTGTCCTAGGGGTTCATTTCTATATGTCTAAACAGGGAACCCTTGTTTGATACAAGCAAATGCTTTTCAGCAAGGGAAGGTGCAGTGGAGTGTAACAGAAGGAATACCAAACAGTGCATCACTTAAAAAAAGACAAATGACTCCTGTCTTCATTTTATACATAAGTCCATTTAAGTCTGGTTGTCGACGAAGTTTCGACCTCCGCTATTCTGAGGCCATCATCAGGACTGAGCAAGAGCGCAATGAATCAGAGGGTATCACAGATATTTCAGCAATACGTGGACTTTTTAAGCAATACAAGGGATTCTATGGGATAGTTTCACTATGTCAGGAACCTAATGTGATAAAGAAAGCGCGTGTTCTTCCGCAAGGCATTCACATACGGCGGTGCAATCAATTCCAAACTGATCAATTGAGCGCTGTTGAGGTCAATTTAACAAACACTTGAAAGCCGTATGGCTGAAATATATGTGATACTCTGTCGCCTAATCACAGCTGCATCCAGTTATACTGATGCTCCCTCCTCAATCTGGCTGGCCTTGAGGTTACAGGCTCTCAGTCCTCGTCCAGGTTCTTAACCAGTGACTGCAGGGATCTCCCTCTGATGGGCTCAATTAACACATCCGGTTGACCATTTGATGTCGTTTTTTATTCCAATTATACAGATTCACAGCGCTCTTGCTCAGACCCAATGATGACCTCAGAAAAATGGAGGTTAAGACGTCGTCGACAACCAGACTTCAATGGACTCCTTTTAAGTTCAAAATTAAGGCAGGAGTCATATGTGTTTTTTAAGTGACTGTTTGTTATTTCTTCTATCACACTCCGCTGCAACAGCCCTTCACTGAAAAGCATGGGCACTCGTTCTTGTCAATTATAGTATATAACTCATTTTTTTTTTTAAGCAATAACATTGTTTGTTTGCCATGGCAATATTTGTCTCTGACCCTGTGTGCATTTATTGCTTATAAAAAGATTTGTGTATGCAATTGTTGTTTCCCAGCTGGTGAAACTCTAAAAAGAAATGTATTTCACTGTGAATTTGGTGGTGATATACTAGAGATGCAATGCACAAGGGCTTACTATTTACTGCTGTAATTATAGCAAGAGTAAGTACTGCTAAATATTGGTTGGTCAAGGATTTCCATCACTTTGAAAAGCTAAGGTTCACATTTATGGAACACTACTTCACTGGCGTAGCAAGGGGGGTCATCGTCCCCCCCATAAACCTCCCCCCCCCGCGCGTCCCTTTTTTGGGGGCGGCAGCGAGCCACAAGCACAAAGTGAGTTTTATATATTTTTTGTTTATTCTCCTTCGTCGGCGTTCAGCGCTGTTAGCCCCCCCCTCCCCCCGCCCCCCGCAACACCCCCCCATCCGCTCTTACTGGCACTGGGCGGCGGCAAATTGATGTATTACTCGGGCGTCAAAAGCCCTAGCTATGCCACTCCACTACTAACATGAAAGCTGTCATAAGGAAAAGAATGGGGAGACATGAAGATGAAAAGATTATGCCTCTGACCTGCAGTTTCGTTGAAGGTTTTGTTACAAAAGAAGGGGCCCAAAGGGCAGATGGAGCGAGGGTTATTTGAAGGGACTGCATGGGGAAGGGCCCCCATTCAATATGCTACAATATTTATAATTTGACAGATGGAAACTGTCACTGCCTCCTATTGAACATGTAGAAAGTGACATATGGTAACAGAGAATACCTTTTACTGGACATGCAAAACTGGTAATATCTGCTTCTCAAAACCGAAGTTGAGAGTTATAGAGCTGACCTACAAAGGGCACATCCACCCCTTAAATGTTTCGTCCTACATTTTGACGTGTGTTACTACTGAACCTCATGTATATTAAATTGAACTAATTTCCACTAGTTAATTAACTCTAACATAAAATCTTTGCAGGAGAATCCCATGCCCTATGAAGCTTCCTAATTTTTATTTAATGAGTTTCAGGAGGTTTTTTGATGTTTAGTATGTCCCAGATATTAGGAATCCTTGGGACCGTTAAAATATTTTTTAGCATTTTTTATTTTGTAATCCATTCCGTGATGTATATTTGGCACACTACAAACAAAAATACATTTAGATAATAACTAAAAAAGACTAGGAATGTAACAAATGTTAGAGAAGAAATGGGCACATAAAAAAGACAAGCATTGGCTAAACCAATAAATCTCGGCTCTAAAAGGCCAAGTAATAGTTTTTGAATGGCTGGCAAACTTAGAATGAGTTTTCTATTTAAAAAAACTATTGCAATATGGCTGCCGATGCACACCTGTGTGTTGTGATACAAGCATCCATGCGTGTTGTGACACAGGTGGCCATTTTTAATTTACCTATTGAGCTTGGTGGCTGCCCATCTAAGATTGAGAAATGAAAATATTTTTAAAATGTGAAAAGCAAGATGTGTGAATCACAAAACAAATAGATTGAGCAGTATGGCAGCCCTTTGCACCTGTTGGGCCCTTTTAGTAAATAAATAAATAAAATATTTTAACACAGGGGTCGGTTGGAAATTGGGATGAAAATAGAGCACACCTCACGGGGTGAATGGTGGTAAGAGAGCTAGAAAACACATGAACATGTAAAATAAAAATAAAAACTTCTCTCTACAGGTATGCAGTGGAAGAATACAACTCATCCCACCCAGTAAAAACGGTGTGAGGCCTCACTTTTCTAATAAAGCAGACAACTGAGACAAACAACAAAGCCATCCAATCATCAGCAAGTGAATGACCCAAAGCCTCTAAATATATGTTAAGAGTTAGAATTAATAAGCATGCCTAAAGATATGTGTAGTCAAGACTTAAAATGGAAGGGCATATCCAGAAAGAGAGCGAGCGAGATATGGGTAATGATTGGGGCAACAGAAGATAGCTGAGAAACAAAATTTTGCCGGAAACTCAGAGTAAAAAGAGGCAAAGCAACAGAGATAATATATTGCAGAGATGATGTAAACCTGTAAGCAATTGGGTAACTGTTTTAGGGGGGGGGTGAAACCTCACTTTAAGCAGCAACCACAATCTTTGTCACAGTGAGGCACAAGCAAACCCCAAATTAACCTGTGCTCAACCTATGGCAGTTTGGCACAGAGTAGTTAGGCTTAACTTAGAGGCAATGTATAAAGTATTGATGCAGCACTTCAAATAGCAATGAACTGAAAACACAACACAAGAAATATTCCACACGAATTAAAAAAAATAGGGCAAAATGCAATTAATAATTTTAAACTAAAATGACAAAAACCCAGACAGTAGATCTGGAGATATGCAATATAAAATATTTAAGTGATCATAGGGCCAAAAAGCCTAAAGCAACACTCTTGGCCAGCTGGTCACGCCACACCGGGAGAAAGTCACAAGTTCAGGCCAACCGTGATGGAACTAAAGTTGGATAAGGCACCAGGTTAGTCCAGCTGAAAAGTTAACTTCTCAGTCCAGTGCAAAGCATCCCATTCGCGATGGGGGGGGGGCGAATGAACAGGGAAGCTTTACAGACAGTCGTCGATTTAGCACGAAGAACAGACCTGGTGTCGATGATGGTCATCACTGTAGCTTAAAGTTCCTGCTGTCGTCACAAACGGTTAGGTCAGAGCTTCGCAGTGGCGCTTCCAGCGAGTGGTCGATGCTATAGTGTGAAGAGTCGGGTTGACGGAACTTCGCTTTGGCAGACAGGGGGAGTAACAAGGTTTTGGCACCAACAGGCATGTTCGTTATCACAAAGAGCCCATAAACATCGAATAAAATCCCCCAAGGCTACACCAAGTGTCCTGACCTAAAAGGCATCAATTGGGGGTCAAGGGCTAGCTCCAGCTGGAACTGGGAGCTGATTCAGTTGGTTGGGAGTCTGTTATGTGCCTCTGAACAGAAGGCGAGCAGACTAGCCCTTGCCCTTGGAATCTCTCTGTAACTCCTGGGTTTAGGTGCATGTCCAATCCCTCTGACTCAGGCAGCAGGGCAGCAGGTCAGCAAGGCATTAGTGCAGCAGGGCAGCAGTCCAGTAGAGTGACAGTACTCTCATGAGCACAGCTTTCCTTCTTGCTGGCAGAGTCTCCACAGGTCCAGAAGTGTACAGAAGAGTTGGTGTCTGAGGTCCATTATTTTTACCTGGTGCCTCCATTGAAATGGGAGAAGCTCCTACAGGTTTCACTTTGAAGTGCACAGGCTTCCCGCCTCCCCTGAACTGGCTCCACATTAACAACAGGGGGTATGCAGCCCTTTGTGTGGAGGCAGGACAGAGCTATTGAATTGTAAGTAGGGATTTGCCCAGCTCTGCCCACCCATCCTGCCAGTAATGGCCGATCCAGGCACACCTACACTTTGTATTGTGTGTGGTTGTCTAGGAGGAATACACAAAGCCCATGTCAGCGACACCCAGTCATGTGATCTAGAGACAGGCTGCAGCACTAAAATGGCTAAGGCAAGAAAATGCCAACTTTCTAAAAGTGGCATTTTCAAAATTGTAATTTAAAATCCTACTTTACCATAAGAAAGGAGTTCTCATTACAATGCCAAAGACACCAAACATGAACTGGTGCCCTGTTCCCATTTGGAAGTTACAACTTATTAAATGATAAGGTAACTCTAATTGTATCCTATGGGAGAGGCAAGCCTTGCAGCAGTGAAAATAGAATCCAAGCGTTTTCCACTACCCGGGCGTGTAAAACTTCTACATACATTGTACCATGGCTTGTGGGCTGTTTAGGGCCTACCCTAGGGGTGTCTCATTTGTATTAAAAAGGAAGGTTTGAGCCTGGCAAAAGATTTATTTTGCCAAGTCGAAATGGCAGTTTAAAACTGCCCATACAGGCTGCAATGGAAGGAGATATGTTTAAAGGTCTACTTAAGTAGGTAGCACAATCAGTGCTGCAGGCTCACTAGTGGCATTTAATATAAAGGCCCTGGGTACAGGTAGCACCCCTTTACTACGGACATATAACTAACTGAAATGTACCACTTGGGTGTAAGCCAATTCTACCATGTTTAGAGGAGCAAGCACAATCACTTTAGCATTGGTTAGCAGTAGTAAAGTGCACAGAGTCCTAAGGCAAGCAACAACTGGTTCAGAAAACAGGAAGAAGAAGACAAAAAAATCCTGGGAGTGACCCTGCAGAAAGGGCCAAGTTCAATAAAAGGAATGAATGATCACGTGTTTAAATGTTTTTGAAGTCAGAACTCCACACTTACAAAGACAGGTGTTGGTCGTGTACTTAAACAAATAGCTTTGAAAGTGCTCTGTAAGTTTTGGGAAGGGGACCAATTTAACGCACATTTCATATTTACTGTCAAACTTTCCACACCCAACCTCCAAATATGTTACCTGTGAAAGCCCCACTGAATGAGTTTCACATCCTCTTTATAATTAAATGTGTCATGCGTCTACTGACCATGCTATCATTATTCTGCCACTTCCTTGTAATAAAAGGCTTGAGTTCCCACACCCATGATGGTATTGATCGCCGTGGGGTTTGTTCAAGTATCCCATGCAGCGTTAATCAAATCTAGACAGAAGGACCCTGAGCCAGATAGAACTATAGTGCTCTTTTTTCATTCACCAGACACTACTGGTTTAAAACTTGGAATTAGACATTTTAAAATGAATGTAGATTGATTAACAACATTGATATGAATGGCAATCAGCTCAATGATGCTATGGCAGTGAAAGAAATGCATTATAAAAATAACGCATATACGATGTATATGGATATTTGTATACCTGAAACTATCCAAGAGCAGCTGAGCTGGCAAGCAACACTGTGAAAGAGGAGGTAATGGGTGCTGTTGAGGTCAGTAGAGGGGACTGCATTAAAAAAAAAATTGTTGACATGTACACTTCCTTGAAGAGGTGATTCTACAATGTTTTTCCGAGTTGAAGGAGAGATTTGACAGTTCTAATGGAAGCAATGGTCACGAGATCGTGGATGCTTAAATGGACAAAGCCTGTTCCCTGGTTTGTATTTTTCTCATGCTTATTCATCTCTATTGTGTCGATATCCCCACTATAAGCCTGATACGGTCTCCCGGCTAAGCAGGCATGACATTTAAGGTGATGTTGAAGATGATGTGGGGATACAAGTGGAGCAAGTGGAGTTCCAGGATAGGGGTGATGTAGTTAAAATCATTCAGTCTCTTGATGAGCATTTCTCAATGTGTAGAATAACTTTCTGAGTGGCCAGTGTTGAGTCTGGGAGGCTGTGGAGACAGGCGTTGTATCCATCCTGATGTGAGAGTATGAGTGATTTGATAGCAATTCTTGTGTGATTTTCTGGAAGGAACAATTTTTATCATTTCAATAGGGAGAACTGTACTAATGCAATCTTAGTCTATTTAGCAATGTTTTCCCTGAGGGAGAGGTCTGGATCAACAGTGAATCCAAGTGATTTGACGTTGAGCAATAGTTGGAGTTTAAGTCATTCAGGTTCTAGTCATTGAGCCATGTTTTTATGAGTTGGTATTCAGTCTTGCAGATGAATAGGAGAATGGGTTGAATTTCAGGTATGTGCTCGGCATGCAAGGATGAATGAGGTGGAAGTACTGTTTGAATTACTCTATGTCAATAATAGAACACATTTCCACGTAGAGGTATGTTCCATCGTCATATTGGTGCATTTTGATGTTGCTGACTGTGAGAAGGGTTCCCAGGGCTGCCATGTAGAGATTGGAGATAACAGGAGTCATGATGGATCCCTGGAGTACTCAGAAGGTGATATGGTGCTTCAAGACCTTGAGATATCCATCTGGTGGATTTGATGTAAGTTAGACATGAAGAAGAGTGGAGCACTGTACTGGCGAATCTCATTTGAGACAGCAGGGTGTGAATGAGGGTAGGGTGGTGAACAGTGTGAAAAGCAGTAGAAGGTCCAGGGATATCAAGAGGCAGGGGTTGTCTCTGCCTGTGGTCATGAGGGTATTGTAATTTTTTTCCTTGTGGCTGTTTCAGGGCTGCATCAAGATCAGAATCCTGAGTGATAGATGTGAAGGAGATAATTGGTGTTGATGTGGATTTTATGTTGGATGCAGGCTGCATATTCAGTGAACCAGCCACTGAAGAGGAGAATGGTGATTGGCCTGTAGCTAGTGAGCTGGGAATTGGGTGAATAAAGAAAGATGCCTATATTTACGTAGCTCTTCACTTTGTAAGAATGAGCAGACTTTCTGTAATGTGATGTCTACAATTCATGTTCTTTGAAGTGACATTTTGCAAGATGTGATCTCAATTGGCACGATTCACAAAGCTGCAATGATAGATGTACACTCAAACTACAGGCACATTCCTTTTCTATAAAACCTTTGACTTTTGTCAGAGTATTCTTATGGATTGCAGTACTTCAGGCAAAGTAGGAACATTTGCAGGGCCGGTCAGGAAACTAAAATCAACCCTGGAAAAAAAATTCACATCAAAAGGAGTCAGTCTAGGGCAGAAATTTGCCTAGGGCACCAAAATAAAAGTGATCCCCATAGCGAATCAGCTAAAAGTGGAACCCATTTGCACCGCAGGGCAGTATTGAACTTGTAAGGGACACACTGTGTGCATGCATTTGTGCTTGCTGCAGGAAATGTTTGTGGTAATATGAGAAAATCAACAGTAATAACGGCCATTATAAAGCACGGCCATAACAGTAAACAAAACAGTCCACACCAGCCATTCGGGCATTGCCAGATTGTCCTAAAAGCCAGTCCAACTCTGAAACCAACTCCACCCTTCAGGCGGCAGCGACTAGAATAGGGAGCATCTGAGCTTTTACTCTGCCATAGCAGCCCACCTACCTCTGAAAGGAGCCCCTCCACCTGCAGCACATGGGTAAAAATGTCACATTAAACATGGTTAGAACATGCACTCCAATAACTGTGCTTGAGATGTGTGGTTGTGGCGTGCTCCTGCGGTATCACCCTCTGACCAGGGTGTAGTTATGAATACGAAGAAAGTGGTGGTGCTTAACTCAGCGACATCCCCCTGGGCACAGCCGAAAACCTGTGTGCAGCAGGATATAAAACGCTTAACAAAAACTTTTTCCAAAGAATGTTGAAAGCTGATCTTCTTGCGTGTCCACCACGCTACACAGGATCTCTTTTAAAAACAAGTCTAAAAAACTTCTTTTTGGCTCGGACTTATTTTCCCTTGATAGTCTTGGGCCGGGCTGAATCTTTCAACCACTCGTCCTCCTTCCCCTCTCTTTGCATTTAGGGTTTGGTTGAGGCAGTAAAAGTCGCAGAGTCTCGTCTTAACGGTACGAATTAAATATAAAAAGGTGGTGAAACAATTTTAATCCATCGAAATGTGTTGACGCCTATTCTTCATACATAATCCGTATTAAAGGCGGAGGTCTTCGAGTACTGGGTACCAGGATTTCTGCCACAATTACTGTTGTAACACAGATATGTAACAAACAAGGGGCATATTGAATTTGCCTGTGTTATGTACTCTCTTTTCTATTATTATTTTTATGTATTTCCATTGTATTGTCTATTTAGTTGTGATCACATATTAGAGCTGATGTGTATAAACTTGATCTGATATTAAGATATCTGGCATGAGTTAAGCACAGGGTTCTCCCTGTTTTTATTAGTATTTTTTTATTATTTGTTTCTTTTTTAATCAATAAATCGATTTACATTTTTGTAACCTTGACTGTTAATGAGTTTCTATGGGACATGTTTGGTACATTTCTCTCAAGTGTATTTGTGACTTTGTATGAATGGTGAGTATACACAAACTAGATTGTGAGATATAGATGATTGGTAATAAATAGTGATTATAAAATCCAAAAGGATCATTCTTTTTTCTACTGTATAGTGCCCTAATCTTTTTGTTTCTATTGGCATATTATCAAGGACCTTATCTCCGCTTCTTGGGTTTTAAAAGCCAAAAAAGCGGAGATAATGTTTTTGCCCTATTTACAAGGCAGTGCTAACATGCATTAGCGCATGTTTGCATCCTTTTTACCGACGCCTCGCTTTGCATCGCTAATGAGATGCAAAGTGGGCGTTTCCACACATAACAACATGTAAAATATCTCTGACTTCACATCGCAATATTTATAAGCATTGCCCTGACACATATAGCAATAATAAAATCCGCGCTAACCGCGGTTATCGCCGTAAGCTAACGTCTGATAATTTTCAGACTTAGCTATCTTTATTAAGGGGGTCGGATTGTGCTACGACCACCAGGGGATATTTACTAGGTTTTCTCTGTCGCTGTAGGAATATCTCGGGATTTTCAGCGATATTCCTGCAGTTCGCCGCTATTGCCGGAATTTATATCGCCTTGGAGAAATGCGTTGTTAATAATGCACTATCCAGGCGATACATTCCAGCGATAGCCGACGATAACTGAAATAGCGCTAAGCTCGCTTAGCGATATTTTTCTCCGTTTGTTGGTAATATGCCCCTATGTCTTTTATAGCACATGCAAGGGTTCAGTTGAATGGTTCTGGCAACAAACATGTTTAATTTACAACACATGCAAAACAGAAAGAAGTGATGTGGCAAAGAAGCTCACATTGTTCGCTTTATCAAAGCAATACAAAGAGAAGAACTTAAGTTGACCTTTTCTGTCAGCCACCTGTGCCAACAGGAAATAAAAAATATGGAAACATAGCCCTGCTGGTAATGAGGTCACCACTTCACAATTAGGTGAGTTACACTTCTGCGGTTTGGAAAAAAAGGTTAAGTATACAGATGGGTCATGTGTTCTTTTGATATTCTACAAATCATTCCTACTGAAAAGAATTTAAAATGCATTCGTTCCACCCCCTTTTCTGCTTCACAATCTGAAATTGACAATTTAAAACTGTTGTTGTCCTGATGATGATGTGGAAGATGATGGCGACGATTGTCATTTTTCATATTAATATCATTTATTTAGTTCGCAAATTATTATTATTTAGTTAGTTAAGCACTAAAAGATTAATCAATTCTCCTCCATGACCAGTGATGGGTGAACATCCACTACTGCTTTGAGGTAGTAGGGATGTGCCCACCACTGGGAGAGTGACCACTTGACTGCCCTCATGTTAGGCAAGTGTCCCATTTTAAGAGGCTATGGCGGTGGGGTTGACTTGAGAATTGCTGGTACCCACCTGGACTGTGTCCTGAAGAGCAAATGCCCCCTCAGACTGAAACTGCTACTGGAATGCTGCTGAGACTTCCTGGCGGGTAATATTCGCTTGAAGTTGCAAAAAGGACTTGGGGGAACTGGAAACCCCCTTTTTGCACTGTTGACAGTCTTCACAACTGAATAAGCCTGCATCTTCATTTCACAGAATAAAATGTGTACCAACCTGCAATGTAACTGACTTTGTACCTCCACCCAATCCTGCGGTCTGTGTGCAGCTAAGCAGTTTACTATTATTATTATTATTCAGCTTATAGAGCGCCTGGTTACTCTAACGGAGTGTCCCCACGCTAGAACACCAACAATGCCTCGACAGCTGGCCTGAGCCTCCCTCCCTGTTCCAGCCTGAGTCCCCAGAAGAACAGATAAATTGCCTACTTTCGCACCCCCGTGGGGTGCTGGAGGAGCCACGTTTTTAGTTTTTTCTGGAACAAAATCTCTGACGGGCACGTCCATTAGTCAAGCAGGCATTAGCTGCAAGGAAGTCAAAGGAGCTCCCTCCTGCCCGTACCTTCCGCACCTTAGGCACGATCACCTTTGCTGTGCCCAAGGACCTTAGGTAACGAGCAGGTCTATTTGCGGTGAGAAGGGGGTGCAAAAAACATGCCCCTTTTTTTGCTGAAGATCCTGTGGCCAAAACACAAGGCCTTAAAGGTGACTTTAGCCTGTATGGTGAGCCAATGAGATTCCCTCAAGGCCTCCCCCACGAGGCCCGCCTAGTAATATTGAGAATTAACCAAGCTGCAGCATTCTGAACCTTCTGCAAGATGTTCAGATTTCTTGTGGTCACTCCTAAATACAGCATGTTACAATAATCTAGACGGAACGTGACAAGGGTCTGTACAATGGTTCATCTGGCATCTAGTGTGAGTAAGTCCAGGATTTTTCGCAGCATTTTAAGAATGCCAAAGCAGGCTCCAGCCACAACTGATATCTGCTCTAAACAGGAGAGCGTGTCATCGAACCTTACTCCCAGATTCTTGACCTTAGCCTTCGGGGTCGGAGTAGGTCCCAGCTCCTCCGGTCACCACAAATGTGACCATAAGAGGGCTGCTTACCAACTACCATCACCTCCGTCTTTCCCACATTCAGCTGCAGGCAGCTGAGCTTCATCCAGTTAGCAAGCGCCCCAAATCAAACCTTAAAATCAGCTGCCATTCCTGCCTCCTTTTGCTCCAGGGTAACAATCAACTGTGTGTCATCAGCATATGATACCAGCTTTAACCCATGTCTTAACACAATATCTGCCAAGGGGCGCATATAGATATTAAATAGGGTAGGGCTAAGAGCCGAACCCTGAGGTACCCCTTGAGACAGAGGACAAACTCTCGATTTAAAAGGATATTGTAAAACCTGGAAGGATCTATTCTGCAGAACATTTTTAACCCACTACCATGTCCCTCCACCAATCCCGGCATCCCCCAACGGTTCCATCAGAAGGCCATGGGAGACTGTGTCAAATGCAGCACTCAAATCCAGAAGGATCAGTGCAGTAGTTCTTCCCTTATTCGGCTGCGGTTTTCAGGGCCTCTGAGGCTAGAAGAAGGGCCGACTCAGTACTATGAAGCGGCCTGAAGCCAGACTTGGTTTCATGGAGAACCTGTCTTTCTTCCAGAAACATGGATAGTTGGCTATTTAGATGTTTCTCTGCGATTTTAGTAGGATAGGTTAGCAGAGATATAGGTCTCAGGTTTTCTGGAAGCGCAGGGTCTAAGGAAGGTTTCTTTAGCAGTGGTACCACCATGGCATGCTTCCAATTGCTAGGAACCTGACCCTCACTAAAAGACATTTTCCTTGCACTATGAATTTTGGGGGGATCGGATCCAAGGGCGACCCAGATTTGACTCCTTCCATAAGTTTTAGGACATCACTTACTTCAGCAGGGTGAAAAACAAACCTATCCTCACTTCTAGAATCATCTGTGACTGAGATATCATTCCTGCTGCTTTCAGGTAAGGTGGGGTATCTTTTATCTATCTTGCCCATGAAGAATCCGCAACCTTATTACAATGATCAGTAGAGGCAGGCATAGTGGCTGTCACACGTTCTAGAGAAGACAGTTGTTTCACTACGTTAAAAATATTCTTAGTGGAATTTTTTGCTGCTTCAATTTGCTCAGTGTAAAACTCCCTACATACTCTCCTGAATTGTTGATGATATGACTTAAGTGCAGCTAAGTATTTCAACCTATTTTCATCTAGATAGTTCCCCGTCCATCGTCGTTCGAGGTGCTTACAATCAGTTTTCAGAAGTGTCAATTCCTCTGAGAACCATTTCGCAGAAGGGGTAATACGAGTACTTCTACCGGGTTTCAGGGGTATTATAGAGTCCACTGCCTCCTTAATCCAAAGAGAGACTTGGTTCTCTGCAATCTGGACTTTGGTCCCTAAATCTGGAATGCTTGAAGCCAGCTTATCCCCAAAGGTATCAATGCTTAACGCAGCCCATTTCCGGACTATTATGGGCACAGAACGCTTTCCCGGATTACAGGGAGCCTTTCTGGTGTTCACAGTCCTGAAAGGGAGGATAACATGCTCAGACCACACTACGGGCACAGGCAACAGAGTTTCTACCTGAGTACTGTTAGTAAAAATATTGTCTCAAAGCATGACCCCTATGGTGTGTAGGGGTGTTGACCAATTGTATGAAACCCATTGCATTTAGTCCTTGAGTCAACTCCTCGGTTTCTCTATTTTCCTTAACTTCCAAATGAAGATTCAGATACCCCAGCAGAATAAAATTGGGGTAACAGATAGTATAGGGGGGAACTGTCTCACCTAGATCAACATGGAAGGCTGTTGCCGGGCCAGGGGTTCTATAAATAGGAAGCCCTACAATTGAGCTTACACTATTGATAGCCAGATTAAAAAAGGCTGCTTCGCAGCTAGACATAGTCAGTTTAGACATCCTCAACTGAAAATCTTTCCTCAATATCACGGCAAGACCACCCCCGTCTGCCCGGATCTATCGACCCTAAGGATAGCATAGCCTTCAGGCAGAGCTTCCAAAATAGCCGGAGCAGATTGCCCATTGGGCCAGGCTTCCACTAAAAGCAGCCCCACCGGTTTCTAGTCCACAAGTAGGTAGTGTATTTTTTGGCTAATTTTGCTTAAAGACCTATAATTTAGGGATAGGCAGAGAAATGGGTCTATTACTGTTCTCAGTTCCTTCCCTCTTTCTCTTCCTCCTCCGGCATATGATAGCAGGAAGTCACAATACATATAGCCCCTTACACTGCTATCTACCACTATTGAGTGAAGGCAGTTCGTGCCCACTGCCCTTCGAAGGGCCAACAGTTCCTCAGCGGAATAAACACCCATATGCCCAATGGAAGATCCAGGGGTCCTGGCCCCTGGTGCCACCTGGGCGCGGACGGGCTTGCCTTTGGCACGCCCGCTGCGCACGTCTACTGCGTGCCCGCTTGAGCATATGGCTAAATAGTGTGTGTGCTGGGAGCACCAGACTGCTCCCAGAGCACCACACACTCAGCGGCGGAAATAGAAAGGCCGTAAGTGAGGTCGGAACGATGAGGGTATCTTGCAGCGCCCTCCATACAAACAGCACCAGCCGCGGCGGACCAGGGCAAGAGTACCCTCAGTGAAGACAAGAATTAATTAAACTAACAGACAGTAAGCAGCCCCCCACCCTCCCCCACCTTCCAACGCAAGCAGCGAAAACAATAAAACTTTTAAAAGTAAAATTCATAAAATTGAGGGATATTAAAATCAGCAATCAGCGTGCAGCGCACAACACTAGCGGGGCGGCGCCAAGAACTTACTGGTGTTTACGAGATGTTTTCTGGCACAAGAGTCACCACCAGGTGCGACTTTTGATAACATTCCACTATGACATTGGATGTTTGGTCCAAATGCACTCCATGAGCATTTTGGGACATTTTATCATTTTATAAATATCTGTCGCTCCAGTTATATATCTGTCTCAATTCTTGACTCTAATTTTATTTTGCCGCTGATAAACACATTACACGCATTTTTCTCGAAGAGACGCCTTTTGCTTTGAGCTACAGTTACCGGGGGTAAACCCATGATTCGAAATTGAAAACTAGGTTACTTAATTGTATGATACATTCAACTACTGTTCCCTCACAAACAGTTAATAATATGTTTTTTGAGTGTTTTTATTTGAAACTATATTGCTGTTGTAGGATATAGGCCTGATGCAGGTCAATGGAATTTCTGTTGCAAATGCCCTATGCTTTTTTAGACTGAAGGGGTAATTAATCCATACTGCCCTCTAATACTGTAGTGGTGCTGAACCTAACAGGGTTTCACAGGAAAGACAATGATTAGAGTCTTTGTCATTATGGGCCTGAAACAGCATTTAAATGATCTTTTACTGCTTTGGCTTCCAATGAATAACACTCACTCGCCTACACAAAAAATTAGGAACCATTGAGATAAGAAGTTATTTCACTGGCTGAGAAAAGCCAAGGTCATTTTCTTTGCCATGGATTATACACAGCCCAGTTCTTTTGACTTTCAGGATTGGTACACAATGTTTTAATGAGTGGTTCAAAAAAAGCATAATAATTGCTCTTTCAATGTAGCAATTTGTGATCATTTCCAGGAAATGTCTGGCAGTTAATCGTGTTTTCTTTCACTAAAAGAGAAATAGCTTGATTATTTCGGCCTTGCTAAATTGGAGAGACGCTTTCAACTTGCCTTCGCTTCTTTTCCTGGAGATACCCTTTTCCAAATAACAGCTGATAGTTGAGAAAATTAGTATTCATAATTCTTGTTATTCTAAAATGATGTCTGTCAATATTTCAGTATTGGTTACGAATATTAGGAAAGTAGTTTAGATCAAATTGCTTAGTGGTCTATATATAATGGGCTCGTGGTAGTAGCCCTCCACCCCTTGCCATGCATATTGCATATTGTTTGCACTAGTGCAAACAATAAGGCAATTCATTTTTTTAACTGTTTTCTCCTTTGTGTCCAGGCAAGAAGACCAAATACCTTTTGAAAAATGCGTGAAACAGCTACTCATTTTAAACAAGTCCTGCGAAAAGCACTTTTTTATAAAGAAAAAACACAGAACGAAACGAATCTTTGTTAAGAAAAAACTAAAAAAGCTTACTTTATACAAAGTATACTTCTATAGTAGTGATAAAAGGAGAAAACAGATCTTAATTCAGACTTTGTTTCCTCTTCTTTCACATTTGATTATGTAAACATAGCACAATGTGGCGACCTCAATCCTCATATAATGATAATACGATAAACAGGCACCAAATGTGGAGCAAAAACTATTTCCATAAAAAAAAATTAAAGAGCGTTAATTTAAGTTATTTTGCCTGCAGCATGTACAATTTAGAAGCTCTCTCCACCAGGATTAAAGTGCATGAAAAGGACCATGCTTGTGTGAACCCAGCTATCAGGAACAAGTGAGGTTCAATGTGAGTGACCTATGCAGATAATACATTCAGTCATATATGTTCATATGAAATCCGATCCACAAAAGTAATCCGAGACAAAATCCTAACTTTACGACTTTCGGTATTCACAAAGGGCATTTAGGAGTAGTAAAGTTAGGATTTGGTCTCAGTTAAACTTAGGTTTTGATTTTAAGTTAAACTTAAGACCAATGGTAAATTTGTGAGCATAAGCAAGAATAGGCATCCCCTAAAGTGATTATCAGGCACTAGGATGGCACCTGACAAGATTTTCTCAACCCCGGGTGGTCGTGAAAATCTACTTGAGCGGCAGCAAAGAAGCAGCGCCCTCTGCCGCGCCACATGGTGCCATTCTTGCTGATTTTCCAGCTTGGAACAAGCTCCCGGCGCTTAAAATCAGAGCGGCATGCCGGTTTCGCTCGCTCGCAGAACGCTGCAGAATCTCATGGAGTTTTCATGTAACTTCATGAAATTCCATTGAGCGAAACTCCGTGAGTTCCATCCACACCTACAATCTACAAATTCCTGAAGCACTTTCTGTCTATGGTTACCCTTTATAGTTGTGGTACTCTTTTTGACTGAAATCAAGTTGACTCGTGAGCATTGCATTTGGTGGTCTTCCATTCTAATTATAGGTGAATTATGTTTGGCAGTGGTTGGCAAGGGTGAGGGTTGCATGACTCCTCTCTTAATTTAGTGTGACATCACTCAAGTTGGGATATACAACTACTAATTAAGCAACTATTACTGTGACATGAAGATTCTATCTAATTTGACCTATTTGTGCTGTTATGTTATGTTATGTTAATTATATTTTTATAGCGCACTGCTGCCCCAGCAAAGGGGCGTCCAGGTGCTCAGACAGGTACTATAACATAACACGCAGGGGGGAGCGGCTATTCAGTGGGAGACAGGAAACAAAAAAGTTTTAATAGCACGCCTGAAGGTGGACAGGTCATTCAGAGCTCGGATGTACACCGGGAGCGAGTTCCACAGTCCCGCGGCAAGCACCCGGTAAGAGCGGCCACCCATTCTGCTGAGTTTGAAACGGGGGCAGACCGCCAGATGCAGAGCCTCCGATCTTAAAGATCTCGGAGGAATGTAGGGAATGAGCAGGTTACCAAGAGCCGGCGGCGAGGAAAGTTTCATAATTTTAAAAGCCAGACAGAGCGCTTTAAACTTAATCCTCTGTCTGACCGGTAACCAGTGAAGGGCAGAGATAGTGCCGGAAACAGAGCAATGTCTGGGAAGTCCAACAATGGCCCGCGTCGCGGCGTTTTGTACCCTCTGAAGCCTGGATGCCTCAGCCTGATTAACCCCTAACATCAACGCACTTTCGTAATCCAGCCGAGATAAAACCGAGGCTTGGACCACGAGCTGCCGGGTGGGAGGGTCGAAGTATTTAAGAACCGGCCTTATGCCTCGCAAAATACCGTAACAAGTGGCTGCAACCTTCTTCGTATGACCTGTAAAAGTGAGCGCAGGATCCAGCCAGATCCCTAAGTTTTTCACTTCGGACGCTGGAATGGGAGTCATGCCCAGCTCTGGAGGCCACCACTGGTCTCCCCATAGCTCAGCATGTTTCCCTAAAACCAACACTTCAGTTTTAGTGGCATTCAGTTGTAAACAATTGGTACGTAGCCAACTAGCTACTGCCACAAGTCCAGCTCGGAATCTGGGGGCCTCCACTTCCGGGTCTCCACTCAGTGTCACCGCCAGCTGCGTGTCGTCAGCATATGAGGTCATCGTCAAACCCCACTGTTTGACGACTGCTGCTAGCGGTTTCACATATAGGTTGAACAGAGTAGGGCTCAACGAGGAGCCCTGTGGGACCCCCAGATCCAAGGGATGAATGGTGGATTGGCAGAGTGGTATAGCCACTTTAAAGGTTCGATCTGAGAGGAAAGATCGAAACCACTGGAGAGCGGTTCCAACTACTCCGGCTTCCTCAAGGCACTGAATTAGTATACGGTGGGACACAGTATCGAAAGCAGCGCTCAGATCTAATAATAGGGGCGCTGCCGTACGTCCGGAGTCAAGCACCAGGCGTAAATGCTCGATAATATGGAGCAAAGCGGTCTCGGTACTGTGTCCTGGCCGGAAGCCATTTTGGCTAGAGTCCAATATCTGATTACGGGCAAGGTGATCAGACAAGATAGAATTAACGTGGGCTTCGGTGACTTTCGCAGTCCAAGGCAGAAGAGATATAGGGCGGTAGTTCTCAGGCAAGAGAGGGTCTGACTTTGCCTTTTTCAAGACTGGGGTAACTACCGCCTGCTTCCATGAGGAGGGGACCGTCCCAGTTGACAGCGACAGGTTAATTAAAGTGAGTATTGGAACTCGACACAACGGGGAAAGCGTGCTGATAAGGGCTGGCTTCAGCGGGTCCAGAGGAGAGCCTGATTTAACGCTGAGGCTAAGTTTGTTAAAAGCCTCCGTAGACAGGTCAGGTAAAAAGGTCAAAGTCTCGTAACCCAAAGAATTAGGGTCAACTAACTCTGGATCCAGCCGACACAGGTCAAACCCCCGGTATATATTCTGCACTTTCTCCAGGAAAAAGGCTGCCAGGTTCTCGCAGTGGGAGTCCGTGCAGATCTCTACCGAAGTGGCTCTCTTATTCATAAGGTCTTTTAAGACCTTGAATATTAATTTGGAGGGATTGGTGCTGGCTTGAAATTCCTGAGCATAGAATGCGGCCCGAGTTCTGCAGATTGCCCTATGATAGGTCTTGAGTTTGGCAAAGTACAAGGTTTTCAGGACGGGATCGTAGGATCTTCTCCAGTCCCTCTCCGCTTTCCGGCAGGTTTTTTTAAGCTCGGCAAGGGAGTCATTATACCACGGGCTCGGTACCTTAGAATGACCTTTCGACCAGCGCATGGGTATAAGGGAATCAAGAGCGTCTGAAATCCATGTGCAAAACAGTTGGTAGCCATGATCCACATTCAAAAAAGGGCTCAGGGGTTTCTGCTCCCGTAGCCTGTAAAACTCCTCAAGTTTAAGCTTATGCCAGTGTCTTTTAAGGATTAATCTATCCACAGGTTGAAATGGCTTGTCGTAAATAAGACAAAAGACTTCCACCAGCAAATGATCAGTCCATCCCACCAACAGCTGGTCAGACACCTTCACCCTCTCAAGCGTGGAAAAAAAGGGATCGAGAATATGTCCTCCAGTATGGGTGGGAAGTGTAACTAGCTGGACGAGTTGAAGTGCTTCAAGATCCGCGAGTAAGGTGTTAATGGCTATGGACGACCTGTTGTCAAAATGAATGTTGAGGTCACCCATGATGTTAAAGTTCGCACACCCGGGCGCTAAAGAGCTTACCATATCGGCAAGAGCGGACTTGAAGACTGTATCATTGCCTGGTGGGCGGTAGATGAGAATGCCACTAAACGTAAAATGATGGCTGAAGGCTACTTTAAAGAGGGCACTTTCACAAGCAGGCAGCTCAAGAGATTTCCATTCAGCAGGAAAGCAAGATTTTACTGCCATGGCAATGCCACCTCCTCTCGTGGTCCGATTCAGAGTGAAGATCGTGTATTCCGATGGGAAGGTAAGATTCAAGATGGCGACATCCGAATCCTGAAGCCAGGTTTCGGTAAGGAAAAAAAGATCAGGGCCATCTATTTCAATGAGGTCATGTATAAACTGGTGATGTTTAACCAGTGACCTCACGTTCAAATTCCAGATCCGAAGCCCCCGGTCTGAGGTAAGATTACGCTTGGTCGGGGTAATATCTTCCAAAGAGCAGATTTTAGTCGGGCTATCTAGAGACCAACCATTACAGGTACAGACGTATGGGCCAGATAGGGGGTCCACAGGGTCGCATGAGCAGACCTCAGCCCTATTCCCAATAGTTAGCAAATCTGCCCGAGTGTAATGGAGCATTGGTGGAGCATGCATGTTGAAATAGCAGCTAATGATCAGAGCCCTACCGCGTCTCGCGCTTCCTCGCTGTGAGGTTTAAACAGGAGACAGGGACACACTCTCTTGTGAACTGAGATAAATTAATTTAAACTCTTTAAGTACATAGTCTAACCAATAGGTGAAGTGTTTGTACATGGGTGATCAATGGACAATCTTACTTTAGATTATGGTTCTTTCATTTTGCCTACTTTGATTAGAGTACCGATGTACTTTCAGTACCCTAAGAGTTGTCAGGCGTATGTTCAATTTGACATTTTAAGAAAACAGCTCAGTCGAACTTGATTTTTTTTTGTTTGAATATCTTTTATTGCAGGTTTTATATGAGATTACAGAACAAAGCAGAACTTCTTTACAGGATTAGCTTGTGTTGTCCCTTTCCCGCCCTTTGTACATGATAGAGAAAATTAAATAAGAACAAGATGGGAATCATTGATACACAAATATGTATACTCAGTAACAGTTCGCTAAGATAACAGTGTCTACCATATAATTCCTGCAAATTAAAAGTTCGGTTTTGGGCACCTTTGTTCCAGAGAAATGAAAATTCCAGGAATAATTGAGGTCTATTGAGAACAAATAGGCTTACATCCAACAAACCAACTAAGTTACACACCAATTGGTGGGTGCCATCTCATTAGGGGGGAACTGTATGCAAGAAAGGATCGGGACAGAACAGAGTGTTGCCGTATGCCCAGTTAGGTATGTCACTCTTCAATGTCCCCATTTCTAAGGTGCGTCTCCCCTCCCGTTCCCAGAAGGAGCGCACTCATTTCTTGGGATCACAATGCCAGTATGCTCAGGACTGCGTCGCAATTGCTAGGGGAGGCCCAGAAGGATCTGCACGTCTTTCAATATTCAATACCTTATGTGTGGTGAATCAAACATAGAACATTAACTTGTGAAATAGGATCTAAAAACATAAGGAAAAGAAACAAGTCAAATAAGAAATAAAATGGGCTAGGGTGGGCACGTGTGGTGTTCTGTCTTCGATGTGAGTCATTAGGGGTGAGGTGTAATTGCGTTGGGGGGGGACAGTCAGAGAGGAGGAAGGGTTCAGCAAATTCCTAGTGTCGGTGCGGGCAGAGGAGGGAAGTGCTCGGGCAGGGGGGGGAGGAAAGGAGAGTGGGAGGTGGGGGGGAGGGGTAAAGGAAAGCGGGGGGGGGCGCATGGGCGAATCAGAGGGGCCAACCATTGTCTCTGCTCCAGTGCCGCAAAGGTCAGACTCAATCAGGTCGCGGCAGGTGTGCTCACCAGGTATGTCGTGACAGCGCACGCCCTCCCGCTGAGGTGTAGGTGCAGGAACATTATGTGGCACAGTCACCTAAGCAGGCGCCATCGTCAAGGAAGTAATCAAAGGAGAGTGTATCTAGGTAATACCTCCCTGCAGGCACACCCACTATCATTTTCGTTAGGGTGATTCGACTCGGGACATTGAGTGGGAGTGAGTTCCAGAAGGTTACCTGCGCCCTGAGGGAGGAGATTGCCCTTATTAGATTGCCTTCTAAGGCATCGGTGGGGTCTCGGTACATGCGTATCCCCAGATAGCAAAAAGTTGTTGTATACCAAACCAATCGTTCCTCCAGAACCGTAATAGCGCATTCCGGTGTGGCAGCGTCAAAAGGAATACACCCCAGACTTTGCCCAATTTACCTTGAGTCCCGACATCTCTCCAAACGTACAGAATATGCCCGTAAGTGCCGAGGGAAAGCAAGTCAGGTCTCTGATGTAAAGTAATAAGTCGTCAGCATATAGCGACACAGCGTGGGTTCCGTTGGCTAAAGGGATGCCCCAGTCGGCTCCGGAGGCTTGGAGCTGGGCCACCAAAGGTTCCATCATAAGAGCAAAGATGAGAGGGGAGAGGTGCCTGGTGCCTCTGCATACCCTAATAGGGTCCGATAGTAGCCCACCCGTGCGAACACGCACCATGGGCTTTTGGTACAGGAGTTCCACCATTTGGAGAAAGTCATCGCCCAAGTCGTATTTTCGCAGTACCGATACCAGGTAGGGCCATTCCACAGAGTCGAATGCCTTCTCGAGATCGAGTATCAGGCATCCGGAGCGAGGCCACCGTGGTGTGGCTAGAGTCGGTACCCTGAATAGTCGTCTAATGTTATACGACGTGCTGCGAGTCGGCACAAAACCGTTTTGATCAGTATGAACAAGGGCAGGCACCAAGGGTGCCAATCGTTGGGCTAACGCGAATGCCAAGATCTTATAATCAGTGTTAAGGAGGGCCAGCGGCCTATACGAGCCCATGTTGGGTTCGTCTCTGCCCGGCTTCAGGAGTGATATCAAGGTCGCATCGTTTAGGGTAGGCGGGAGAGCAGAGTCAGTGATTGCCGCCCCAAACACACGCAATAGTTCAGGAATTAGTATAATAGAGTAGGATTTATAGAACTCCGCAGGTAGCCCGTCAGGCCCCGGGGATTTACCGTTGGAAAGGGAAAAGATGATTGTGCGGAGTTCCTCCGGCGTGACCGACGCTCCTAGTTCATCGCGCTGCGCGTCGTTTATCTCTGGCAAAGGTAGGGTTGATCAATATGTAGTTATGTCAGCTTTAGGAACCCGTAAGCGAGAACGGTAGAGGCCCTCGTAGTGTGTTGTGAAGGCTTCATGAATTGGCCTCTGTGTGTATACGGTATTACCTTGAGTAGTGCAGATGGACGTCACCGGGGCAGTCTGGGTGTCTCGTCTGATCAACCACGATAGCAATTTACCCGGCTTGTCCCCAAAGTGATGGGTGCGCGCTGAGTGGGCAGCATAGTTCAGGTTCTTCAGCCTATCTTTATTATTATTATTATTCGATAATGCTTTATTCGATTTTGTTCTAAAAATCATAAAAGCGTACATATAAAAACAATCTTAAAATAAAAACATACATACAATGACAATATGACTGCAAGTTAAAAGGACATATGCCCAACCTCAGGGTTCCATAATAAGACATGTTATTCATACAGTTTATCACTATCGACTGTGGTAATACATAGAGCACTCAAAAGTTACGACAGTTGTATAATGGTTCGAATCTATTGGGAGCGGAGAAAGTAATGCCATTGGGTACACGGACCCCCCTTCCCAGCGGATGGTGATGCTCTACTGTTGGTCTAAGCAGGGGGATATTTGACGTGCTTGGGTAAAAATCAAGTAAATCCCAAGTGCATATAGGGCCATCTCCTTCTTGGGGCGGGCAAGATCTTGGGTACGGGACGATGTTCCTGTTCCTGAATTTAACCAGTACCAAGTCCCCGGGAATGTTTTTTGGTAATGAGCCCAGCCAGCCCACCCTTCTAACGCTCAGGATTCCACCATCTTGATCCGAGGGTAGGGGTCTATTTTTCCCCAACCAGAATAAGACCTTATTTAATAGGTCCTGCTGTCTTTCGGCTTTCCCGAGAGCAAGTGCTGGTACTCCTGAAAGAACGGACACATATGGCGCTGCTTCTGGAGGAAGGTGTATACGAGGTGGTTTGTTTTATTCTGTTCTAACCCCTGTGAACCTTGATGGAGCAGGTTTGAAGGGGGCTTTGGATGCAATTGGGGCTGGGCTTTTGAGTAGTTGTGATATGGGTTGGGCATTTATATGATTAGCAGTTGGCTTAAATGCTTCCAAGGTTGTAAGTGACTGGGAGCGGTTAGATATTGCCATATTATTGATAGGTGTCAGCATGGTCGTGATTGTATTCTCTAGTCCTGAGAGCCTTTCCCCTATGGAATTGATTTTTTCAACTAATGGAGCAATGATGGCTTTGACAAGATGCTCGATCTGGGTCAGTGGAGTCAACTGGGGGTAGAGTATTGTTTCGTCTGATTTGTCTGCAGACTCCATGATAGTAGGGAGGTTATTGGCAGGTAATGTGGGACTTACGGATAGTTTTTGTAATTTGGAATAAGTCCCTTCAGGATTGTTCTTGTAATGCTTCCTTTTAGTGGGTAAAGGCCGGCGGAGGGCTAGATCTTGGATATTGTCTTTCTTAGGTGAAAAGGGAGGATCCCGTAAACTGCCGTTAATACTTGAGGAGCTAGTGCCTTTAACAAGAGGAAGTGATTCCACTGTGACATATTTGGTATTGCATAGGATGTTTAGTTCATCCCACAGAGATGGGCCTTTCACTCTTACTGAGGTTTGTAAAGGAGATTGCATACTGGTTGAAGAGTGGCAAGAAGAGTTATAGTCTATCTCATGAACAGTAGGCAGTATGCTGGTGCTATTCGTGTGATGCTCTTGTAGCCCTTGGCACGGGCCCCTCTCAGAAGCAATGTTTGTGCCCCCCTTGCGTGACATTATTAGAGTAGGATAAATCAGACAACGATAATAGCCAATTAGTAATTAGGATCACTGTACCTCCTTTCACAGTGGGGTCGAGGGAGGGGGGCCCGTTCCGCCCCCTTCTGTCCACGGAGGGCCACAGAGAGCCCGCCCTTTGCCCGGGCTTAGCCCGGCGCCGCCCGCGCGCGTCCCGGAAGTGAGGCGTTGAATATATCCTCCGCTGTCTCCAGGGGGTGGGGCTGCCGGTCCTCTGCTCGCAGCCTCCTGGGACAGGTAGTCCCGCTGCGTCCCCCGCTCTCCCCAAACAACAACTGCTCACAGGGCCGATGCGTCTCCCGCGAAGCGGGAGGCGCGAGAAGTATTTCAGGTTCCCCGGTCTCCAGGGGGTGGGGCTGCCGGTCCTCTGCTCGCAGCCTCCTGGGACAGGTAGTCCCGCTGCGTCCCCCGCTCTCTCCAAACAACAACTGCTCACAGGGCCGATGCCTCTCCCGCGAAGCGGGAGGCGCGAGAAGTATTTCAGGTTCCCCGGTCTCCAGGGGGTGGGGCTGCCGGTCCTCTGCTCGCAGCCTCCTGGGACAGGTAGTCCCGCTGCGTCCCCCGCTCTCCCCAAACAACAGCTGCTCACAGGGCCGATGCGTCTCCCGCGAAGCGGGAGGCACGAGAAGTATTTCAGGTTCCCCGGTCTCCAGGGGGTGGGGCTGCCGGTCCTCTGCTCGCAGCCTCCTGGGACAGGTAGTCCCGCTGCGTCCCCCGCTCTCCCCAAACAACAACTGCTCACAGGGCCGATGCGTCTCCCCTTTAACACACGGTGTTTTTGTCCAGGTCCCAGTTCCTTGTAACTAAATCAGGGGGGCGGACACACAAGCGGGCTGAACACAATGCCCCCAGCAGACTCAGGTACGTGGCGGCAGACAAAGTTCAAAATGGGATCCCCTCAGTGTGTGGCAGTACAACGAGAGAGTTCTTTCCCCTTCTGCTCTTGTGCGAAATCCTGAACCAGCCAGCCAGCTGCTGGTGCCGCTGTGCACGTTTTAAAGTCTGTGCATTTTTAAAAAAGGAATGGGACTCACCTGCCGCCACCAACACAGAGGTGAAAGCCGGTTTAGGGGGGGAGCAGGCGTCGCAAGTATCGCAAATCGCTGGTCTGCAATCACCACACCCGATGACCCGCTATTCCGCTATGCTGCTTAGTCTGCAGAGTCTGGGCAGGCATAGAATCGAAATCCCGACAGGACAAGCTTTTAATGCTGTCTCGCTGACCCAGTTGAAGTATCGCCACCTCTGCTGGAAAATGCCTCAAAAATGCCTCCAAACCGCCATCCCAAACTGCCGCGAAACTTGCCGGGAAGCACAGGTTATTTACGAAAGGCAGGAGCTGCCGAGACGCCAGCTACCTGCCGCCATCCAGTCCTCACTCAATTCAGCCTATCAAGTAAGCGTGTATGTTGCTCCCTAGCCGCTATTAATGTCTCATCGTCTCCCTCTACTGCCTCGGGCTCTCCCTCCAGCAGTTCAGATTCAACACGTGTCAGTTCTCCTTCTATCTGTTTTCGCATGCCCACTTGCGTACCCAAATAGTGACCTCTTGTGACAACTTTAAATGCGTCCCACTCTAACTGTGGAGTAGAGGTAGTATGGTTGTTTTCCTCAAAATATTGCAGGAGGCGTGTCGACAGCGCATCCCTAAATGGGGCATCTAGCAGCATGTCAGGCTGGAGTCTCCAGGTGGGCACAGGTGGGTGCGGTCTCTCCCAAGCTAAGTCTAGGATGTGGGGATTATGGTCAGAATGGGTGCGGCCCAAATAATGAGTGTCCGTAACGTGAGGGAGTAGGTCGCTCGTCAGCATATATCTGTCTAACCTGACGTGCAATGTATGGGTGCCTGAGTAGTAAGAGTACACCCTTGTATGTGGATTGCGGCCGCGCTAGGTGTTGTGCAAATCCCATTGTGTCGCCCAGTCCGTGAGTGCCTTTATAGCCCCATGTGCAGGCGCACTGGTCAAGGGGGGGGAATGATCGGTCCAGGTTAGTGTCCAAAACACAGTTGTAATCACCCCCTAACAGCAATGGAACACCATGCCAGGGTGCCAGCACCAACGACAGTCTTGCGAAAAAGTGGCCCTGCTCCGTATTGGGGGCGTAAAGGGAAGCAAGGACAACAAGCTGTCCCTCTAATTTGCCATGTAGTACTACATATCTGCCTTCCGCGTCTATCTTACAGTGGGAGAGTGCAAAGGGGACCACCGGGCGCACCAATACTAGCGCCCCCGCGCATAGGCCGAAAACCCAGTAGCATACAGCTGCCCTCTCCATCTGCGGTGTAATGTTTGCATCTCCGGGCCAGTCAGGTGGGTCTCCGTGTCGCCTGAGATATGAGTATATTTAGTAACGGCGGGATGGTGTATGCATTCCACGCACATTCCACGTGCAGAATTTAATCACAGCCATAGTACGTCCGATTTGCTGTCACTGCTCCCGCCCACCCCCTATGAGAGGCCAATATGGCCTCTTGGCGAATTAAACACCCACATTCATCATTAAAAGACCTTCACACACTTATGCCATATTTGAGGAGAATATAGAGGAGAAAAAAAGGGTTCAACGACACTAAAAGCAAGACAATGAAGAAAACAATGCCAAAAGGACAACAGCGGAACATGTTATCGTCCAAACGCTCTAACGAGCTGAAGAAACCGTAAGCTCCGGGCGGGGTCGCTGAGCGCTTGGCTTGACTGTTACAGGTGCACTGTCTGATTAGGTGGAGGGCGTCTCTCCCGCACAGGTATCTCATGTCGTTCGGCCTCACTACAGCAAGCGCTCGTCCAGTGTGGAGTCCCAGGTCCCCCATGCCTAGCGTGTCGCAGCCGGACAGTTCCCCTGGGAAATCTCCAACATTTCACTCACCTCCGGAGGCCAGGCCACCCCCTCTATGTCGCTCTGCAGCCAGTTAGCAAAGCCGGTATGTGTGCTCTGTCCTGACTCGCCAAGTAGCAGTCGTAGTGTTGTGTCGGCTATATCTGAGCACCTCCCATGCTCTGGGGGGGTTCACTAGTACCTCTGTGACACCCGTGGGAACAGGATCCCGGGTGGCTATAATATTCGTTTGCCACCGACAGGGGGGGTCAAATATTCTAGAACAACTTCAGTGAATAGGTCAGCAGTCTGTGGGGTGGCATCTGGCAGTTCCATAGATGTGTTCATCATCACACGGGAGTTCGCGGGGGCTGGCCTCTAGAGTGGGATCCGCTTCCAAAGAGCCACTGATCTCCGCTACCATCCGGAGAGCTTCTTCCTGCTCAGTGTGTATGAGCGCGGCCGGGGGGCCTATTTCCGTCTCTGTGCGTTTCCGCCTTGCCGGCGAGGATCTTTGTCGGCGGCGACATCGAGGTCCCCGAGTACGCCGCATCGTCGATGTCGATGGCATCGTACCGGGCTCCGTGTCGATACCTGAGTCCAACCAGGCCTCAACCGCCTCAGGAGAGTCAAAGGAAAGAGTTTTGGCTCGAGCCACCCCACGTAGACGGGCCGGAAAAAGAAGGGAGTATTTCAGAGCTAGTTGGCGGAGCCGTTGCTTCACTGCCAAGAAGGAGTGTCTCTGGCGTTGCACCTGGATGGTGTAATCAGGGAATAGCATAATCTTGGCGTTTTCAACCCGGATGTCCGGCAGCTTCCTGGTCTCCCGCAGGATGGCATCGCGGTCTCGATAGTTCAGGACACGGAGAAGCATGGGTCTTGGGTTAGAGCCTGCTGGGGGGGGGCCGGTTGGCACTCGGTGGGCCCGCTCCACCACAAAATGTTGAGAGGGTTCCCTCAGGGAGTAGATCCGTGAGCCAACGTTCCACGTGTATCTCTGGCTCCCTACCTTCCCATCGTTCCGGCAGTCCTATAATGCGGACGTTGTTTCTCCTCGCCCTTCCTTCCGCATCCCCTGGGTGATCCTCCAAAAATTCCACTCGATTGAGGAGGTCCTGGACATATCTGTCTATCTGTGCGACCTTGGGCGTGATGTCGGTCACGGTGGCTTCCAGGGCAGATGTGCGCTCCAATAGTTTCCTGTGGTCTGCCCGCAGTTGCGTTAGGTCTATGGCAACACTGTCGATCTTTGTTTCTAAGGTGGTGCGGGTGAGCTGCATTGAGTCCTCCAGTCGCTCCATCGCCGCCAGCATCGTGTCCAATTTGGAGGCTGTCTGGTCCTCCTCAGCCTGTTTCGCCATCTTCCCCTTCAGCTGCGCGCCGCTGGTACTGGCTCTCGCCTTGGGTCCCCCAGATATGGGCAGCACTATGTAGTCCAGCGCATGGATTCACCCGGGGAGCCCTCACAGGCCGCTGTGCGTTCCAGTGATCAGCTCCGGGAGGGGGGGGGGGGGGGGGGGCGGAACAACAACTCCGCCAGTTCGTGCAGGTTACCCAGTCGTGCCCCAGAGCAAAGAACAAGAGCTGGGTGGGAATAGGATGGGGCGTGATGTGTCTCCCTTGTGCTCGACCAACTCCCGCCGGCGCGCCCAGGTATCAGGTATACTGCCGGATGTGTGGGGCCCGTTGCAGGATCCTTGTACCTCTGGTCACCGTCAGTTGGCTTTCCAGTCCAGCCGGTCACTGAAACGGTTCAGACCACTCAGTCTAGCACCCCAGGTCCAGCGACAACTATTGTCCGCCTCTCCTGCGTCCCATGCAGTTTCCACGGCTTTCTCTGCGGAAGGTGGCCCCCCCGGTGAGGAGCGACCAGATCTGGGGCGTCGGTGAGGTGGGTGACATCGCCCACTGCTCTCCTCCAGGCACAACGACGATGACCGCCTCGTGGCCGTTAGGTAAACATGTAGTGTTTATCACTGCTCTCACATCGGGGGAGGGGTGCCCCTCATCTGTGTATGAAGTCAAGTGTACTCGGGCCCAGGGCATCCAGCAACCTCATGGGTGTTGCGCAGGTGTCCTACTCACTGTCCAGTATGGGGGTCCCCGGATCCAGGCGCCAGCAGTGGGGCCCCCTGGCTACAGCCCAGCCCCGGCCTCGTATGGACACATACCTCGGTTAGGGGAGCCAGCACTCCTCTCCATGGCTCCCGGCCGCACTGGGCTCCTCCTCGCGTCTCCAGAGGGCAGCAGGAGCCAGGCGCTTGCTCCCGCACCCCAGCCACAGGACTCCTTCCGGCGGGCTCCCCGCAGGCAGACCTGTAGCCGCAGCTCAATCCCGGCTGCACACTGACTCATGCGCCAGCTGGGAGAGCCGGTAGTACGGGGCCGCCCGCCTCCGTCTCCACCAGGGTGGGTCAGAACCTCTTTGCGGCCACAATGCTGGTGGGGACCAGGAAAGCGTCTTCCCACGGCTCCTCCGATATCTGGGGCTAGGTCCTGGGACGTCGTCCGGCGATCCTGCGTTGCGCACCACAGCGGTTGGGCCCAGTAGCCACGATGGAGCCCCGACTTCGCCTAGAGGCGCCTGCCGGCCGAGAGAATCGGCGGAGGGAGCAGTCCGTCTCTGTTGCCGCCAGAGCAGCCAGGAACCTCCGATCGGCACCAAAGTTGGCAGGGGCACAGGAGGCAGCCCCCCGCAGCTCCGCTGTAAATTTGGGCTGAAACCGGGTAAATTTCATGGAGAACTGGCCTGTGTTGAGGGAGCTCGGCACGGAGCTCTACCCGGGCACGTCCGCCGCCATTGCGTACTCCGCCACGCCCCCCAGCTCAGTCGAACTTGATATGTAGTTTAACAGTTTGTCTGGAAAATAAATATCATTTCAGTGCACTGGGAAGCTACAACTAGCTACCACCATAAAAATCATAACCGGGGAAATCAAGGTGAGGCTGTTTCATCCTTTTTATTCTGTTGTTTTCCAAATGACATTAGAGAATACATTGTTGTGATTGTATTGCTTATTTATGGGGACACATTTTGATTATAAGGTTCAGCACTCTCTACTCTGTGTTTTATGATAAAGATTACCCATTTTCAGTGTTTTTTTCTCAAACCACCATCATTGCAGAACAACCATCTTGTATTCTCTTTCAGACCTACCTGACTTTCATTTCGATGATTGTAACAGGTAAATACCTCAGTTCCCTCAATGCTGCATAATATGGATTGCTAAGCTTCCTCTTGGGCACTAGTTACCTCCCTACCACCTGCCAATCTGCAGAGTTCAGTCGAGGAAGGGAGGGTGGAGACTACCAGCATGACTGACTTACTGGTTACATTCCTGAAGGGCTCACTAGTCTACATGGACTCTTGGTGCTGGTTGAAGCAACCAAGCAGACTAGTATCAGCGTATGCCTGATTTCAGCAAGTGGGAATACGTGTCCTACGTCAGATGTCTGTTCCAAAATAGAAGGTCCTGAACGGCGATGAAGTGACCTCTCGCACGGGGAGACAATATATAGAGACTTCCAGAAAATCGTGTTACTTGCTGCGAAGATCCATAGTTTGAGATTCTCAGGTAAAGTAACTGAATATGGGTGCTCACGAGAAGCCACTGAAGGGATCAGCCGCACACCAAAATGTGATCACATCTACTCAGCCCAAAATAGGCCTAGCAGCAGCATTCTGACCTGTCTGGGCCTTGTCTATTAAAGATGTTGAAAGACCAGCATACAGCCATTTCAATAATGTCAGATCTCCTACCACTAATGTTCTTAAGAGAACGAATGGTCTTACTTCTTCTCTGTGGTGGCCTCAGGTGTTCACAGAAACACAGTTGATGGCTTCAGAAAACGTGGTTTGACTTGAAGGGTAGCCGAAAGAGGTCCCAGGTAGTGCTGTACCAGAGGCTTCGTGTACAAAGGCATGTTCAAGGTGACTGAAAGACAGAATGCAGCTCCTGGCTTCCACCTAAACTCCCCTATAATTTCTAAATCTGCCAGGCTAACTTTCCCCATCATCACAGCATCAGCTATACCATGATGACTTGGGAGGACAGGCCATCTCTGCCTGGCACTGGAACATTCTGTGAAATAACACTCTTACTTGCACATGTTGTAAACACATAATGGCATACAGACCCTGGTGAGATGTAAACAAGGCAATTGTCGCTTTGCATCCTATTCAGAACTACCTGACACCAAAATGCAATGGAGTACATCAGCATCACTCCTGCTAAATAGTCAATCTAATGCAAACACAATTAATAATGTCGTTCGTGCTACAGGTAAACTGATGTACTGTTTAATGGTGGATCCCATTGAATAATGAGCAGGTGGGTCCTGTTCTGAATCTGTGCGCAGCATTATGTGAATGGATGAGTGTTGTTAGTTCTGCTGGAGTCTACAGTAACCGATTGCTCTGATTAATGTGATTGTTCTGTTTTAAGACATCTTTTTTCGATAATGTGGTTTTGGTGTCTGGTGTCTTTTTATGTGTATCTGGATGAGTTTATGTTTGGATTTAATTCAGCTCCTTCAAGGAGGTTCAGATTTAGATTGGTGAAAAGATGTACGTTTGAGGTGGAAAATGTGTTGTCAATAATATGACCTGTATCCAGTGTCTAAAGTATTCAGTTGGTGTATGGTGACATATCATTGGACTTTTATCTGAATATGCCATTGGGTAGGCAAATGCTAAGCCAATCAGATGGCCTGGAGTTGTATTGTGTGCATGATTGTGGCAGGGATGTGTTTACGGTGAATTGCTGTAGGTTTAAGTGTGCGTAAGTCCTTATCAGAATGAGCCAACTATAGACTTGGAGTCAGTTGTGAAGGTGATGGTGGCAATGGTTGAGTCTGTTGTGTGCTGTTGTTGCAGTGAGGTGTGAGAATAGGTTTACCTAGATGTGCTACTGAAGTGATGGTGCAAGTAGTTCTATCAAATATGAATATCTTTTGTAAGGCGAAGTGTGTGTTATAAATTAGCCTGGATGTGCCATTGAGGTTTTGCTTACTAAATGGGCTGAATTCATGTTGTGCCCATAATGGTTGGACGGAAGTATGCAAAAAAGGGATGGATGGGATGGTTGAATTAATCTCAGACACTGGAACTAGTTGAGCCACATCCCAGTCCATCGTTATTTTGCACAAAATGGCATTTCAGTTTGGACGGAGCCATTTGCAAATCAGTCTTGACCCTGCTCCATTAGGAACAGTCCTGCCTGAACTAGCAAGCCAGGTCCTCCCCAAACCAGAACATGTTTCGCTGTTACTGGTGCTCGCCAATCAGTTGCCGCTTGCTTCTAGAGGCACAGTGAAGAGGGAACCATGTCAGGGCTTACCCGTCACGCTTGGAGCATTACACTGAAGTACAAAAGTGATAGTTGGACTGCCTAAATTCCATCCATCCATTGGGAATTATTTAGGCTGTATCCCAGTCCATGGTTCTGTTACAATTTATACCAACTCATTTTGGACGCAACCATATGCAAATCAGTATTGATGGCGTAAAGAGTTGTGTATAATCTGTACTGTTGCACTAAGACAATGTGCATTAATATTATTACCTATATGTGCCATTAGGGCACAGACGTATAGCCAATTTGCTAGCTTGGAGCTGTGCTGTGGACATGATAGAGCTGGAATCCGAGTCTAACAATACCTATTGGATGGAGGAATGTGCCCGTGGGGAAGAGAATCACAAACTAGAGGTGCATTCAAGCCTGACAGACTAACAGATCTCACAGGACTCATTTGGTTGGGCTCGAGGTATTAACAGAAGTCTTTAAGAAGTGTTGCATGATTTGACAAGCAGGGATTGATCAATGTCCTTTTAGCTAAAGTGTATGCCCTTGCATGTCCAACCAGCGGGGCATGGGTGCCCAATACCGCTGCCCACAGGAGTGCAGGTTCTCATTGGTCCCTCACCTATGGGCATGCAGGGAAACTGGAAGCATGAGTGGCATGAAGGTACAAACAGTTGTATCTGCAAAGATTAGGGTAGAGTGTTAGGGTATGGGTATGGTGCACATCTCATTCTAAGAGAGTCATGCTCGTATAACACATTAGTGTTGTATACATCAACGTATTGCCTAGCATTCTGCATCTTTATCCGTCCAGAGATCAATAAATTTAACTACACACCTACAAATGATATTGGATTCACCTTTATTGCAAATGAAGCAGCGAATGCCAGCTTTTTCGCTTAATACAAAATAAAATATGACTCTACTTCTGATCCTTTATCCAAAGATAAAAGCACAGGACATGAAGGGTTCTTCTAAGCAGCCGGGGTGATCCTCTTTTTAATCAATAGTTGCCCAGACCTGACACAATCTGATACTGCAGAATGGTACTTGCTAAATCACATAAAGCCATGGTGCGTTTTAGTGCCCAAGAGCCACATAAATTAATCATTTTTGTTTGACTTTTTCAGCCAGAGGTACATTGCTTGAATGACTGAACTTTTGTATTGCGCTCTTAAAGTTTTCTTGCTTTGCATTGTGAGTCAGTTCCTTGTCATTCTAGGCTGTAAATAAGTCATATTGTCTCAAAAGTTCAACAAAACATCAAGTTGAGTTACCTCGCGAGGTATGTCTGTCAGGATGTTTGACCACAAAAGTGCCGCCAGTGAGTCTGGAACAGAATGTATTAATCTCAGAAAGAAGTATGAAGAGCCCTTATCTGATGCTAGGCCCATTGAGTAATGCTTGAGAAAAATGTGTCCAAAACTGGAAGTCAAAACTTTTGGTTGCAATTGATGATGCTTAGTATATTGTTAATGGCGCCCTCGTACTTCATTGTAGTGTAGGGCATAATATATGGTACTTTAGTAGAAAAATCAGTACTTCATAAACTGTCAAAAGAGATCCACTAGGGAAAAAAAGTGAGCTTTCTGGCTCAGTAATCACTGGTGCTCTCCACCAGATGTCTGGAAGTAGAGTCTACCAGCTCTCTGCAGGCAGTAGACCCTGTTCGCTGAACCAAGAGGTGCACATATCACGCCATTAAATTCTACCTGATTCGCCTGTGGGTACAAAAAAAGAGTGGTGGAGTTAATGGCACAAATCAATTACCCAACTCACAACACTGTGGATCAACTCCCACTGAAACACTTACATATCCTTTTTTTCAGCTAATTGACTATGTTGAAAAGTTACACATATATCAGAGTAACACAGATCCAGTTAGCTCTGACACGTGAACTTGACCCTGTATTTGCCAATTGTTGACCTAAAGTAGCCCTTACTTTGCTTGATGAAGAGAAGAAGGATGATAAGGGTAACTTCAAATACCACTCTGCCAGCTCACCAGTCCTGAAATTTGCTCAGCGTATTGAAGAAAAAAGTGCCAAAAGCAAAGATGCTCTTCATGGATCAAGAAGATGGCACCAGCTAAGAGGAAAAAAGCAACATCTAAATACCTCTCTAAAATTTAAGTATTTAAAATCACCATACGAGCAGCTCAACAATATGTAAGGACTAAGGAGAACATGGGAAAGGAATGGAAACAAACTTACTTAGAACGTGGCAGAGAGGAGTTACCCAAAGTGTTTTGTTGCTCCACTGGAAGGTTTCCTTATCTTTAGCTACTTGTTCCAATCTTGTGCTTTCTATTATGACCTGAAATGAGCACTCCATCACCTTAGTTTTGGAGATGCTAATCCTCTATAGCATGGTTGCTTCCATTTTGGGTTACGTTTAACGGCTTCCTTTGAACAGAAGGGGTCTTTGGAGAAGATTGGCTCATGTTTGAAGATGGTGTTTTCTCAGTGACTATTTTCTGGACAAATATGGGTGTACGAAATAAGAGATGGGGGCCTCAAGTCGACTTTGCCCTGCATCACACCAGCCTCCCTTACAACTGATCACTGGGCGGAACAGGGATTTAAGCAGGACCACCTCAAAGACAAAAGTGGCCAAGGGCAGACTACTTAGTCAGAGGCCACTGGGCAAGGATGTAAGCAAGAGGCAGGGGTTGCTGTAAGGACACACAGCCCCAAGATGGCTAACAACAGAACACTGCTATCAGTGCTCTGAGTGTGTGACATAACAATGTGTGTTTGATTCAATGCTGAAACATATGAATACCACAAGACATCAAGGGTTCATTACCACACTCTAGGAAGCTGGCTCTGTATTTACTATACCAAAGTGAGGTATAGTGTGCACAGAGTTCAGTGGAATCCCAAAGGATTATAGAGATAAAAGTGATAATACTGGGAAAGGCTGGGAAAGTCCGCTACCCAAGGAAACCTAACAAACCCAGTCATTTCTGAAAATGTGGGAGTGTCCAGGGTGGTGTACCTTGTGTGGTTCTTACAAGGTTTTGTACCTAGAAGACCTTGCAAACCTCAAATGTTAGCTCAATACACATATTAAGTTCAGTAACCTGCAGGGATCCACTATCTTCCTTCCACCCCTGGTTCCCACATGTCTCCTGATAAAAACGGTCTCTCTAGGTGGGTCATGTGCCCGCAACAGATAAGGCCCAAAACGTAACGGAGACAGATTACATTTTTCCACTCAAAATGACCCTTTTTGGCATTGTGGGTAGCTGTGGATTTTGGGCCCACCAAACCCAGACATTTCTGAAAACTTGATATCCACAGGAGTCTAGAATGGGTTAACTTGCATGCATCTCACAAGATGATTTTACCCAGAGGTTTTTGCAAATGTAAAATATTTGCTAAAAACACTCATTCTTTTCACATTTCTTGGAGGAAAAAATTCCAGAATCTGCGGGAATATACACATTTTCTACCACTCAGTGTTCCCACACATATCCCAATAAAAACACTACCCCAATGTGTAAGTGGACCTGGCACCCATGGCAACAAATGGATCAAAACATAATGCGGTGACATCAACATTTTAGGAAATTGGAGACATTAGTTAAGGGGTAGGACCAACTTCAAGCGATAACCACAATCCTTGTTAGCATGAATCACTGAAGTCACTAAATTAACCTGAGCTCAATCCACTGGTAGCTATGGAATAGAGCAGACAGGTGTAACTTTGAGGCAGTGTGCAAATTATTTATGAAGTACCCAAACAATAATAAGGTGAATAACCAAAATAAATTGAAAAAATAAAGTAAATCTTAATAAAGAAAGTGAAACACATGCAAGAAGTAAAATCTGAATTATGAATGGTTTATGTTTAAATGTAAAAATAGCACCAAAAAAGTTAAGGGCATCCATCGTCATCTGGTTGTGCTTGGCAGATACTTATGTGCAAGTTAAGGCCACAACAAAGGAGCGCGGTTCCATACAGGTTAGACCCGGCTGGAAGTTTCAGGCTTAGGGCCTGATTTAGAGTTCGGCACACAGGTTACCCTGTCACAATTGTAATGGATATTCCGTCCACCATATTATAAGTGTCATTGGATGTAATGAACTTGTAATACAACAGAAGGAATATCTGTCACGTTTCTCAAGGAGTAACCAATTCTCCAAGCTCTAATTAAGGCCCTTAGTCTCTGAAATGGAAGTCTAAACTCTTCAGCAGTTCAAGGCAGCAGGTTGTAACCGAAGAGAGCTCCTCATTGTCAAATAACTGGATGTGGTTTCGGTGAAGCTGTGGACCTTTGGCCGGAAGACTCCCAGTGGCAGAAATTTTAATTTCGTGTCCAATTAAGGTACAAGGCTGCAGGCAATAGCTAAAGAGGGCTCAACAAGGCCAAATACCTTCTCTGTGGAGTCCCTCTGAATTTTGGGCCCAGCCGTAACACACCTTCATTGGATCAGCTTGCTGGTTGGTCTCGGTCCTTCAGAAGTCTTTGGCGGCACAAAGTATCTAAGTCCCAGGTTTCAGGAATAGTTAGTATGAGTATGCTTTGACATCAGCTAAGGCTCTAGGACCTCTTCCACAAGCTCTGTGCAAGCGGGAATAGTGTGGAAAAGGCACATTGGGGTCTAGGAGGGTGGAATGGTCAGGTTGGGCTTGTGTTTGATGGAGGTGAGTTTTTTCTACTTCCTCCGGTAATTCTGCAGGAGACAGGCGGTGCCAGGTTGACAATGCTGTCTGCAGCCCTCGTCCCTGCAGCAGTACATGCCCAAAACATCCCAGCCCAGAATTATTGGGTCTGTAGTTTGCAAACCTGCTAATTCTGGGCCTGGAAAGACTTGGAGTTGCTGATGGCCGAATTTCAGCGAGAGTTATAGTTCCAGGTTAAATTCCACAACTCGTAATGGGTGTCTCGGGTCTGATTTCTTAAGATTTATGAAATACAAGGTTGGATGAAAATCAGGTGTGTTGCTTGAGCTACCATAAAAAATAGCAGATCATTGTACATATAACACATCACGCACTCAATATATCAAAAACAATAATATCATAATCCACTGAAAAACAAATAAGGCCATGCCCACATACCAATACACACCATCTAGGTTTGCGCCACAATGCAAAGGCTATTGAGTGGGTATCTTGTGTAACTTTTGTATTCGATGCACATTCTTGTCCAATTGTCTTGTTGTGATTGTAACATATTTTAGATGATGAAACATATGCAATGTGGTCCACCCCAACTGTTTCCCATTGTTTGCCCCGTTTCATTTGGCATTCGTTCATTCATTCATTCACTGTTAGTATTCCACCCAATCCCACTACTTTGCATAAGTTTAGCAAACATGGTTTTACAGTTGCTCCTATGGGTGTTTTAAACAGTTAGTGATAGGGTACACTTTGCAATCATTAGCAGTAGTCTCGCGATGTAGCCCTGCGCTCAACGAGACTTTCAGTTTGTGGAAGTTGATTGATATTATTGTGTCACATATAGCGAAGGCGTGGGGGTCCACTGCTATGTTGGTAGACACTGACTGGAAGATCGACCTAAACTGGTGTCAAAGGGTGGAACATGAGGTCTATAAAGCGAGAGGGTGCCCCAAAAAATAGGAAAAGGTGTGGGGGGCTTGGAGAGCATACAGAGGGTTTGGGTGATTGGAGAACTGTAGGAAGGATTACAGAAGGGGTGTAGGAGGGGACACAGCAAAAGTGCTGTTGTGTTTGGCCGTAAAAGCGTCATATCTAAGATCATAAACAGTGCAAAGGAGAGGGGTTCTCTGTTGGGCCCCAATATATAAGCATTGTTACTCAATCCTGTTATTGTCATGTGATTGTCGAAGCCTGACTTTTGATTTAATAAAAATATTTTTTTTTAAAAAGGTTTTATTGTGTAACTTTGCATCACTTTTAACAACATCTGTATTAAAACATTCTCACTTAACTGCAAATTATAATTTTAATTAAAAAAACTCTCATCACAGTGTTGGTCTTTTTACTGAATGTGATTTTGTATTGAGGTCATTATTGATTATTTTTTTTAAATCTAATTAATGTTATTGGCAATTTCCATAATTCTTTGGGAATGTTTTTCCAAGCGTAATTGTGTCCCTCTTTATTGCAAACTTCGCAAGATCCCTGCCGACAAGTGCCCAACTTACACTGAAGGTAATGTCTGTGGTGTCAGGGACATGGGGGACACAAGGTGCATTTTAGTGGCACCAGTATAATTTAAGAATTGAAGAAAGATAATGAAAATTATTGGGGACCATCATTAGAGATGCAGACTTCAACAAAATACAAAGGTCAAAAAACTACTTCCTCCCTACAAATGCAAATCTGAACTACCTTGCCTAAAAGTAACCTCTCATCGCTAAATTGGGGCAAGTGTTCTCCTGCCATCAGATAAAACAAGCACAGATCGTGCATCATGCAATGGGGATTTTCTCCAGAACATGTACTAACAGGGTGGTGCATACAAGGAACAAAAATAAACGTAGCAAACAGGAAACAGTACATTAAAAAAAGATACCATCGAAGTGCTGAAACCACTTGACCAGAACAACCGGAAATCTTTACATAAAAATAAAGCAAAGTTAATGCCAATGTTTGTGAATACATTTCAAGACACTTTGTACCACTACTGGGTGAAATGTAATTGTATACACCAAAGGATTTGCTTCTTCTTTCCTTTGTGACCTTGACTTTAGTTCCCTTGATTTGCTGTTTGTGAATGCTGCTCGCTTGGCTGGGGATTTGGTTGTGTGACAATTCAATAAATATATCCATTCATTTTCTATTGACGTTGATAAAGAGAATACAAAGCCAGAAGCAAAATAAGATGCCATGTAATCAGGTTTAAAAGAGCATTGTCCCTAAATCACAAGGGCCAGATTATATGAGAGCAACCAATTCACAAATAATACCCAACCACAATATGTGAAATTCGAGATCATTCAAAAAAATAACTTCTTACAGTAAGCATCTAATACACAGCAAAGGTCTACTTTAGACACCAGCCATTTGTTGTGGTTGCTCCTGTTCCAAGTGTTTTATCACTTCATCAATAGTCTCCTGCCAAAACCAATTTGTTCATCGTTCTATTTTTACCTTTTGCTGTAATTGAAGAATGGAGAAGCCATGGTAAACTCCCTTTGCCTTGCTTCTGCAGTGCATGGAAATGTGCATGTTTATGTGTGTCCATGTGGGATGTACCAGAGCTGTGCTTGCACATGTAGGCAAATAAAAGGTAAACCGTGCCCGTTTTGGGTTAATCGGGATATTCCTGAATTAGGCTGCAGAGAAAAGTGTATTGTTCCTTATCTAAGAGTATTGAATAGAAAGTGTTACATGGTCTTGCTGGGTTCAAGCCCCCTTGACCTTTAGCCGTTAGAGAGCAGCCATGTTTGACATGTTTAGAGTACAGAGTAAGTCTGAAAGGTCCCTCTAAATATTCAAGGTCTTTTTAACTTGTATTGGCTCGAACTGCAAATAATAACCCATTATTGCACACTGCTTGGTGTTTCAAAGTAGTACACATTAACTCCTGAAAAAGCAGCAACATATAGATCTGCAAGCATAATGAGCACTCATTTTGACCATGTTGTTTGCATAAACTCTGTACAATCTTGCATTTATTTTCATAGATGATATAGGAGCAGGAAAAAAGAATAGATATTGGCAAACCCAATATATATGGATTTTATATGGGGAAGTTTTTAGTAATAGTAGTAGTTCGATGTGTGAGTGTGTGTGTTTGCGTGCGTGTGTGTGTCGCACGCAGGTGTCCTAGAACAAAAATCTAGTTTTGGACTATACCCTGAGCTACAACTCAGTTGAAGCTGTATGGCCTCTTTGCTGAACAGACTGTATTAGGAGGGGCAAGCTTTATTATCACAGAAGAGTTTTACGAACAGGAATCTAAAAAAATGTTTGAGTTGTACATGGTGAACTTAAAAGGCAAATATGGGGCTGGAAACAAGCATGGCCACCTAAACCGCACCATGCCTGTTCCTGCCAGTACATCATTATCTGCTTCTTCAAGGACTTCCTGACTGCTGCACTGACTACCTACTACCTGAGGCTCTGCCACGTGCTGTGAGTTGATCAGCGGTACTCCAGTCCTAGCCTGGGAGCCACCATTGATGTTTTCTTGGAGATGCTTATCAGGTCCTACCTCGCCCTGTGGAACCTGGGAGTCGGTGTCATGCTGGCGCCCCAAATGTGCTAAAGCTCATTTAGATGTAAGGATGTTCCCCAGTTTTGCTGCTTAGCTTATTGCTGTCATCCCCAGAGTACTGCCCATGAAGCCTACTAGTGAGGTGATGCTGCTAGTACTGGGACTGTGTTGGAGGTGCTTACATAGCCAGAACCATTGTAATCCTGCCTGGGGGCCAATGCAGCAGTAACTACTGCTACGGTCAAGGCCTGCTGACATTGGAACCCTGTTTATGAATGGATACTTGCACTGGCGGTGACTCTCAATTGTGGTTGAGGACACTGTTTGGACATGACCCCCGTTGTTTTCCGCTGCTGTCCTGCAGCCCCAGGGCCACCAGTGGGTGTACGTATTTGATTGGAGTTAAAGGTTTCTTCCCTCCACTGTAAACAGGAGGTTTTCAGGCAGGGGCTACGGTGGTGGGGACACAAATAAAAGCCTTGCTATTTAATTACCTGGAGGTATCCCTGTGGCAGGGTGCACTGGACGGACAGTGATGGAGGTGACTGACCAAATGCATTCTAAACTGCCTTTTGACAGTTAGAGGCATGCAAGAATTGGCAGAACAGGTTATTTACAAAAAGAGACTGAGGCAAGACTATATCACACCTATTGTTACAATGGGTTACGGTTATAATTAAGATAAGGTGGTGCCCGACTCTGGAAGACCAATCATCTTTATCTTCTTCACAGGAGAAATTCCATGGTTATTTACTTAACACAAATGACTCAGCACCCAGTACTTGTAATAGTTTCTAGTAATGTGTAAAACAGTTAGGAAAAATTAAAGAATAGATTGCAAGCAGATCACATAATAAACAGACTCAATAGTGGCTTTTCTTTAAAAGTTGATTTCTTTATTCAGGTTCTTCTCTTTTTTTAAGCTTTGTTATGTGTTGTTGCCAATGGGTTTCGTCCCATCCGGGACTTCTTCAGGACTGATAACGCCTGCAGTCTCAGCAGGAAACGCTATGCGTGAGCTACATTACTCACTAAACCATAAAAAGTCTCAATCTACATGGAAGGAAAATGTATGCACCAGGAGCCATTATGAAAGGATCTAGAGTGTGTTCTGCACTTTTTCGCATTGGGTAGATCAATTGAGCTACTGTGACACACAGACAGAATATCAACACAAGCCCTGAAGAAGTCCCAGATGGGACGAAACGCATTGGCTATAACAAAAAAAAAGACATTTAAAAAAAAAAAAGAGAAGATCATGAATAAAGATATCAACTTTTAAAGAAAACCTACCTTTGAGTCTGTACAGTATGTGGCTTTGTTGAAATATATTCTTTAACTTTGTCTAACTGTTTTTCACATTACTAGAAACTAGTACACCTGTTGGGTGTTGAGTCATTTGTGTTAGTTGGCAGAACAGGCTTGCTTCAGAACAACAGGTCGCTGTTCTCATAGTTTGCCTCAGATGAAGGGCAGCCCATGCACTATTGATAACAAAAATGATTCACACACAATATGCCTAGACTAAATGAAAGAGCGTTTTGACAAACACGCTAATTAGCATGACACAGCTGCACAGAGAATATCAGACCTTGAGGATGAGTCCGTCACCTCTAGTGAATCCCTACTAAAGATGGGTAAAGTCTCTTCTATCATCGAAGCCAAAAAGGGGGGATTAGTGGTGGGGTCATTAATATCAGGGTTATTGCTGTATCTAAAAATTCAGGGTTCCTTAATTCCATCAGATAACTTTTTCATTGATATGAGTGTGAATTAGTAAAACTTGAGAAAAGTGAGACAAATAAATGCTTACTAGCTCACAGACAGATAGGTGGCGCGAGGTAAAATATTTGAGAAAATCTGCAAAGGCTTGTAGAAAGTATGAGAGGAGGTTGAGCAGAATGCTTGCCTGTTTTTGTTATCCTGCCTGGTGGTGGGAAAGCTCTGGCAACAGCAGTTCGCTACCAGAGTTTCATGTGGTCATCTCAGATCCAGTGGTATTTATCCCAGACAGAGTCACCTCACATAGTTTGAGGATGTTGTTTGCCCTCTTGCGTGATAGTAAACCTGAGTTGGCATCAGGCTCGATGCTCCTGAGAAGGCTTTAAGTCATTGGCATTGGAATTTCTATCGACAATCCTTAGTCGGATTGGCTTTGGTAGACATTTGATAGGCCTGATCAATTTGCTTCATCATCCCGCAGTAGCAAAACGGTTCTGTCTCCAATCATTTTGCTGTTGGGATGGGAACACAGTGAGGTTGCGCCCATGCTTTTGGATTGGCGATGGAGCCATTAGCCAATCGATTATGGGATTTCAACTCTCAAAGGAGTATCTCTCTACCGATCAGGAGAATGTTGTTGTCTTTCAATGCAGATGATAGTCTTCTCTAAAATCCCCACAATTATTTTCCCCCCAATTATTAGAGAAATTCTAAAAATTTGGACCTACACTGGGATTAGTATTTCATTGGAAAAACCCAAAATCTTCCCTCTAAATAGAGCTGTGGAAAAATTTGATATAGTATATCCTTTGCAATAGTATAGGTGAGCAGTGCAATACTTGAGGATCTATATTAACAAATACAAGGATGTAGTACTTAGGGAAACTGTTACTCTGCAAACGAAGGTATCTGTTCAACTTGAATAAACGATTAACCTTCAACTCATTTTAGCCAGCAGGACTGCTCTTAATGAAAAGGAACTTCTGACAAAATGTTTATATCTCTTTACTAAGATAGCCATACAACTCCACAAAACTTTCTTTTTTAGACTGCAAAAATCTGTCCTGTTAAGACCAATATGGGCCAGGAAGCAACCAAGACTGTGAATTGACGTATTGACACTGTCATTGGACCAAGGTGGGTTGGCAAGCCATGACTTTGAAAGGTCCTATTAGGCTTTACAGTCAAATTTCACATCATTTAGCTGTCTTCAGATTATTATGTGACTCATCTGATATTTGAGAGAGCCTAGCCTGAGAGTAGAATGTTGCTAACTATACTGGCGATTAGATAAACGAAACCAACCAACCTTTAATCTGTAACCAGCTGTATCCTTCCGAATTGCCTAGCGGACCCTGTCAAAGCGCTTAGAGACCTCTGGGTTATAGTGCGCTATATAAATCAAATAAATAAATAAATAAATAATTCAAGCAGTAAGTTGTGTACACTAGGCGCTATGGGAGGTAAGCAAGAAGGCTATTGGTACATCTGCATGCACTGGAGCACCTATTTCTTCCTCCAACGCAAGATGGGGCTGGGAAGAAGGTGTTGACCTGTATAGAAATAATACATTTAGGCCATTTATTTCAGGGTGGCATATTTCTAGCATTGGTTGAGTTCGGGACCCCGCTCCCAAAATGTGCTAGACACACTGACATATTTTAGGATCTGAGAGGCTACTTTTGTCGCCTTCCCTTCTTTTCTAGATGATACATCAAGCTTTGTTCTGTGACACAGACCATTGCAGCATGTTTCTAGTAGATGTCCAAGCTCTATACACTACTTCCAGATGCATGTACCAGTAAGACACATCCTGAAGAAAAGTATTGGGTGACTGACTTGAGACTCAAACTTGATGACAAGAATTGGTTCAATTGTTGTTTGCAGATGAGTGCTGTGTCCATGAACTACAGACACAAATGTATGCATTACAAATTCCTGACCCATATTTACTATACTCCATTGACTTTGCTACTCATACCCAATAGCTGAATTTATTATCCTGGCATGTAAATGTTCTGGAATTTTTCAGTTCTGCCACAAATATTTAAAATAATTGCAAATATGACTCAAGCCCCAGTACAACTAGCCCTTTGCCTGCACTTCTGGGTTATTTGGATGATATTCCACTTCATGTAAAAGGTTTATGGCACTATAGCTACTACTAACCAAACACAGTGTTGCCACTTTATTGATTAAAGGCCCAGAACCTAAGTCACGACTGGCTACAAGATGCAGCCTTTGGTAATGATTCATCTGACACTGGGTGCTTACTTTAAGGGGTGCTTTGTTTGCAAGTTTATTTTGGTTTTAAAAGCACTTGCTGCCACATCCCTTGCCTCCAGCAAATTTCAGGTAACAATGAAAATGTCAAGATAACTCCGGTGATTAATGTTCTTCCTGGAGAGAGATGGAGTTTGTATAGTTGAGGTTTTGACTGATCATGAAATAGCACAGAGGATCATTGTGCCTGCTACAAAGAACGTGTACCATGCAGATCACAAAGTGCATGTAATGTAAATAGGTCAGTGAGATACTGGTTTTTTAAGAGGCATCCTTTTGTTACTTGCAATTTAGAAGTTAAAATTCTAATATAGAACAGTGAATTATTAACTGTCATCAAAGAACCTCATGCACACTGCAAAGAATAGATTAGAGCATTGATTAATGTTGCAAAAAGGATACATTTGGGTAGAAATCGATTCTTGTTATTAGAAAGAACCACCAACTATGGTGTTCCATTTTCAATTCAGATGTTGTGGTTTCCAGACCAAGCACTCTTAAACTATACTGCCAACTAGTATGGATGACATCTCACTCCTACACCTTGTGGTCCTCCGGCTTATGTACCATTTCCCATATGCTGATTTACAAACGTATGATTGATTGTCTCTGTGTAATGTGTGTGCGATGCAAAGTGTTCTGACACCCTACACTGGTACGAGTGGCACTATATAACTAATGAAATGCCCCTGGAAGAGAGTGCTTATGGAGGCTTGAGGGGCACTGTTTTTATTTATTTATTTACTTTAGTTTTATATAGCGCTGGCGAGACCTGGAGCTATCATAGCGCTTTACATGAGGAGAGTTACATAGGTTACAAGTTACACATTGTTACAGAAGGTACATCAATTACACGTTACATCCGTACGTTCAAGGAGTGTAGAGGGTAAGGGGATAATGTAAAAGGGCGACGGGGAGGGAGATTAAGCGGGGAATTGGCACAGGGAAAACAAACAGGCAGGGGGAGAGAGATTCAGGGGAGAGAGGAACGGAATGGGGGAGGCAAGCAAAGATTGAAGGAGGGAAGAGGTGGGGGTTAGGAGACACAGTGAGGAGACGAGGAAGTAACTGTGTCTGATAACTGTATTTGATGTCTGGCTGGGTGGGAGACGGCTCCCCGCGGTAAATGGATCATTCCCAGTCTTCTGAAGTAGAGCACCAGTGGTTATACTGTAGTTGGCCTTTGAAGATAGGGGCGGTTCAGAGGGGTCCCCTTTGAACCACAGATGTCTCCCTTAAATTTCAGTCCTGTCTGCCTTGAGACTTTGGATGGCAGATCTTAATCTTTAGTGGGGCCATAAACCTTTAGCAGGGCTTCCCAGAGGCCAAGTGTCAACACCTCTCCCCCCAATCTATCCAGCTATGTCCTCAAATGGCAAAGGTCTGTCATTCTAGTTGCTTGCCCAGTGTTCATGTCTGTCTCTGGGGAATGCACTGCTGTGCTCCTCCAGTGTGGACTGGATTCAACTAAAATGCACCCAAAAGAGTTTAGTGCAGAGAAATGACCACTTTCTAGAAGTAACATTTCTAAGCCATTAATGACAAATCCACCATTACCACAAGGGAGGATTTGTCAGTATGAATGCAATGATAGTAAATAACATGAGGCTGCTCCACTGTAAACCACCACTGCAGCTTAACGTAATCTCAGCCATTCCCACATGTTAACCTATAGAGAGAGCAAACCTCATCGGTGGTGAAAACTCACAAAGGGGTGCTTCACTTCCTGGGCAGGGAACACACGTGAATCTGCCCTTCCTTTCACCTATCACTGGTTCTATCACCCACAGGGCTCACCATAGGGGTACTCTAATATTAGTGAAAGGCACCCTCAGCATTGGTCAATGATTTAGAAAGGCCAACCTGAGCACAAATGCAAATGTGCACACCCAGGCCTGCAATGGCAGGCTTGAGACATGTTTGAAAACACCATGAGGCTACTCCCTGCTGTAAGCTAAAACTGTAGTTAAAAAGTCATCCAGCAATTCCCCACGTTGACCCAAGGGAAAAGCAGATCTCCTAGGTAGGAAAAACCCACATAGAGATTATTCACTACCAGGGCAGAAAACAAACATGTGTACCTACCCTGCCTTTACCCTACTATTAGCCCCACCCCCTCATCGCTTACCCTAGGGGTGTTCTAGTGGTAGTGAATGGCCCACTCAGCATTGGCATATGGTTTACAAGTGCCAACGTGGGCATAAGTGCAACTGGGCACACCTAGACCTTCAATGGCAGGCTGGAGACATGTCTGAAAGGCTATTCTTGTGGGCGGCACTATCAGTGCTGCAGCCCACTAGTAGCCAATTCAGTGTCTGCCCTGGATATGTGATATACCTCTTAACACGGTACTCACAGGTTCAGCTCTTAAACCAATCAGGTAAGCACCACTTCCTACCATATGCAGGAAGGGCACACGCGCTTTGACACTGCTTTATAGTGGGAAAGTGCACAGAGTCATAAGGCCTCAAAAAGAGAATCAGCAAAAACCGGGAGGAAAAAAAGCAAAATGTTTTAGGGAAATCCCCTAAGAAGGGCCATGTTCAACACCTACCATGGGCCCCAATTAATAGGGAAGATTGGGAAGTTGCAAACCACACGCAGTCCAAAAGCGGGAAAGAAGCTCTGCTCAGGACTTGAAGATAGGAAAGTCAGAAAATTGACTGTTGGTAAAAAGTGCAATGCTGTAGAAAGGAGGCAACTTGTTCTGCTAATTCTCTAGCATGAAAGCACACTCAAACCATGCCTCTCCTCTGTTCACGGTTACTCTTACACATACAGTTGTGTCATGCCTAGAGGACTGAGAAAGGATCGCTAGCCACCTTAGAACCAAGTGACAGATAAACATGTCATGAAATCACACACTCAGCTTCTGCATTCTGGGGTATTAGAGTGGAAATTCATATATCAAAGAGAAGGAATTAAACATAGTCTAGTACCAGAAGCACCAAACTAATAACACTAATTGAATATAACCCACTGTGGCATGACCAATTGTCAGATAAGGGTGGAGAGGTCTTACCATTGGCAGTTGTATGTCAGAAATCTATTTACATACTTATTTAACAGAAATATCCAGTGACATAAATATCAAAGGCAAAATATTGTTTACAAATATGTCACTCCATTGGGAGTAGATTATATTCTTTTCATGTAGGTTTCTAAAGCACAAGGCTACCCAGAAGGGCCTCCCAGTGCTGAGACATTATACTGATTGCATTGCCCTGAGCGTACAAATGAGCTGAAAAGAGAAGTTTTCAAGAATTTTCTAAATCTTATTTCCAACTCAGTCTTTCTTATTTCTGCCGGAAGAGCATTCCAGAGTGTGGGGGCAAGGAAAATAAGCATCCCCCACCCCTGGTTTTCTTAATCCTAGGGACCAGAAATAGTTGCTGGTTTGTGGAGCGCAAACTTCTTGTAGGGTAGTAGGGTCTTACAATCTCTATGTCAGCTAAGGATCCTTGTGGTGCATTGCTTGTTGAGCAAGACAGAGTGACTTAAACTGGATTATTTTGGATGCTGGAAGCCAGTGCAAGGTTTCCATGGCCGTTGTAGCAAACTGGGATTTTTAATAGAACTTCGGCTGCAGCGCTTTGGATCACCTTGAGTCTTTTCACAACAGATTTGGCGCTCCCCATATATAGAGAGTTTCCATAATCTAATTGTGATAATATCAGACTTGCACAAGCTCCCTGTGTGAAGGTTCGGGCAGTCATTTTAGAAGTGTTCGTAGTATCCAGAGAAGGCCGAAACAGTTTGAAGCTAATATCTTGGCCAGACAATGAAGATAAAAGCTACCCACTAGAACACTAGAAAAAATTTTAAGTCTGGGAGAAGGGAGAGTCAAACTATCAAAGCATGACAAATTCCCACTAGACCTATATTACTTCAATATTGGAACTAAGTGCCCAATGTCTCGACCACCAGCTACTACAGAAGCAACATGTGATTTAATGTATATATTTTATTTCATTGTGTAGTAACTTTTTTCTTCATGGTACATCTACCACATATCTAAAAAGTTGATTTCCATATATTTTTCTCAGAGTTACATATGTACAAAAACCAAAACACATAGCACGCATACATATATGTATATACACACACACACACATATATATATATGTGTGTGTGTGTGTGTACATATATACTTTTTTACATTGTGCATCTCATTGTTTATCTACATCAATAGATTTTTTGTACACATCCCCATATGTCAATTCACTCACCCTTTCAATCAACAAACGACACATTCTCCTCTCCACCTCCCATTAATGTGCCTTATGCCACATACACCTTAAATTACATTAGGGAAAGATCTCCAATAAATTTTGTTATTGGGTTGTGTACTGGGTTTCCCAGACATACAGTCAACGCACGTTTCGGTGGAATCAGATCGTATCAAACCACCTTCAACAGGACCACACGATTGACACCATACCACCTTCATCAGAACCACATGATTGACACAATATCCTGTGGCGAAAACAATTTGGTGAAATCAAGGTTTGGCTATATTTCCTCACTGAAGTTTTTAACTTTGGAGGATCTTGCATGGGTGAGGTTCGATACCCCAACCTTATTCTCAAAGGGCGAAGTTATCACCACCGTATGGAAGAAACAGGACCACAGAGATGCGGTGTGGGTTGAAAAAAACACATCCGCCGAATGTGGGATTGACCTTCATAAACCCTTACCAATGAAATATCCATACATTCTGTTACAACCTCCCCCAATATAGGTAACCAAGAGGGTACTGAGGGGCACAACAGGGGGCAATTGTTGCATGGATAAAGCGGTGGATGAGGGATGAGGCTCCTAATAATCTCATGCACATGAAGACAGGGGGAGGTTTATTGCACCGCCTCCAGTAGCACACACTGGAAGCAGGGTAAGCAAGAGAATCCCGCAACTTAGACACTAGGCTATCATTCCACCATGCCATCAACATCCACCCTGAGAGCAAAAGCCAGCATTTATTTAGTTTCATGAAAAGTGGCTGGCCTCAAAAGCATTAGTACGAGTATGCAAGCAATGGCCTATATGGAGACAAACAATATCCTGTGCCTCCAGGATACCTGTGTCCTTTCCCCATGATCCGTTGTGGTTTCTACGAGACCTTTAAACGGAGAACAGCCATAACAACACGGGGATTACCCCGCACTGCCATTACAACGTGGGGATTACAACGAAAGTCGTTACAACGACTTTCCCTGGAGGGCGCTGTTGGATAGGGAATAGTTTAATTTTCTATCCAACACCTTCCCTACTGTCAACGTGGGCTGGAGTTGGAATAGAAAATTAAACTATTCCACTATCCAGCGCCCTCCAGCGAAAGTCGTTGTAACGACTTTCGTTGTAATCCCCGTGTTGTAATGGCATGCGGGGTAAAACCCTGTGTTGTATTGACATACAACCCTTTAAACTGGCATTCCATCTAAGCCTCTTTGGGTGTCCGTCGGGCAGCCTCTCTATTTTTATCAAACATACAAGCAAACTGGAGGCCACCGCACTCGCTCTTGACTTTACGATGGCCCAAGCAGTCTCCATCACAGTTCTGAAAATAAACCAATAATCAATTGGCCTGACACTTGTTACTTGCTATCTTAATGCATCTAAAAATGCCAAGACCATGTTAGTAAAAGACCTGCATGACAGACCAAAGGCGCTTTTCTCAGACCATCCTCAACATGAAACCATGATTGTAGGAGCCTTTACCATGAGAGGCCTCGTGACTACAGCTGCAACCTCCACTAAACCCAAAGAGGTGATTATCATGCAGGAATTTCTCATAACCTACAACTTGACACCGGTTCATCAGCAGACTGAGGAGAAAAGGAACAAAATGCCATTTTTTCCGCCATGCAAAGGAAAATTGATAAACAATTATGTTTTCCAATCAGAGGGCCTAGCAGGCCAAATGACAAACTTGAAATAGACAATAGACAGACAATCGACCACAGTCCACTAAGGTGCACACTGGACTTAACATCTCAAGCAACGACCAGGAGCAAACACTTGGGCTCCTCAATTGGGGAGGAATGTGTGAACCTAGTGAGGAGAATTAGGTGGAGTCCGGAACACACAGTAGCAGTCACTGCATAGTTAGGCACCCAAGAGGCCAATTTAAGTACAAATCACCCAGAATTAGTGTATCATAAGTGGGGTAACCGAGTCGAAGATCTCAGATCCCTTCTGGTAGGGAAACAATGCAAGTCGACCCACACATAGAATGGCAGGGAATGGAGAACTGAAATCCATCACAATAAACCCTTCATCTCCACAATAAGAGCACTTTACAAAGCCCAGGGAGTACATCAACAAAAGGTCAGTACAAGGCCAGCTGCGGTAGTAAAGCCTATGAGATCAATCCACAAATGAAGAGTTTGGGAACAAAAGGAACCAAAAAGAATAGTTGATTATCTTCCAGCTGCTCAAAGATCAAAACCAAGAGAACATCTGGGATCACATCAACAAACTAAAATACAGACACAGAAAAGTAACAGGTGGTGGGGTATAGATTGCGCAAGTTAATGCAACTAGACGTATCAAAACAGTTTTTTCAATTCAATCATGTATGAGAGTACTCAAAGGGCATTGAACAGCAACCACCCAGCGTTGTTAGATGAGCGCAGACACTGTCTACACACATTTGGTATAAAGCACAAAAACAATGTCCTGAGCAACGCTCATATATTAATGCCAACAATAAGTCCACACAGTAGTCTTCTCCAATGTTCTTCCTGGTACTTTATTATGCCAGATCTTGTCAGGTAAGTACTTCAGTTCTTATTTTCTTTTCAACAACAAATAGCCACAAAGCCAACACGTGTTTTGTCTTTTAGACATTCACCCAAGACTTCCTCAGGGCACGAACAAAAATCTCTAAAGGGTTGATAAATGTATAGTCTCTCTATCTGAGACGATAAGGTGTTGTCATCAAAGCAAAACAGTGCCCAATCAATATGCAAGTCATAAGAAACGGCCCTTTTTTTCCAATGAAGGATATTCTTATCAAAGTATTGAAATTCGTCCTGTTCGAAGAATCAAATTCTGAAACGGAGGTTACACCACACTAAAAATCGGCGTGTTGCTAAACTAAAATACAGTAATGTAGTAAGGGAAAATGGTGCTCAAGAAGCGGCTTGGGGAAGGCATGTGTTGGAATTATACGTGGCTCAGCCCTCAGACCTCCAGCATAGTAGACCCTCTGTGGTAGAGTATCGCAATCAAAATTTCACTTCAGAACCAACAAAAAGGGAGACAACGACTAGGCATCTGAATAGAGATGAAGTAGGGCATGATTCGGACCCACATCTTGACTGGACCCAGAATGCTATCCCAGAATTAACAAATACTAAAAAGGTTGAGGCTATAATCAGGCACATGAAAAATAACAGAGGACCTGTTCCCAATGGCCTTCCTGCGAGCACATTTAACTGTGCTCCGGATACATGGGCAAGGCTGATAACCCAGCTCTTTAACTTTGCCTCTCTAACTGCAAATGTCCCCAAAGCCCGGAGAGGGTCTATTCTGTGCCCTATATACAAGAAGAGGAACAAGACCATAGCCTCAAACTATCACTTTATAGCACTCCTGGACATAGAGGCCAAGGCCTACTCCCACATCCCCATAGATCATCTAGAGACCTGGGTTTGAGAGCATGAAGTCTTGCCATTTTTTCCAATCAGGTTTTCAGGCAGCAGCATCCATAGTGGACAAAATCATAGCATTATCCTTCGTGAGACATCAAGCTGCACATAGCAACAGGTTAGCGCTCTTCTGCGGTCTTATAGATTGATAGGGTAGACTGGGTACCATATGGAGGAAGCTTGATTTTTGGGGCATACCTTCAAGGCTGCTAAGAGAAATATCCTCATTATACACTGGTACATGGATTCGTGTGAAAACAGGACCGGGTACAGTCACACATAAAATCGACATCAACAGCGGTTTAAAGCAGAGCTGTGACCTGGCCCTCCTGCTTTTTAATTTATATAATGCCACCTTAGAGAAAGCCATAGAGTCTGGTTGCCTGGTACCTCCAAAGTTAGGGTGCACCAATTTGCACATTATTCAATACATAGAAGATATTGTGATAATGGATCACACCAAAGCTTTTATCCAACGTGCATTTAATGCTCTGAACACCTACGATGCGGCCAACCACCTCAGGGAAAACCAAGATCAAACAAAAGTCCTTGTAGTTAGAAGATACTGGAACAAAAAGTATTTATCCTAGCATCTGGGTAGCATGAACATTTACACAGCGAGGAAATGCATCTATCTGAGTGTCTGGTTTAGGGTGAACAGTAAACTCCCAGAACTCATGAGGTCTCTCAAAAAGAAGGAGCTGACATCACTTACGGCATCAGTCAACTGAACTCGCTATTATGGAGTGTGTCTCCTGCTCCCATACTCACGGTAATTAATGCAACACTTCTTCCAACCTTGCAGTAGGGTCATCACGCCTACTCAGATGCCCTAGACTCTGACCTGGAGCAAATTCACTTTACCTCTTATAAAAAAATATTTCAACAGCCATAATATACACGTCACTCAAGATTAGGATTAGAATTTAGCTTTGTGAATTAATCATTAGATTTCAAGGCCTCACTATTGAAACATTATCTCAGGACAATAAAGGCTCTGACCAATTCAATAAAGGCCCATCTGAAATGTATCTTTGAGACCCCAGGCAATCCATGGTCCAATCAATTAATGAGCACTAGTAATGAACCAGATAGAGAAATCAGCCCTCAGTACAGTAGATGTTCTATATACAGCCTGGAAAAACAAAAAGAAATAAATCAGCAATTGAAGGCAACCTTCAGGGAGCTAGACTTATCACAATTAAGCCATAAATGCATAAACACTCAGAAAGATACTGCACATGTGACTTTTAGCACTACCAATAAAAGATCTCACTCCAGCTTGGGTAGGCTAAGGAGGAAAAGGGGAATGCAGGTTATGTAAATAAAGACATGAATTATGACTGCACTTGCTATTCTGCTGCCCCAAACTACTGCTCATACTGGCATTTCTCACTCAAGGGTTGTGTGTACATGTGCCAGGAAGCATCCTCAATTTACTTTATGTATACTGCACCATGAGTCATGGTGAGATGTGCCAAATTCCTTAGTGAATTTATGTGCCAGCTTTGCCAATAGCTGTGGCCACACCCTGCCATAACCAAGGACAAAAAATAATAGCAAATTATTTTATCTGTGCTGGGCAGGATAGCTGGCCTGGGGCTGAGTAAATGATCTAAAAGGACTACAGAACAATGTTCACCACTTTGATTCTTGATTCGAGGGGAAAAAGGCTGGAGGGTCATTTTAAATACGCTCAGGTATCCAACCAGTGAATAAGGAGAGGGATTAAATCCAACTAACAACGTTGCTGGCGGTGCGGGCAGCTGTTTTCTGCTTTTTATATGTTTTAATAATTCACCGATTTTCTCTCTTAATCTCATATTTGTATAGTGCACACTGCACTTTCAATATTTAATTTCTACTTGTTTTTATGCCAGTTTTTATGGTTTGTATTGACAAAACACTAAAGCTTACTACTACTACTTGTACTACTTCAATTATTTGTTCAGCCTGTGGAAGAAGCATGAAAACCTGAGAGGAAACATAGAGTGCATGTGGGATGAGGATGGTGCTAAAACAGAGCAGGCCATAGATGGTTAAAGAGCAAAAATGCCCAAATGTGTTTCAAGGAATCTAAGAGGATCGGACGAGATGGGGAGGGACTGATGTAGAAATTACAAAGATGAAAAATGCCAAATAAAGCAGAATGAACGAGCACAAACATGGTATGAGGCCAAAACTGCCCAAATGGGCAGTACATACCTCATCACAGCAGCCCTGCCTACCTTCAGGCAACATAGACCACCCATTAATTGTGCTCCATCATAATCACCGGAAGTTCCGCCTATAGGGATATGGGGGGAATCCTCCTGCCATCATCTCTAGCAGCCAGCCAAACCCTGTATCTGACTTAGTCAAATGTCAAATCACGATTAGATGGCAGATGAACAGAGGAGAACACCACCCGGGATTGGTCCAGCGTTTTGATGCTTTATCTATCAGTAGCATTTGTAGGAAGCATCCCTGAGTGTCCTTGAGACCTGGCAATATGTTTTGGTGTAACCAGAGACCCCATGCACCACTGGATGAAGCTTTTCAAAAGACACCTTCTGCCCTGTCCAGTTGAAAGATCGCACAGTCACCTTCCACTAAGCAGGAGCATTTTCCCCTATTTCCCCCTGGACCATAAGGTGGAAATACGCCATTGGCCAAAAGAACAAGTCATTTTGTCTTAATTACTTCTCTCCCGAAGAGAAGGGATTCATTTTCTAAATTCTTCCAGCTATTGACGTCCAGTAGATTTGAATAATGTCCACCAAGAAAAATTATATTGAATGTTTTGAGGGCCTGAGAGTTTATGAATAATGTTCCCTCATTGATCGTCTTCCTTCTCTTACACTGAGCTCACTTTCTTCTCTGTGCCTTTCACAGCTTTCTTTGGCTAAATTCTGTGGTTGTTTATGTCCCTTCTCCTGCTGGAAAATGGTTCCCACCCCTCACCATCTACTCCGTAAAATAAAACTCTTCAGGTCACTTATGTTACTCTTACCCTCGTCTGATACACCTTAATTCCAGGAGCAAATCAGATACCAGCAGACCCTGCAGCACAGGGGGGCAACCAGCCCTTCAGGTAGCCCCTAACCAGTCAGGGGAGCTCCATTCAGCCGAAGTTCAATGAATATCAGTGAGACATGGACAACTCAGGGGTCCCTTTTCACATTCTGCAGGACGGCCTTCATTTTGGTTACACCACTACTTTAGTTCAGGTTCCCCTATTCATGAACAGACCTTTTCTGGACCAGTTGTTCTCACGCTAGAATGTTAGTGCCCTCAAGATATTTAAATATTTGCTTCATGTCCCCACTAATCTTCCTCTATTCAAACTAAACAGGTTTTAGTGAATTCATGTGTCTGAAAAACAATGTTCATGCAGACATTGTGCTTGCCTGGTAGCTCTATGTAACTCGCTTTAAGCCATCTTTATACTTCTGGAGGAGACTCAAGAACAAGGCTCAAGGGGGCATGGCCATGCCAGCGACCAAGATGGGTGATTGGCTGTGAAGCTCCTCCGGTTCCAATTATCTGCGTTCCGGGCCTCTACCACCATCCAGCCCCATCAAGACTGTCGGAAAATATGGCTAACGAGTCAGTGCTGGTTGATGCCTCTTGACCGGGTGCGGCCCCAGGACAAGGCCGAGTCACAGGCCAGCAAGCAATGACCTAGCATATACCTCAGAGTCCCCGTGGCAGAGGGCCCTCAGACAAGCCTGAGGTAGGGGCTATCGAGCCCTGCTGGGCCACACAGCCTGTTTCACCCGGCGTACCGAATGTCATTTGAGCTCCATCTGCAGCGATTGCCATGATGGAGAGATGGGGGAGCCGCTGTAGCGGAGACTGAGAGGAGCCACAGATCCAGGCTAACGTAAAGGGCTATTGTGATATAGATGGGGCCCATCTATCACCAGTAGGGATGGTTCACTTTCATCAAGAGTGGCAGGTGGCTCTAGACAGGAGAAGTTGCAGGTAAGACTATAGCTGTTAAGGTGGGGGGCTCTGGCGGCGACGGTGGCCGCCTCCAGGGCTGTGGCGGAGTTACAAGGCAATCTGGAAGCAGACAGGTACAGAAAGGTACCTCTGCACGACACCATAGGGGGTGCCAGAGCCAAATCCTAGGAGCCTCATAGGAGGTTCCTGGAAACCGTGTTGGCGCCCCGTTAGTCCTTCGGGCCTGAACAACCGGGGGCTTGCCTTGCTACACTCTGCCCTGAGAGGGGCGTGAGTAATAAGGGACCATGCGTCACGTGATCCGGGAAGAGGATCACTAGAAGGGGCAGCACAGATGGGGTCACCCCAGTGCTGCTTGGCTAATCAGGCGGGTAGGCGGCCCAGTTGGTTGCCTGCCCTTGGGTCGCCAGTAAGATAACCCACGATACTACATAACGGTGTATGTAATAAACCTGCAGCAACTTTACCCAAACAAGAAATGTGTTGTGTGTTTATTTATTAGCATGCATGTACATTGGAGGGGTGGGGAAGGCTGCCAATGGTGATACTATGCGGCTGACCTGAGTCCCTGCCACTAAGGGGGGGTGATGGGTGCCCCGATGATACTAGAGGGCTGCCCTCTTTAGTGGCCCCCTGCAGGAGCCTCGATCAGCCGCAATGCCGGGAGATGTACACAAGGTCACCACCCCTCCCCCCCTTTTCTTCTCAACAGGCATGCATTGCCACAAAGCCTGCGCAATATGGAAAGATCAGGACAGCCTGGGAACATAAACTGGGACATTCACTAACTGACAAAATGTGGTACTATTGTTGTACTGAGACAAAAAATGTTTCCCCCAACCACAGACACAAACTGCTACACTAAGAATGTATACCCAGGGCCTATACTACTGCACGTGGTCGTTGTTACAATCACAGTGGGGGGGCTCCCTCAGGACACCAGGGATCGCGCGTGGTCTTACTAGCGCGCTGCTGAATCAATTAGGCACACTCGGTAATGGGTGTGTGGCGCGGACTGCCCACCGTCTCTGCCCATCTTCATTTTATTTACGCGCTCTTGCCGGCCAGCGTGCGCGCAGGGGCGGTCACGGTGTAGCGCGAGACAGCTGTAAACACTGGTGCGCTAACCGTCACATCCAATCTCAACTCAGTCCTTGACTGGATCTCAAAAGTCTCATGATCCACTTACTTGGCAGTCGATGTCTCTCAGGCGAGTGCTCGGTGGAGGATTTCCCCTTAGGGCGAACCTGGCAGGGCCCTGGCTGGTGGTGGGGGCAGGGACTGGTGTGCTGGGTCCCAGAGGTCGGCTAGGGCTTTCACCGAGGACTTCCAGACTTGCCGGCATCATGATCTCTTCAGGACGGTGGTCGTCAGCCGCTTGGGGTTCACTTTTCCGGCCTCAGCCTCCATGGCGGGGTCTGCGACAGTAGGGGTCTGGTGAGACCTGTCCACTCGTTTGAACCAGGAGACATTACGAGTCACTGTTTCTCGGCCTTCTCGACAGTCACCATGGTCCCTTGTGTGTTGGTCACTGTCCAGTACCCCTGTTTATACCTGGTCCAGAATTTCCCTCCTGGCCTCCTGTCTTTCATGATGACTGTGTCTCCTTGCTGTAATTGGCGAAATGCCACTCTTCGAGCTTGGCTAGCTGTGGTGTTGCGCTGTTCCCTCCTTAGGAAAGGTGCTCCTTTCGTCAAATGGGGGGAAGACCACCCAGGCATGGAGGGGAGGCCGTCTCGGCGGGTGCCGTGAAACATTAGCGCCCAGTGTGCTTGGCGTGTTGAGCAGTGCGGCCTGCTTTGGTACTCGCGCAGGAACCTTTGCAGTTGCGTTGCGCGTACCTGTAGGGATGACGGGATGACGATGCAAGGTCCTCTGAGCAGAATACCCCCTTGAGTGAGGCTTAGTTCGTTTCAGACCCTCCACATATTCATCAGTCTCTCTTTCTCTGGGCTTGACCAATTGTTTGCAGCTTGTAGAAATTGGCACCACAGCCCTCTTTGGATGGTTTCTTGGACTTTAACTATAACGGGGTCTTGTTCCACGGCGGTAGCCACTTCTTCGAGCACCAGTGCCCGGGGACACGTCAGTGTCGCGATCATGTCTAGGAGTGCCTCCGTGTCATTGTTGCTGGGTTGTTCATCACTTTCTCCTGTTATGTCTGGGTGTCTGGACAGGAAATCGGCCGGGTTCTTGGCGCTGGGCCGGTATACCACGTCCATGTCGTAGTGCTGGATCCCGATGGCCCATCTTTCAATGCGTGGCAGCAGGTGGGGCGATGAACCTTTGAAGAGCGGAACCAGCGGTTGGTGATCCGTGACCACAGTGAAAGGGTGTCCGCATATGTAGAAGTGGAAATAGCTGCATCCCCCTCTTGATTTGAGAGTATCGCTTTTCAGTTGGGGATAGCGCTTTGCTGGCATACGCTAAGGCAGCCCATCATCCTGGCTCTTGTTCCTGGGTGAGGATGGCCCCATGGCCTATGAGGCTGGCGTATGCCAAAATTTCCGTCCTCTTTGCCGGATCGAAGTATACCAGCGTGGTGTGGTCAAGGAGGGCTTTCTTGATTGCTTGGAACGCTGTCTCTTCAGCAGGACCCCAGTGCCACATGGCGTCTGTCCTGGTGAGATTTCGGAAAGGCTCTGCAAGAGTTGTGAGGTCCGGAATGAAACGTCCACAGTATGTGGCCATTCCCAGGAAACTGCGGACTTCCGCCATGGAGAGTGGGGCAGCTGCGGTCTTGATCGCTTGGGATTTTCGGTGGATTGACTTGTATGCCTTCTTGGGTGAAGGTGTATCTGAAGAATTTGATTTTTTGTTGGAACAGCAGGCACTTCTCTCTGTGGAGGGTTATGCCGTGGCCTAGGAGTCTCTTTTGGCGGTTCTCACATCCCGGTAGTGTTCTTCCGCTGTCTTGGAGTAGATGAGTATGTCATCACTTATGTTGAGGACGCTTGGTAGCCCTACCAGGATCTCTTTGACAGCGTTGTGGAATATTTCCGCTGTGGAGGTTATTCAGAAATTCAGTCGCTTGTACCTCCGGAGACCTAGGAGCATGCTGAACGTGGTGATGCACCAGCTGTCTTTGGCAATAACTAGTTGGTCATAGCCTGCATTCAGGTCCAGCTTCGAAAACCATCGGGATCCGTTCAGGTTAGCTACGATGTCGTCCATGGTCGGCGTTATGTGGCACTCACGCCGAATGGCCTTGTTGGGAAGGCTCATGTCAATGCAGAGTCTGATCTTCCCTGGTTGGCGAGGTTTTTCTGCAATCACCATGGGTGATACCCACGGCGTGGGCCCGGATACCTTCTCTACGACCCCTTGATCTTCGAGCTTCCGCAAATCTCCCTCTATCAGAGGCCGTAGTTCGAACGGGAATCTCTGGTGTCGAGGGACTGTTGGCGGGACAGTCGGGTCTATGTGCAGGAGGATGGGTTCTCTCTTTATCTTCCCCAGTCCTTTAAACAGGTCTTCGAATTGACTCAGTAGTTCTTCCGTCTGGTCTGCTTGTATCCTTTTAGCAAACATCACCAGACCCAGCTCTTCAGCTGTATGGCTACTGAGCAGCGTGTCCACTTCTTGGTTGATGATGTGAATCTCAATGGTCATCTTGACATCTTCTGACCACACTGGCATGATTATTTTACCTTGGAGGGGTACTGGTGAGTCTCTTCCGTATGCAAAGATCTGTGCTTTCGACGGTCTCAGCTCTAGTCTTGGTCTTAATTTGTTGTACTGCTGGATTCCCATTACTGTCACTGAGACACCGGTGTTGATTGCCGTGTTGACATCTGTACCTGTGACCTGTACTGTGCAGCGGGGCTGGGGTTGCCTCCGGCTCTTCAGGGCCCGGGTGAACGTGATCAAGTACGTTTCTCCTTCGTCTTCTGATGTGGACTCGTCTTGTTGGTAGGTTGTGGGTTTCTTCTTCTTCCCTCCGGGGTGTGATGCAAGTGAAACTTGTAATAGTTGTCTGACCATCTTCCTCATGTGTTTTGGTCTGTTCTCTTCTCTGCACTGCGTTTTCTTTCTACATACTGACGCGAAGTGGTTCGCAATGCCACAGTTGGTGCAGGTCTTTCCTTGCGCCGGGCATGCCTGTGCAGGGTGGTCTTCGTACCCACAGTACCCACATTGATTCTTTGGGGGTTGTGGCTGGCGATCATGAGGTCTGTAGGTCCTATCTCGTGTCCTGACTGTGTCGGCTTTCTCAGTTTTGGCTGCGACGCCTTTTTCCACCCCTCACACTAGCGCCATGTCCATTTCCTCTGCTCACGCCGCCGACAGATCGTGCGATCGCGCCAGTACAATGATGTCATTCATCAGGATGTTCGGTTGCCTGAGTATGAGGCCACATAGAACTTTGATGCAAATTCCAAGAATAAGCTGGGCTCTGATTTCCTCTGCGGCCCTGTCTCCCGTGAGGTGGGTGGCGGCTAGTTCCCGGAGTCGTGCGTGAAAAGCGTCTACTGACTCGAACTCTCTTTGCTTGGCTTGCCGGAGCTTAAAGTTTTCGAAGTCTGGGTTCATTTGCGGTCAAAGTGGGCATTTAGGGCTGTGACCGCCGCCGCATAGTCGTCCGGGGGTCCTGTGTTTGGTAGGTGCTTGAATAAAAGGTAGATTTCCTCCCCTGCATAGTGGAGTAGCAACAAGCGTTTTACTGCACCATCCTTTTCCCTCGTGGCGATGAAGTCGTTTTCTAGGTGACCTAGCCAGGTCGGCCAGCGCGGCGCAGCCATGGTGGGGTCTGCCAACTCGCTGAATGGAGGCAGGACTCTTGAGGGCGGGTGGTGGGAGCTGCTGGCGCAGGGGCCTGGGCGGCGTTATCTTGATCTCCCATTGCACTAGACTTAGATGCAGAGTGGCGGCTTGCCGAGGACGCTGGTGTCTTGTGGTGGACGATTGCGTAAGATTTGGAAATCGTGAGGGCTTGCGCGTTTTCAGTGGTGTGCCACTCACCAGGCTGGGGTGGGCCAGTGCTGTGCTCTTTAGCTCCCTTAGGACGTCTGCGGTTTGCCCTTCGTGGTGTGGGGCTTCTGTGACAGGTGGGGGGGGGGGCAGATGTGCCTGAAGACTGTGCCCAGGGAGAGCTGCTTGCAACAGGCTGGGTCATGCAGGGTGTAGGCTGTTACCCTATGAAGCAGGGCAGAAACAGCTTGTGCTGCCCCCTGGAGCAGGGCAGGATCAGCGTGTGTTGATCCCACCCTTTGTCGCCAATGTTACAATCAAAGTGGGGGGGGTTCCTTCCCGACACCAGGGATCGCGCGGCCTAACTTGCTCGCTGATGAAATAATTAGGCACACTCGGTAATGGGTGTGTGGCGCGGACTGCCCGCCGACTCCGCCAATCTTTATTTTATTTACCCGCTCACATCGGCCGGCGTGAGCGCAGGGGCGGTCACGGTGTAGCGTGCACCGGCTGTAAATGCTGGTGCGCTAACCGTCACAGTTGTCTCAATGCCCTAAATGTCATTCTGACGAGACAAATTTAACACATTTGACATGAACATGCTCGCCCATCAGGGCATACTGGTTAAGGATCTTTTCACTTATGTCCGCTATAATAGGAGTTGCGGTCACACCCATCTCTTCCTTGCTCTTTTGGGATATGTTCACGATTTCCCGAAAGGGGCGTGCCAATTCACTGCCATTGCAAAGCGAGAATTGACATTATTATGGAGCAGCAGAATTCGACCTACTGATGGATGAAGGCCATGATTTACTGCGACACAACTTGAGAAGCATATGCTATGTTGCCACCTCCCACCGCAAGACCCACAGACATATGGCAGCCACTCCGGGATTACCTGTTGGCAATGGACTCCCACCCAGCAGAAGACCTTTCCGAAACTACCGTCAATGTCTAGGGCCCCAAACTGTCTGACCATTGTTGTTATGCTCGATGGATAATCATCACCTCACTTCCAGCACTCATTACTGTAGTAACTTTCTGGACACAAAATGGGTTGCAGTAGAAGGTTTATTTGGAGAGAAGACAGCTTAGACATCCACCTCACAGGAAAACCTCAACACATCTCCCAACCGCCACTACAGAATCCCCCAACACAGAATACACCCAAAATTCTGAAACCATGTTCCAATACTGGAACACCACAATTACCTGTTGCATGTATCTGGTTTAAACAACCATCGTCACACTTACCAGACTGTTGCTATGTAGATGCTGCTTGACCCTATTAGCCCTTTCCGGTGCAATTTGTTATGATGTGTTGTTATGACAACTACAATGACAAATACAGTTTTTAAAAAAAGAACAAGGCTCAAATCTCTGTATAAAGCTTGACCATTTATTTATACAGGTGAGGCACACTTTCCCATTTCTGAGGGATACACCCCTCTCTGGCATGCCTGTGGCTTCAAGCACAGCCCAATTTTGAAATTTTGAGGGGGCTCCATCTTTGTTTTTGCACTGAAACCCTAATTACACCCTTTCTGACTGTTCTTTTAAGTTTTCCCAAAACACAATCTGGCTGAAAGGTGACCTTCACGTGGAGTGATTGAGCTCCATGCAAGGACAGATGACCATGGCTACCTCCTTTAATGGCAAAGTTATTGAAAGTGGATTTATATTGTCAAAAGCCAAACACCTGTATTAAACGCCAACCACACACAACAAAAACCAAACCAAGGAAATGAAAATCAAGATTATCAATGGTATTGAAAGACACATCCTTTGGTGCATTGATCAACCACTGTTCCTACAGTAACGCAAGAAACGGAATGCTGTATTCAGAAAACCCTGGCACAAAAGAACCTTTCTTTCTAGGTGAAGCATTTTCCCAGTGAACCATAACATTCACCCGGTGATGTCATAAGTATACAACAGTGTTTGTCAGTCATCATCATGTTTAAGGCATTGCACCATTAATGCATTTTAAATAGGCATTATGTTATGTTTAAGGTGGTCTATTGTACCTTTCTTACCAGATGAAATCGCCATATATTTGATCATTAAAGCAGTGTCCTACTTATTAGGCCCAATATAAGGTCCCAAATTATTTGCCTAAAGATTAATCCTTGTGTTTTTATGGCGGACTTACATAAATACATAGATGTCAAGTTCTTGATGTGTTGCAATCTGTTGTCCTGCAACTGGCTAGTGTGCATTGCTATGTCGATCAACAATAAGGAGGGTCATTCTGATACTGAATGTGAGCAAAATGAAGGCCATATCTTCCCACTAAGGGTAACCTTAGTGAGAATGCCATGTGCAAGAGACATTCTACAACTTTTACACTTGGTCAGAATTGGTCGCATGTAAGTATATACTGGCAGTTGCATCAAACAAAATAGCTCCCGGTAAAATAGCGAATCGGTAAAACAGGCTGTTACTAAACGCAAAACCTGAAATCCCAATGCATCATCCCCATTACCGAAAAAAATAAAGAATCGCAAAATAACCCATGCGGTAAATTACTGAATTGCAAATTAGCTAATCGTTAATACCGAGAATGAAATCTGCCCCCCGGAAATACCGAATCACTATTAAGAAGTCGCTACGGTATGCACCAAAAATCGCAAATAACGAAAATGCTCGAAATCGCTATTTAGCATGAGCAAAATAAGGGAAATCTCAACCAGGATGTAAAGTTGATTGAATGCAAATAAAAAAAACAAAAAAAAACAAACAAACAAAGACAGGTGGAAACAATCAGAAACCCTTCAAATATGCCTCTCGAGACCCTGTATGTCTTCCAAAATTGCAGCTCTCTACGTGCTTGCTATGAGGATGAGAATCAATGCTGCTGCACAGCGCAGGAGGAGGATCCAGGAGAGGGTGTTCAGGGTACACATCACATTGCTGGTCCAGACAGAGGAACTAATCAATGACAAGTACAAACTGAATCGGGCAATGATCATGCGCCTCATTGCTGACCTAGAACCACTACTGCAGCACCATACCTGTAGGACCAACGCCATCCCTGCCCACATCCAGGTCCTATGCAGCCTGCACCTGCTGGCGTCTGGAAGTTTCCAGGGGGTTGTAGCAGGAGCCGGAGGTGTGTCGCAAAGCGCACTTTCACGCTTCTTCCACAAATTCCTAGATGCCATGCTGACAATGAGATACATACCCACATCACCTTCCCCACAACCCCACAGCATTTGAACCGCACCAAACATGACTTCTACCAGGTGGTACAATTTCCCCATGTGATAGGATGCGTTGACTGCATGCATGTCTCCATCTGTCCCCCCTCAGCCAACGAATACATATTCCGCAACCGGAAGTCCTAACACTCCATTAACGTGCAGGTCGTGTGCAATGGCAAGCACATCATAACGGACATCGTAGCACAATTTCCTGGAAGCAGACACAATGCATACATATTCCGACACAGTGGCGTCCACAAGCGTCTGCTCAATGGTGAATTTGGAGAGGGACACCTACTAGGTACATACTAATGCCTCATCATTAACTCCATCCTCACATATGTAATTGTATTCATGCCGCTAACCCTTTGCTCCCCACCCTGCAGGTGGCAGCGCCTATGCCTTGTGTGAATATCTACTCACTCCCTACCTCAACCCAGCAACACCTCAGGAGCAGTGCTACAACGCAGCACATATCAGTAACAGGAATGTGGTAGAGCGAACCTTTGGCATCCTCAAGAGTCGCTTCCGGATTCTATACAAGACAGGAGGTGCCTTGCAGTATGACTCAGTGACCTGCTGCTGGATAATAGCGGTGTGTGCCATGCTGCACGACATTGCCACAAGAAGGGGGATAGAGGTGAAAAGTAATGACGACTTTCGTGCACAGCAACCCCCCCAACACCAACAGGCACACGTGCCTAACACAGCTGAAGGTCAAAGGAGGCAGACATACATCACACAACATCACTTCTGAGACAGGTAAGAAAGAGCCATCACAACATAATCTGGTGTGCAAATGTTTAATGGCCATGAGCACATGTCAGGTGAATATAAATAATACGTCTACATGATGCAGACTCAAAACACAGGTGAGGATACATGTCCGTTGTCATCACAGGAGTATCTTGTAGTAGTGTAGGTGGCCCATGGTTACATCACCATGTCCAAGGACCCTATGGAACATGGCTATTTGCGCCTCCCACGTACCCCCAGCCTCCTGTCGCGTGACGCCTCCACATCACCACGATGTGTGTCAGTGGCTATAGAGCTGCACGAACTGCGCCTCCTCTCGCTGGCCTCCGGCACAGAGATGCTGCTGATGCTTGATGCAGCCATACTCCCCTCCTCCACTCCCAAACTGTTGGCACTAAAAGTCCCAGACTGCAGATGCTCCACTGCAGTGGTCACTTGACCCAAGGCCTTTGCCACATCTCCACAGTAATGGCCCAAGTCGACCTGCAGGGACACAGATCTCCGTGACAGTACAGCTGTGCTGTTGCAGAGCTTTGTGATGGCCCTAATGGAGGCATTGGAACGGAGCAAGTTCTGGCGATGCCTCCTGCGCTCGCTCTGTTGCCCTGCTATGACGGCACGTGTGAGTTCCTGTAGGCACAGTTTTATGTCTCTGTTACCATCAGCAATGGCTGTGGTCATTTCACGCACAGCGTCTGTCATGGTGCCCATTTTATTTGCCAATTTTGCCATGTTGATGTTAATAGCACCCACGTGTCTCCCCTGCAGGTGCTGAACCCGCAGCATCCGTGACTCAACCACACCGTAGCCATGTGTTGGCTCCACAGATCTCTCTGCATCTCTTCCCAGGGGCCTGCCACGCTGTCGGACTCGGACACATGCTGGCGTTTGAGCTGGCGGAGTGACAACTGACTGCCGTGGACCATTTGTGGCTGCTGGCATCTGCTTCGTCGCCATCACCTGCAGGGGGGGGACATTTGCCCTGCGGCTTGGTGGTGTTGTCCGCGGTGGTGGTGGTGTTGCCTGCGTAGTGGTGGTGGTGTTGTCCGCTGTGGTGGTGGTGGTGATGGTGGTGGTGGTGGTGGTGGTGATGGTGGTGATGGTGGTGGTGGTGATGGTGTTGGTGGTGTCGTGAGATGACGTCCCTGCGGAGTCTCTGCATCGGTCCCTGCCGGGGTTTCTGAGATTATGAGGCGTCCACTGTCATCTGAATCCAGGGGTGATGCATCTGTGTGTGAAACAGTGCATTGTTATTATTTTGCCTGAATGTATATGTGTTGCATACTTCCAACTACATAAATGACATATTTGGACTGACTATTGGCCCAGTGCTGCTGGTCTCATTTCATTTACATTGGGGATCATACATGCACACTTTGATGATATGACTACAACTCCCATGATGCAACACTTTGGTGAGGGTATATGCTTTAGGCACTACTACATATGCATTGTGATTGGCCTGGGAGAATGGGCAGGGATAGACAACACGTTGCGTATCTGCATTGTCATACATCTCACCTTGTTCTCCTGCCGCAGCGCCGGAAGTGTCCAATTGGGTGACCCCCACAACTGCTTCAGGCTCAATGGTACCCTCAACAAGGTCCTCAAGGGCTGTGTTGGGTGTGACATTGGATGTTCCCCCTCCTGTGCCAGCTGCATCCTTCACCCTTTCTGCAATCCTCTCCTTCACCCTTTTCCTGAGGTCATACCACCTCTTTTTCAGGTCGTCTATGCTGCGGTGGGTGACTCCTACAGCATTTACCCTCTGCTTGATGCGCAGCCAGATCTTGCGCTTCTCCGCCTCAGGCACCTTTAGGGACAGCTTGCCAAACAGCCTGTCATGTTTGCTGCTCACACCCTCGATTAGAAGTTCAGCTTCTTTGTCTGAAAACTTCCTCTTTCTGGGCGTGTCCTTTTTTTGGGGTGCATCCTTTTCCGTCCTGGAATGCAGTGGAATTGCTGGTTTGTGGTATCACTGTTTCCCTCCTCAGCTCCTGTGCTCTGCCTCCTCCTCTGAGCTCCTCAGGGCACTGAATGAAGCATGGGCTGGGAGACTTCCTGGTTGTGATGTCATCAACCTGCTTCCAACGTGACCTTTTTTTGCGAATTCGCTAATACCGAAATCGCAAATTCGGTATTTGCTAATTCGGCAATTGCTATTCTTTATTTTGGACTCTCGCTACTGTGGTTTCTGTATATTTCACTGATTTTTTGCGATTCGGTATTAAATACCGAATCTGTTGATGCATCGCGGTATGCGAGTCCTTATTTGCGATTCCTTATTTTTCGCAAATAAGGAATCGTTTTACCGAATTTTGATGCATATGTCCAATAACTCACAAAAATATAATCTAACATAAAAATTGTTTCCTGAATATTGTTCACTGAAATATCATCCACTTAAGTGTAGATTGTATTTAATTACCTTCAATATGGCGGTATGGTTGTAAATGTAGATATTTATAACACAATATTTTTCCCAGACTATATTTAGTATATGATATTCCAGTACTATACAGAAAGAAAGAAAGAAAAAAAAGAAAGAAATGTATTGTATAGTTAATAAAAACCTTTACAAAAAGATAAAAAAGAAAACAACCAGAATACAGATAAAACCATATATAAATATCACAGATGCCAATGATGCTAGTCCTGCTAGGACTTAATGCATCTTTTGTAGCAGGCTCCTAAGGAGAAAAATTAAGCGACAAACAGAAAAAGAGACCTCAGACCTTATACCAAACAGTGCATGAAAAATAACTATGAAAGGTTGACAAAATTCTTTAAAAACGTTTTTAAAACGGTGGACAAAGTTCTTTAAAAATAGTTGAAGCAGCAGACAGGCACAAAGTGGGTCCAACTTGAGTAAGACTGTGAAGTAGTATTCAAATGCCGCTAAGCACAGAACTTAATGTGTGGAGTGGGTTCTCTTGCTCAGGGTGTACTGTGTGTAGCCCAAGAAAAAAATCAAATAAATATGTTCTAGAAATGCGACAAGTTCAGCTGGCCCCTTATAGGCAGATAGTAATGGCAGGAGGCGTGGAAGGCAGAGTTTTTGGCGTTTGAGAGGAAAGTGGTTCAGTATTAGTACAATTGGCTGAGTCCAGTTTTCTTGCTGGAGTTCAAAGGAATTTTACAGTTTTAATATTTAATGATGAATTTGCTGGATTCAGGCTAGCGATGACTGCTTGCTGGCATGTGTGCTCCCCTAGCCGAATAAAGTCAACTCAGAGAAGGGTTCTGCTTTGCTGCATTACTTAAGGACAAGCACATAGAATGTGGCTTAGACTTTGTTTACCTTGTCCGCATTGGTGGCAGCTAATATCGTAGGTGTCTAGGCGTGCCAGGGCGGAAAGGGAGCACGAAAATTAAACTCACCCATTTTTAATGCCACAAGCCGCCGTTTGATCCATATAGGTTAGGTGCCAGTGATGTAGCACTGCTGTTTAAGTAAAGAGTATGATTTTATGACTGACCAAGCATGAGAGTGCTTAGATAAAGTTGTCACATCTTCCAGTTTTAAGAGATTTTTAGCTGTGTGGGCTGCTAATACAAATAATACCACCATACAGTCAAACTGCATTCAAATGCACTGGTCAGAGGACACATAGTCCACATGTCAAAAGTCGCCTGATGTCACTTTCTGTGATGCCGTTGGGCTACAGACCATTTGATGTCACTTCCTGTGATGCCAATAATAGGTCAAAGGGCATGTGATGTCATTTCTGCTACTCCTGGTATATTAATGAATCGACAACCATTCTGTTTTTTCCAATAGAATTTGTACTTTTCGGTATATGATAATTTGATATTTCAGTGTAACAACACCTTTTTTGGGGTACTATTAAAAATAATAATTTTAGCAATATCATACTTTATGCTTACGTTTATTAAACTCCGGAGCTTGAAGGCTGAGCCAACCCTGATGAATTGCAAATGTAAACTACAGGATAAACTCACAGATCTCAGTGACATGTTTTAGCTCACTGACTATTGGTACAACTGGCAAATATTACATCTTCTGCTGACTCCTACAACCTTAGGGAGATTACTGGACTTGTTCAGGAGCAGCCTATAAGCAAAGGCAATTGAACATCTCATCATTACACTCAGAGGTTACATTCACTTCTAGGACTAAAGCTAATCTGCTCGTAGAACTTAGAGACCTGTCGGTATTAAGCGCTCTATAAATCACAATTAACAATAACAACTATTATTCGTGCAGGTGGGGATGAATACTTGTGTGTCAGAAAAGTAATGCTTCAAACTCCATCACATTCAAGGAGACAAGAATATGTTCAGGTAGACCGTGATATGGAGTTTTAGGGTTACATTCATAAAGGTAGGCTTAAACTTCAGGTCCAAGTTTACCTTTGTGAAGTGGGCCCTAAGTTCAGACCTGAAGTCTAAGTTTAGACCTAAAGTCTAATTTAGGCCAGAAGTCTAATTTTACCTTTGTGAATTGGGCGCTTAGGGTAAAGGTCTATACTTACACTTCAGGTCAAAGTTTACCATTGTGAACTGGGCCCATTGTATTGTTGGGGCCAAACTATTCCACTATTGTGCACCTTTCACAAAAACTTGCTACTTCAGAGCCTGCAAGGTTGGTGGCCAACACAGATTTTATTTGTGTGAATAAGTGCTATTTTGCACTGTGCTACTGGTTGCTGCCTTTTTAAAGTGACAGGACATTTTGGTGTGGCAGATGCACTGCATGCAGTCCCTCTGGCCTGTTCCTTTGCCATCACAGTGTTTTTGTTAAGTGCTAAGGCAACTGAAGGATGCGCCATAATTCTGAAGAAACCAGGAAAGACGTGTAAATGGCAGACAAGAAGAAGTAGCTGGCAAAGCCTTTATAGCTATGGGAGGGTACACACTGACCTAAAAACATGGGTTCTTAAGATGTTTCTGCAAAATTTCGAGGTCCACCACACGATGAAGAGGAAAAGGAAGAACATTTCAAAGGAAATAGTTTTGATGGTGGAGAGACATTCCTCCAGACTTTGCATTTTGGAAGTGGACCTCATGCTCCCGGCTAAGGGGTGTGTGGTAAACAACTTGGATGGGTACCTAAGAGGTAAGGTATGTATTGTATTGTCTTGCAGATCAGGCAAATTGGTTTAAGTTTAATCTTTGTTTGAATGGCAGACAATCAAGGGACTTCAAGCCTTGTAAGATGTGGTCAAATTTTCAAATACCAGAAATGAAACAGGTGGCAATCTTATGCACCCTTTTAAGTGTGCACATCATTTTAGGCGGAGAGACTCACAAATTCCTTATTTCCATAATAAGTGATGCATTTTTGAGTTTACAGACAGGTGAGGATCCTGTTGGATGTATCTGGTTGAAACCACCACTGTCACACTTACTAAACTGTTGCTATGTAGATGCAAATTGACCCTATTCGCCCTTGCAGGCTCAATTTGTTATGATGTGTTGTTATGATAAGTAAAATGACAAATAACCTTTTTTTAAAACAGGAACAAGGCTCAAATCTCTGTATGAACCTTCATCATTTATCTATACCACTGAAACACACTGTTCCTTTTCTGAGGCCTAAGCACTTCCCTAACATGCCTGTAGCATCAAGCACTGCCCAATTTTGACTTGTTGAGGGGGGTCCAACTTTGGTTTTGAACTGAAACCCGAATTTCAACCTCTCTGAACGCTCTTTTAAGTTTTCCCAAATCTCAATCTGTCTGAAAGGTGACCTTCACAGGAAGTGACTGGGCTCCATGCAAGGACAGGTGACCGTGGCTAACTCCTTTAGTGACAAAGTTATTTAAAGTGGATTTATATTGTCAAATTCCAAGCATCTGCATTAGATGCCAAGAACAACATTAAACTCTAAGCACAACACAACAAAAACCAACCCAAGGAAATTCAAATCAAGATTATCAAGGTAACGAAAGACAAATCCAATAGTGCTTTGATCAACGTCTGTTCCTATAGTAACACAAGACTTGTCGTGCTTTATTAGGAAAACCCTGGCATAAAAGAACCTTTCTTTCTACGTGAAATATTTTCCCTGTGAATTAAAACATTCACTTAGTGATGTTTTTAGAAACAGTGTTTCCTGTTCGTTGCCTGATTTGTTCCTAAGATTGTCTGTATTGAGGAAGTTGGCAAGCTGCCAGTTCTACCTGGATGTGGCTAGTCACATCTTTAACCCTGACTTCCTGCTCAGCTTCAAAGCACCAGTTCTGGGCGAGTCCCTGAAACCATAGACAAAGCATTTCAATGAGAAAGAGAGCAGGGGCAGCCCCAGGGGCGTAGCAAAGTCTTAGGGGGCCCCCTCCAAAGTATGGTGAAGGGGCGCCCATACCCTCATTCTGACACTGATTATGTGCAAGTGTCATGCCTCACGCCACACATCACACAACTTCAGCATGGGTTAATGAGGCAACTCTCTTGAAGATAATACTAATAACCGTAAGTGTTCAACGTGCACTGTATTCATCAGAACTCTTAGTAAAATGGTATTAAGTAGGTTACAGTGTAAGGAATGTGGAAATGTAAATGAAATCCATTTGCTCAGAAGAGAAATGGTCATCACCTCTACCTTCACCTCATGATTAAGTATTGTGTTTCCCCCCTCCTAGTATACAGTTATCTCAACATTTAATTTGCTTTTTATAGAATAATATATCTGGTGAAGTGTCCTTTACGTACCACTAGTAAAGAAACAGAAGCAACTTTATGAGCAAACTTGAAATTAATAAATACACTGATTGTAAAAGAAGAAACACTTTGGATCCAACATCATGGTATGCATTTATTCCCCACTCAGAAGGTTTGGAGACAGTTGAAAAAATCTTTCTGGAGGCAGTCATAAGAGACCCAGGGCCACATGTACAACACGCAAAATAGCCCTTCGCAAATTCCGAGTCTTTTGTGACTCGCAATTTGCGAAGCGCTATTATGCACATACAACAGTGTTCATACACTGTTTTGCGATTTCCAATGGGGTCTCAAATAGAGAGGCTCATGAATATTAATGAGTGTCTCGCAATTTGCGACCCCATTGGGAATGGCAGGCCCTCCCAGGTATGGTGGCCTGCTGGGCTCAGCAGAACACCATGTCTGGGACTGCTTTTGAATAAAGCAGTTTTTTCCCAATGCAGCTCATTTTCCTTAAAGGAAAATGGGATGCATTTAAAAAGTACAAAATTAAACGTTTTCGTTTCATTTTTTAAGGGCAGGCATTGCCCTTGTTTTGTATACGGTCTGAGGCCTCTTTTTCTGTTTGTCGCTAATTTTTCTCTTTAGGAGCCTGCTACAAAAGATGCATTAAGACCTATTAGAACTAGCGTTATTGGCATCTGTGATATTTATATATGGTTTTATCTGTATTCTGGTTATTTTCTTTTTTATCTTTTTGTAAAAGTTTTATTAACTATACAATAAATTCTTTCTTTCTTTTTTTCTTTCTTTCTTTCTTTCTCTATAGTACCGGAATATCATACACTAAATATAGCCTGATAAAAATATTGTGTTATAAATATCTACATTTACAACAATACGGCTATATTGAAGTTAATTAAATACAATCTACACCTAATTGGATGATATTCCAGTAAACAATATTCAGGAAACAATTTTTATGTTAGATTAGATTTTTATGAATTATATACTTACATGCGACCAATTCTGACCAACTGTAAAAGTTGTAAAATGTCTCTTGCACATGGCAACCTTAGTGGGAAGGTATGGCCTTCATTTTGCTCACATTTCCTGCTGGATGAAGTCAACTTAGAGAAGGGTTCTCCTTTGCTGCATTAGTTGAGGACAAGTGCATAGAATGTATCTAAGAGTTTCTTTACCTTGTCCGTATAGGTGGCAGCTAATATCGTAGGTGGCTAGGCGGTGCCAGTGCGGAAAGTGAGCACGAAAATTCCACTCACCCATTCTTAATGCCACAAGCCACCATTTGATCCATATAGGATAGGTGCCATTGCTGTAGCACTGCTGTTTAAGTGAAGAGTATGGATTTATGACTGAGCACGCACGAGATCACTTAGATCTCATGTCTTCCAGTTTTGAGAGTTTTCTGGCTGTGCAGGCTGCTAATACTACTAATACTACTATACAGCCAAACTGCTTGAAAATGCACTGGTCAGCGGACACATATGCCACGTGTCAAAGGTCACCTAATGTCAGTTCCTGTGATGCAGTTGGGTCACAGACCATGTGATGTCACTTCCTGTGATGCCATCAATAGGTCAAAGGGCATGTGATGTCACTTCTGCTACTCCTGGTGTATTAGTGAATCAACATCCATGCTGTCTTTTCCCATAGAATTTGTACTTTTTAGTGTATGATAATTTGGTATTTCAGTGTAACAACACCCTTTTTTGGATAATAATAATAGTAAAAATAATCATTTTACCAATATCATACTTGATGCTTAGGTTTATTAACCTCCACAGCTCGAAGGTTGAGTCAACCCAGACGAATTGTAAAAGTAAACTGCAGAATACACTCACAGATCTCAGCGGTATAGCTTACTTACAATTCTTACAACTTGCAAATATTGCATCTTCTACTGACTCCTACAACCTTAGGGAGATTACTGGACTTGTTTATGAGCAGCCGATAAGCAAACTGAATTGAACATCTCGTCATTATTATTCGTAACAGGTGGGGATGGATGCTTGTGTTTCAAAAAAGTAATGCTTCAAACTCCATCACATTCAGGGAGACAAGAACATGTTCAGGTAGACCGGGATATGGAGTTTTAGGGCTCAATTCATAAAGGTAAAGTTAGACTTCAGGTCTAAGTTTACCTTTAGGAAGTGGGCCCTAAATTTAGGCCTGATGTCTGAGATTAGCTCTAAAGTCTAAGTTTAGGCCAGAAGTCTAAGTTTAGACCTGAAGTCTAAGTTTATGCCAGAAGTCCAAGTTTACCTTTGTGAATTGGGCGCTTAGGGTAAAAGTCTATACTTACACTTCAGGTCAAAGTTTACAATTGTGAATTGGGCCCATCGTATTGTTGGGGTCTACCTATTCCAATATTATGCACCTTTCACCAAAACCTGCTACTTCAGAGCCTGCAAAGTTGGGGGCCAACACAGATTTTATTTGTGAATAAGAGCTATGGTGCACTGTGCTACTGGTTGCTGCCTTCTGAAAGTGACAGGACATTTTGGTGTGGCAGGTGCATTGCATGGAGTCCGGTCGGCCTGTTCCGTTGCCATTGAATTGTTTTTGTTAAGTGCTAAGGCAACTGAAGGATGCACCGGAATACTGGAGGAACCAGGGAAGAGGTGTAAATGGCAGACAAGTAGGAGTAGCAGGCGAAGTCTTTATAGCTATGGTAGGTTAAAAGCTGACCGAAAAAGGTGGGTTTTAAGATGTTTCGGCAATATTCTGAGGTCCACCTTACAATGACCGGTGCAAGAGGTCTCTGCCGTGGCCCCTCCTGCTGCTGCCTCCGCTGCCGCCCGGGTCCCAGTGGTGTGAGTCGGGCTGCGAGGCTGGCGGCAGGATGCATAGGAGCAGCGTGGACACCATCTCCGGCACTGCCGGCTACCTGATCGGCCCCCGCCGCGGGCACTGCTGCCAATCTTGCCCATGCTGCAAGCGTGTCTCTGCCGTGGCTCCGCGGGCACTCCTGCCAATCTAATCCTGGCTTCTCCACTTCACCAAATTGTTTTATTCGAGCGAATAGCACATTCTGTGCCACAAATCCCATCACAGCCAAATTCAGGGTGCGCAAAAAGACCAACTGCAGCCACATTCGAATGAAAGAAACTACGCCACGGCCTCTCCTGGACTTCTTAACTTTTTCTTTTGTCCTGGCTGCCATTTTGCTGCTGATCTCGGCCGCTTTTCTCTGGACTCTGACCCGCCATCTAGTCCATTCCCTCGTCCTTTAACCCTTTTCCCCTTGACAATCCTCAAATGTTTCTTCCCTTTGCTGATCTGCCTTTTCTCCATACCATTGTATCCCTCCCACCCTACCTTGGTGCTGTGACTGCATCCCCCCTCCGACCCCACTTAATGGAACTCTGCTTTTCTGTATATAGAGATAACTCTAATCACTAGTATATGCAGTAGGCCTGTGTACTATCTACCATTCCTATGTGACTCTTAGAGTATATCCACTCGTATCCCTTCCCTATGTATATAGAGATAACTTTAATCACTAGTATAGACCTTTGTACTCTCTACCATTCCTATGTGACTCTTAGGGTATATTCATTCGTATCCCTTCCCTATGTATATAGAGATAACTCTAATCACTAGTATATGCAGTAGACCTGTATACTATCTACCATTCCTATGTGACTCTTAGAGTATATCCACTCGTATCCCTTCCCTATGTTTATAGAGATAACTCTAATCACTAGTATATGCAGTAGACCTTTGTAGTCTCTACCATTCCTATGTGACTTTTAGAGTATATCCATTCGTATCCCTTCCCCATGTATATAGAGATAACTCTAATCACTAGTATATGAAGTAGACCTTTGTACTCTCTGCCATTCCTAGGTGGCTCTTAGAGTATATCCACTCGTATCCCTTCCCTATGTATATAGAGATATCTCTAATCACTAGCATATGTAATAGATCTTTGTAGTCTCTACCATTCCTATGTGACTCTTAGATTATTTACATTCATATCTCTTCTTTCTGTTTGTATCTCTTCCTTGTGTGACTCTACATCTTGTACATTCATTTTTTCTGTATGTATCTTTTATGTAACACATGTAATCCTTAGTCCTTATGTTTTGCAACTGGTTCTTATGTAAAGCGCTCTGACACCTTCGAGTAAAGTTCGCGCTATATAAATTCGCATTAAATAAATGAAGAGGAAAAGGAAGAGGATTTCAAAGGAAATAGTTTTGATGGTAGAGAGAAGTTCCTCCAGACTTTCCATTTTGGAAGTGGACCTTATACTCCCGGCTGAGAAGTTTGCGGTAAACCACTTGGAAGGGTACCTAAGAGGTAAGGTATGTACTGTATTGCCTTGTAGATCAGGCAAAGTGATTTAAGTTTAATCTTTGTTTGAATGGCAGACATTCAAGGAACTTCATGCCTAGTAAGATGTGGTCAAATTTTCTAATACCAGAAATGAAACAGGAGGCAATCTTTTGCACCCTTTTACGTGTGCACATCATTTTATGCAGAGAGACACACAAAAATCCTTATTTACCTAATCAGTGATGCATTTTTGAGTTTGCAGACAGGTGAGGATCCTGTTGGATGTATCTGCTTGAAACCACCACTGTCACACTTGCTAGACTGTTGCTATGTAGATGCAAATTGACCCTATTCACCCTTGCAGGCTCAATTTGTTATGATGTGTTGTTATGACAAATATATATATATATATATATTTTTAAAGAACAAGGCTCAAATTCCTGTATGAAGCTTCATCATTTATCTATACCGCTGAAACACACTGTTCCTTTTCTGAGGCCTAAGCTCTTCCCTAACATGCCTGTGGCTTCAAGCACTGCCCGATTTTGACATGTTGAGGAAGGTCCATCTTTGGTTTTGCACTGAAACCCTAATTGCAACCTCTCTGACCGCTCTTTTAAGTTTTCCCAAATCACAATCTGGCTGAAAGGTGACCTTCACGTGGAGTGACTGGGTTCCATGCAAGGACAGATGACCATGGCTACCTCCTTTAGTGACAGTTATTGAAAGTGGATGTATATTGTGTAACGCCAAGCACCTGCATTAGACGCCAAGCACCTCATTAAAGGCCAAGCACAACACAACAAAAACCAAACCAAGGAAATTAAAATCAAGATTATCAACGTTATTGAAAGACAAATCCTTTGGTGCATTGATCAACAACTGTTCCTATAGTAACACCAAAAGCTTCATGCTGTATTCAGAAAACCCTGGCAAAAAGAACCTTTCTTTCTACGTGAAGCATTTTCTGATTGATGTTTTAGAAACTGTGTTTCCTGTTCGTTGCCTTATTTGTTCCAAGATTGTCTGTATTGAGGAGGCTGGCGTGCTGCCAGTTTTACCTGGATGTGGCTATTCACATCTTTAGCCCTGACTTCCTGCTCCGCTTCAAATAATGGGCGAGTCCCTGAAACCATAGACGAAGCATAACAATGAGAAGGCGAGCAGGTGCAGAGCCTGGGGTATAGCAAAGTCTTAGGAGTGCCCCTGCAAAGTATGGTGAAGGGGCGCCCATACCCTCATGCTGACACTGATCATGTGCAAGTGTCTTGCCACACTTCACACAACTTCAGCATGGGTTAATGATGCAACTGTCATAAAATATAATACTAATAGCCACAAGTGATTAACGTGCACTGTATTCAGCAGAACTCTTAAGAAAATGGTATTAAGTAGGTTACTGTGCAAGGAATGTGGAAATGTAATGGAATCCATGTGCTAAGAAATTAAATGGTCATCCCCTCCACCTTCACCTCGTGATTAAAAACTGTGTTTCCCTCCTCCTAATATGCAGTTTTCTCAGGGTGTAATTTGCTTTTTATAGAATTATATATCTGGTGAATTGTCATTCACGTACCACTACTAAAGAAACAGAAGCAACTTTACGTACAAACTTGAAATTAATAACTACACAAATTGCAAAAGAAGAAATACTTTGTATGCAACAGCACTGTATGCGTTCATTCCCCACTCAGAAGGTTTGGAGACAATTGAAGAATTCTTTTTGGAGGCAGTCATAAGAGACAAATTATATTACAACTACTGTAGTTGTAAAGACAACTCCTTTCTAAAAACATCTGGACTCCCCACCCGCACAGGCACGTGCAAACACGTCCATGATACAATTTAAATACAAATGATTATATTCTCTTCATTTGGGCTGGATCCAGAATACATTTTAAAAACAACATTGAAGAATTGAACTGACCATATCACGGTACTGAGTTTTTACAAACCATTTTTTACACTATACTAATATTTCTATATGGGAAGTCTAGAAATAAAAAAAGCTCAGTTGGATACAAGAACCTTCACAAAGAAAAAAGATAAGAAAAACATGCTGCACAGTTATCGTTTCCTCAAAACAGCCTCTGACCACCTTTTATTTTGCCAAAACCTAAGAGTGAAAAAAAGTTCATTAGATATGGACCTTTGTCAATAGGAGCAAATGAATATGCTCAACAAATTCAGGCCCATATTCATCAAGGTTTTGCATCGCCCTTGAGCCCTCAAGGGGACGCAAGGGCGACTCAAAACCTAAATGAGATTTATCAAGCACGTAAGGCAACCTTGCGTGGCCCTGCATGGCTTTATAAATCTAGAGTAACGCAACGCAGCAACAAACGCAGCCTTGTGTTACTCTGTGGCAGGGAGGCATTAAATGGGTGGTACATACACCCATCCATTCTGACACATTGCCAGATTTACCAATACTGGTAGAACAGAGAATGTGTCAGAATTGTACGCCTCCTCCACCTGAGGTGTAACGAGGAGAAATATCTTTCTTTCTCCTAATTGTTTCCTCTTTCCAAGTGTGCTGCATTCTGCAGCACACTTAGAAAGAAGATAATGCCTCTCAGGATTCTTTTTGTGCAGAAAAGTGCACCTTCCTGTACAAAACCATGTTTGCCTACAACACAGACACCCTTGCACCATGGTGCAAGGGTATTGTGCAAGGGTGCCTGTGTTGGCACTAGACAGCGTTTTGCGCGTCAGCGCAGGCAGAGAGCAAGAATGTGCTGTATAAAGTTAAACATCTTGCCTACTGTTAAATCAGGTTCACCGATGGACTCTTGTTTTATGCGGGTTTTCAGCCTTGCCGATATGTTGACTTCTAAGCTCTTACTTTGAGTAACCTATCCATTGAATCAGCAATATTTTCAGAGGTTTGGAAGCATACCACAGTTCTTATTCACAGAACTTTTCTGAAGATCCAGTAGTCATTTCACATTACTGCCCCTTGTCCTTACTCTCCTACCAAGGACACAATTGGAGAAAGCTAATAATGGACAGCTTTACAGCTGAATAGAAACCAATTCTCTTCTGGATGCATTACAATCAGGTTTCTTTGCCACTCACAGCATGCAAATCACGTTTGTACATATCACTGATAATCTGCTGATGATACTAGACGAAGGTGGCTAGACAGCCCTGATCCTGTTCGATTTATTTGTGCCATCTCAGATTAAATTCTAATTGAACTACTTTTCAAGACTATCATATGCGAAAAGGTCCTCAGATGGCTGTTATCACTTGTATTGAACAAAACACAGGGAGTATCTCTTACTTCATTGTCATCAGCTGCAGTTCCAGTGATGCAAGGTGTGCCTCAGTAATTTCCTCTAAGTACCACCATATTTAACATCTCAATATCCCCTTTAGTTGATTTGATGCACTCTTTTGGCTTTGAGATAATAACGTATTCCTATGACACAAAGGTTTCCAAGGACGTCACCGTCACTAAAGCCAACCTTTGCAAGTTTATGTGCACGGTGGCCACCTGGATGGACTCCAGCGGCCTCCAGCTGAACTCGCATAGTACTTCTGCTGGGCAGACTAACACACCTTTGGCCTAAGGAGTGGTAGCGGGCTGAATTTAGAGCTTCACCTACACTGGTGTCGCAGGGCATGTCTTTGGTGTACTTCTAGATAGGGAGTTGTCCATGTTTATACAAGTAGGTAAAATGGCATTGACCTGTTTGCTCATCTTAAAAATTTGTGTTAAAGAATTTCATGTTTTACTGCTGGACGCTCCCTCCTTGGTCACACATGCCCTGTTTTTTCAAGACTGGATTATGGAAATGCTCTATTATCTTGGCACTGTGGAGTGTTTGTTGGAATCACTATAGGTGGTGCAAAGTTCTGCAGCTAAATGTATTCTTAATCTTCTTAGAATATCACATATATGTCACTATTCCTAAAAAACGTAATTGGCGCCCAGTCCTTAGCACAGACATATTTAAAGCCCTTTGCATTGTACATCAGACATTGAACAGCTAGGGCCCCAGCTACTTGGCTGGATTAATCCTACCATAACTCCATTCTGCAAATACAGCTACCAGTAGCGGTCGGTGGTGGGAGTGCTGTTGGGCGGTGACGTTACAGTGACCATTCCCTGAATTTTTCACTCCTTTGCAGGCAACTGAGCCTTTTCTTTTTTGGCCCCAAAGAGGTTAAACAAACTAACCAGTTCAACCAAAAAAGACCTGTCTGTCTCTCACAGACTTCATTTAGTGGTGGCAAGGGATCGCAACTGCGAACCTTGTCACTGCCCTTGCGACCTCTGTGCTACTGAGATTGCACTGTCTGGGACAAAAATCAAACAGGGCAGTTTAAAAGCCATGATACTTTCTAATGTTGGTACCCACTCAAACTCTGCCTCTGCTGTTTGCACGCAGGCACACTATTGTCCCAGTTCCTGCCGGGAAAGTTCACAATTTGATACTCTCTGTTAACAAGCAACTTTCTTTCAAGAACTTGGAAAGGCGCTTCATGGTGTGGGAGGAGGTGCTTGCAACGGAAGCTTGCACTTGCCTTAAGAAGCGTGTCTGCTTGCCATTCAGGTGCTTTTCAATTAATCAGAGAGATAAAGGGGTCCGAATGAAGAGTTTATTTTTGCAATTATTCTGGATGCATTTTTATCTGCCTAATACTTTGTCAGTGAATGCATTAAAAAAAAACAATTAGCAATATAAATTGTGTTTGGGGAAAGAAACTTGACGTTTTAGTGCAGGCTGCCCAATACTAAAAATATGGTTGGGGGGTACATTATTCTAGTATTAGAACCGGGTGGAGAAGCGTGGCTCAATGGTTAGAGCGGCAGACGCTGAAGCAGAGGTCTGGCCCGGGACCAGGGTTCAATTCCCGCCTCAGCGGCTCTTGGACACAATTTCCCCGCATCTGATAATTCTCGCCTCGGTGCCTAGTCTAATCATGGGTCCCACTTTGTGACTCTGGGCAAAAGCTTTCTTAATCTCCACAACGGCCCCAGCAGCTTGGATGCCTGGCTTCACCAGAAGTGGAAATTTCACAGGAAAGCCAGGAAGGGTTCCACAGCGGTATGAATACAGCGCTATGAGACCTCAGGGTAGAAGGCGCTATATAAATACAAACACATTTATATTTACATTTACATTATCAAATATGTTTAAACGTTGCTGAAATAAGGGTCAGTGTCTTCAAATGAAAGTCAAGTGAGGGCTAACGTGGCCAGTACATGGAAATTTAATTGTGCAGTTAATTTAAATGTGCAGCATGATTGTGTGTATGGGTCATTGAACTTTCAAAAGGGTTTTAAGGCATAAGGCAAGTGTTGTCATAAGTATATAACAGTGTTTGTCAATCACCATCATGTTAAGGCATTGCACCATTAATGCTTTTTAACCAGGCATTATGTTATGTTTAAGGGGGTCTATTGTGCCTTTATCACCTGCTGAAAATGTCATATAATTGATCATTAAAGCAGTGTCCTACCTATTAGGCCCAATATAAGGCCCCAAAGGTTTTGCCTAAAGATGAATCCTTGTGTTTTTATGGTGGGCCTACATAAATACATAGATTTCAAGTGCTTGGTATGTTGCAATGTGTTGTTATGCAACTGGCTAGTGTGCATTGCTCTGTCGGTCAGTAATAATGAGGGTCATTCTCATACTGAATGTGCACAAAATGATAGCCATACCTTCCCACTAAGGGAAACCTAATTGAGAATGCCACTTGCAAGAGACATTCTACAACTTTTACAGTTGGTCAGAATTGGTCGCATGTAAGTATATAATTGACAAAAATATAATCTAACATAAAAATTGTGTCCTGAATATTGTTTACGGAAATATCATCCAATTAGGTGTATTTTGCATTTAATTATCTTTAATATGGCAGTAGTGTTGTAAATGTAGATATTTAGAACACACTATTTTTGTCAGACTACATTTAGTATATGATATTCCAGTTGATATTCCAGTACTATACATCCAAACTGCTTTAAAATGCACTGGTGATAGTTCACCTGTCACAGGTCACCTGAGGTGACTTTTTGTGATGCAGTTTTGTCACGGAGATCATGTGATGTAACTTCCTGTGATGCCATCCGTAGGTCAAATAGCATATGGTCAAACCTCACTCATTTGATAAAGCAGAGGCAAGTGACAAGGCCGTAGAAATATGGGAGACATCCATTGAAGTCACTTTAAATCTTATTGCGCCACTTCGAGTCACACGCAGGCAGGAAAGAGCCAGTGCAGCCCCCTGGTATTCGGAGACTTTAAAAATCAGTGCAGAAGTCAAGAAAGGAAATGGAGGAAAACTAAGAAATCAAAGGAGAAGGAGACCTTTTCAGCACTACATAAAGTATACCTAAAAAATTGTATCCAAGCCAGTAGAGACCATCTTGGTCTGCGAATCCGGGAGGCAAAGAACTCCTCCAGGGAGCTCTTTAAAATTCTGAAGGAGTTTACAAACCCTAAAACAAATACTCCCTCTATCACTCCTACACAAACGCTGTGCAATAATTTGGCAAACCATTTTAAGGACAAGACAGACAAAATCTATCGATCTCTAGCAGTAGGAATAGTCATTGAGGAGAAAACCCCAGTTGAGAGAGACCCCTCACCTCCCAGGCTTGACTCTTTTACTACCATCACCATAGAGCAAGTGCAAAGTATGTTGGAGCCCACAAAATCCAGTGCTCCCGCGGATCCGGTGCTGCCATTTATAATGGCTGAACTCGCCCCTATCCTTGCCCCATCACTAACCGAGGTGTGAAACATTTCCTTGGCTACTGACACCTTCCCCAGACACTGGAAAAGGGCACATATACAAACTCTACTTCAAAAGGTCCTGTCAGACCCCACAGAGCTGCAAAATTATAGACTAATCTCCCTCTTTCCTAGCAGCTCAAAGGTCATGGAGACACTGGTTAATAGGCAACTGACGGGATACTTAGAACGGCATAATTTATTAGACCCCTCACAGTCAGGATTCCGGGCAGCTCATAGCACGGAAGCAGCTCTTGTTGAAGTGGTCGACACCATTAGGATGCGACAGGATAGAGGGTCTCCCTCCTTGCTAGTGCTTCTAGATCTGTCTGCGGCCTTCAACACCATCTCCCACCATGTCTTATTGAACAGGTTGCGGGAGATTGGTGTCGGAGGACGAGCCTGGGCCCGGAAGCAGAGTTTCCATAACAACAGAACTCAATGTGTCCAATTAGACACCTTCGTCTCCCTAACCTTAAGTAGTGGACAAGGGGGTGCCGCAGGGCTCAATTCTTAGCCCCACCTTATTCAACATCTATGTGGCCCCGCTTGCAGCCATCATAAGATCCTGTGGTTTTGAGATAATCTCGTATGCGGACGACACACAGGTGATAGTCACCATCGAGAAGGACCCAGAAAAGTCTAGACTCAAATTTAGGTAATGTATGCTACAAATCACCACCTGGAAGAGAAAGAACTTTCTGCAGTTAAATTCCAGCAAAACTGAGATCCTTCTGTTCGGAAAGGCCACATAGATTTGGTCTGCAGACTGGTGCCACCGGAATTAGGTGAGGCTCCAAACCCTACGGGCCGGGCTCGGAACCTGGGTATTCTGATAGACAACAAGCTCTCGCTGGAGGAGCAGGTAAAAGCAATATCGGGAACCTGTTTTGGCACCATACGAATGTTGCGGAAAATCTTCCCATGGATCCCTATGCATGACAGACAGACCTTAGTACAGTAGACTAGATTGTGGCAATGCGCTTTTAGTAGGAATCAGGGATGACCTTGCAGCAAGACTACAGGTAGTCCAAAATACAGCGGCACGGTTAGTCCTGAATAAACCTAGACGTACCCCCTCCCGCCCTCTGTTACAACAATTGCACTGGCTTCCTGTGAGAAAGAGAGTCGTGTTTAAATTACTTGTGATGGTGTTTAGAGCGTGACAAGGGATCGGTCCGCTCTATCTAAGGAGGAAAATAACAGCCTACAATCCGGCCCGGGCATTAAGATCTAGCAACCGGAATTTGCTTCTCTCCTGTAAAATCAAGAAAGCCAAATCGGGTGGACGTGCATTTTCATATCTTGCCCCAATCGGCTGCCGGATGAGCTTCGGGCCTGCCACAGTGTTCAACAATTTAAGAAGCTCCTAAAGACTTGGCTTTTCTAACTGCAGTAAGCCCTGTCCTAGTCCTCAGCACTGTGTTTACCAAATGCGCCAAGAGATCCCTGCTGGGATGATTCGTTGCGCAATATAAGTCTTAAATAATAATAATGTGATGTCACTTCCGCTACCCCTGGTATATTGGTGAATCGAAGTCCATGCTGTCTTTTCCAATAGATTTTGTACTCTTCGGTGTATGTTAATTCGGTATTTCAATGTAAGGACACCCTTTTTGGGATATTAATAATAATAACAACAATAATATTCATATCAATATCATACTAAATGGTTAGATGTATTAAACTCTGTAGCTCGAAGCCTGTGTCAACCCTATTGGATTGCAAATGTAAACTGCAGGATATGCTCACAGATTTCAACCGTATATTTGAGCTCACTAACTATTCTTGAAACGGACAAATATTGCATCTTCTGCTGACTCTTACAACCTTAGGAAGATTACTGGACTTGGTTATGAGGAGCCTATAGGCAAAGGCCATTGAACATCTCATCATTATTATTTGTGCAGGTGGGGATGGATACTTATATGTCAGAAAAGCAATACTCCATACTCCATCACATTCAGGGTGACTGACAAGAACATGTTTCGGTAGACCGGGATATGGAGTTTTAGGGCTCAATTCATAAAGGTAAACTTGGACTTCAGGTCTAAGTTTACCTTTGTGAATTGGGCCTTAAGTTTAGACCTGAAGTCTAAGTTTACCTTTGGGAATTTGTCCCTTAGGCTTAAGGTCTATACTTACTCTTCAGTACTAGGTTTACCTTTGTGAATGGGGCCCATGGTATTGATGGGGCCTACCTAATGCACTATTGTGCACCTTTCACCAAAACGTGCTACTTCAGAGCCTGCAAAGTCGGCAGCCCGAGCCAACACGGATTTCATTTGTGGGAATTAGTGCTATGGAACACTGTGCTACTGCATGCAGCCTTCTTAAAGTGACAGGACATGTTGGCGTGGCAGGTGCATTTCATGAAGTCCCTCTGGCCTGTTTCCCTGCCATTGCATTGATTTTGTTAAGTGTTAAGACAGCTGAAGGATGCATCAGAATACTGGTGGAACCAGGTAAGATGTTTAAATTGCAGACAAGAAGAAACAACAGTAAAAGTAATTATAGCTATGGTAGGTTAAAAACTGACCTAAAAAGGTGAGTTTGTAAGATGATCCTGTAAAAAAGCTGAGTACCACCTCACAATGAAGATGAAAAGGAAGAGCATTTCAAAGGAAATGGTTTTTTTAGTAAAGTGACATTTCTCCAGACTTTGCATTTTGTAAGTGGACCTCATGCTCCCGGCTAAGAGGTTTGTGGTAAACAACTTGGAGGGGTACCTAAGAGGTAAGATATGTATTGGGTGTGGCTCGGGCAAATTAGTTTAAGTTTAATCTTTTTTTTGAATGGCAGACAATTACGGGATTCAAGCCTAGTTAAGGCAAGAGACAAGTGGCAATCTTACTGACCCTTTTAAGTGTGTACATCATTTTATGGAAAGATAATTCCTTATTTCAGTATGACCAGTGAAGCATTTTTGAATGTGCAGAAAGGTGAGGATCCCATGTCCTGTTATGTTTTATTTCTAAAGTGAAAGATTAGAAAGCTTCTACGCACTGAGTACAACATACAAAACTTAAAATCAAAGAAAGGTTGAGGGAGGAAAAGGGAACAAAACTATTTCTTAAAAAGACAAGTTCTCAGAAGCTTCCTGAAAATAGTCAAATTGTATTTCACTCAGAAGTTGATGAGAACAAATTCCGCAAATTAAATGGAGCAAGAGAGACAACTCTGTTGCTGTTACTGTCTTGATTACTGTTGGACTTGGCCCTTTTTGCAGGGTCATCCCTAAACTTTTTGCCTCTCTCCTAGCCTTTTTTTCCTGACATGGTGTTGGTGGTTTTAGGACTCTGGGCACTTTAGCACTGCTGTTCAGTGTAAAGTGTGTGTGCTCTCTGTGATAAACATAGTAAGATTGGTCTACACCCGTTTGGCCTATTTAATTTACCCGTCTGTCCCTTGTAAAGTAGTATCTCATATACCCAGGACTGGTGAATTAAATGCTACTGGTGGGCTTGCAGCCCTGATTGCACCACCCACCAAAGTAGTCTTTTAGACCTATTCCAGCCATCTGCCATTGCAGGGCCTGTGCGTGCAGTGTTATTGTCGCTGTGACACCTAAAGTGTGTGCCATGTCTGTGACCCCCCTTTTACTACTTGTCAGTCACCCCTAAGGTAGGTCCTAGCTTGCCCTATGGGCAGGGTGCATTGTAGATAAAAGATAGGACATGTAGCTTGAGTGCGTGACATGTCCTGGTAGCGACAAACACCCATTTTAGTTTCTCATTACTGTTGGGCTGCCCTCCCATAGGAATGCATTGGGGATTCCCTGATAAGTGTTTCAGTGGTAATTCCTGATATGAGAGGAGCAGCGTGGTCAAGTTTGATATGTTTGGAATAGTGATGATATATGCTACGAAATGGTGTGCGCAGATTTATTATAACTATTTTAGAAATGCCACTTTTAGAAGTTGCCATTTCTGTGTGCTATGTGTCTGCCTGCCTGATGTGGATTGCATGTCTGGCTTTTGAGTGACAGGGGCTGGTGAGGTGTGAGTGGCTCCAGGAGGGGCAGGGTGAGTCAGCACTCGGCTGAATGGGGCATCTGCATTTGGAGTAGTGGGAAGAATAGTCTCCTGACCCTGAATAGGATTTTGCTTGCACTATACAATACTGACTCCGCCCCCTGTGGTGTGTCTGATCACTGAGCCCCCACCTGACAAAGGGGAAGAGGAGCCTGGTAAACAGAGTGCTCCAATTCCCCCCGAGCCAGTTTTTGCTGGTTCCCCCAAGCCCTGCACTGCAGACAAAGGAATGAGTCATATAAATATAGAGGATGTGACCCCATGAGATTGTGCTGTTACTGGACTTGCTGGGGGTTTGCTGCTGCTGGGGGCCCAGGAGGAACCGCCACAAGGGCTTGCCTCCCTGCTGGAGGGCCCTGTGTGCTGGCTTCCCTGGGCTCAGCTGTGCTCCTACAAACTTTGCTTTGGACCTTTTCTGTTGAAGTCCAGAGTCCTAGCGACTCATGAGCACTATATTTTGATTTGGCCAAAAGAAGAGCGTGGGCTTCGCAGTGCGGAGCTATAGCCCTTTTAGAGGGAATCCTGACATGGGGATTCCCCCACATTGGATGTTTTTCTGCAGTGGGAGCCCACCCCGCATTTTGCCAGCTGACCACTTTATGAATGCTTAAGATGAAGGCACCTACCCCGCATTTTTTTGGGTGTTGAAGGGTGTCCACCCCGCTTCTGTGATTTACTTTCGAGCAGGCGCCCACCCCGCATTGCGGCCGAGAACGGAGCCGCCGGGACTACCTTGAAGCCAGGCTGCCTTGCCTGACTCTGGGTGGGGCCCAAAACAGGAAGAGGCTGCCGGGCCGCCAATAGCAGCGCAGGAGGCCGGAAGAACAGCACAGTGAGAGCTTGTGGGCAGGCAGGGATCCAGTGAGCTGAGGGATTCCCGTGTGCACCGCCAGAAGGAAAGAGAGTCCCCAGGGATTGGGGGGTCTCCTGACACCTGCCGCCCGGGACCGGAGGAGGCCCCAACCAGAGCCCAGTGAGTGGGGCTCACATGGGCACAGAGCTGCTTTATTTTCCACAGCTGCGCTGCCGTAGCGGGCAGCTGCACCAGGGGTCAAATTCCTTTTCAGAGCCCTAGTGGGGGCCCGAGGGCACCGTGAGTGCCAGGGCTGATTTATTGGTCACAGCTGCACCGCACTAGTGCTGGCAGCTGCAACAGTGGGCACATCTATTGGCAGAGCCCCAGAGGGGGCCAGAGGGCACAGTGGGACACGTGCATGTTGTTAGTTATTTTCTCAGTTGCGCCGCTGTAGCGGGCAACTGCAACGTTGGGGCACAGTTGCTTTAAGAGTTCCAGAGTGGGGCTCAGGCCATTTTTCATGCCTCCCCGCCTGATAGAGGGCAGCTGCAATGATTGGGCACATTTGTGAAGAGAGTCCCTGAGGGGACCAGAGGGCACAGTGAGTGCCAGTGCCCACATGTTTTCGTCACAGCTGCACCACAATTAGCGGCAGCTGCAACGTTTAGGCCAGCGCAGTTGCACACTTTGGATTCTGCTGCAGTGGCAGCCAGCCCTGACATTTGGGATATAGGGCATTTGAGCCCTCTGAGAAGGCCAGTTGGCCAGGGTTCAGTTGGAAGTTGGAAGGGTGCCAGGCCCTAATGTGATTTATGTGGTGCCTAGGATAAATGTGATTTATGCACCATGATTTATGCCTATGATGTTTATGTTTAAGAGGTTATTCCCTAATCTGAGGTTCATGTTTATGAGGTTATTACCTAATGTGATTTCTTCTTATGAGGTTATTGCATAATGTGTTTATGTTGGTGAGGCCTTAATGCGTAACGTGTTTATGCTAATGAGGTTTGGGCATAATGTGTTTATGCCTAATGTCATGTTATGATATTTTGGGATGGTGTCTAATGCTAATATGATAATGCTTAGGCTACTGGTTGTGTTTTATGTTTATTACTTGCATTGTGATGATTCTGACCACGGCCCGATGGGCCTGGTCCTGTATATAATCCCCTGTGAATATTGCCTAGTGCCAGTTGTCACAGTGTATATTGTGTGATTACTATTCTAATGTGTTTTGGATAATACAAAGTCTATGTTTATATATAACCTTGTATGGAGTTTCTTTTGTGGTGTGCCTAGTGTGTTGCTGCTGTGTGTGCGTGTTGTCAAAACACTTTACAAATTGCCTCTAGGATAAGCCTGACTGCTCGTGCCAAGCTACCAAGGGGGTGAGCAGGGGTTATCTTCATCGTGTAACTCCCTTGCCCTGACTGGAGTTGTGGTTTCTGCCTGGCTTAGGCGCAAGCCCAAGCCAACCAGAAATCCCATTTCTAACATTGGTGGCAGAGGTGGGATTTATTGCATTATGTGTTTATGCTTATGAGGTTGGCGCATAATGTGTTTTACGCCTGATGTGATGCGATTGCATAATATGATTTATGTTGCAGGATATAACGCTGAGTACAGTGTTTTGCCAGTAGTTACTGGTTGTGTTCTTCATTTACTATTTGTGCTTTGTGATGGTTCTGACAGTGGCCCAATTGGCCCTGTCACGTGTATATAATCCCCTGTGAATATTGCTTAGGGCCAGTTGGCACAGTGTATATTGTGTGATTACTATTCTAATGTGTTTTGGATAATACAAAGGCTATTTTTATATATAGCCTTGTGTGGAGTTTATTTTGTTGTGTGCCTAGTGTGTTGCTGCTGTGTGTGTGTGTTGCGCAAACACTTTACACATTGCTTCTAAGATAAGCCTGACTGCTCGTGCCAAGCTACGATGGGGGTGAGCAGGGGTTTTCTTCAGCGTGTAACTCCCTTGCCATGACTAGAGTGGTGGTTTCTGCCTGGCTTTGGCACAAGCCTTAGCCAACCAGAAATCCCATTTCTAACAATTACCATAAGGAGAAGTCGATTTGAGGAGTGTAGGGAACAGTTTTGGATGTATAAAGTAAATTAAGAAGGCAAAAAATCTGGGGCATTCTAGTATATTGCTCAGTGCAATACATAACTGTAAGAAAGCATGTTCTACCCCTAAAAACCATTGGTATTTCCGCCTATGGGCCTCTGGCGTTTGGATTTCTGCTTAAAGATGGGACCCCAATGGAGCCTCACCCACTGTAAGCTCTAAAAAAAACTACATTTTAATTGTAATCTCCAGCCCCTACCTTGTAAAACAAGGTCCACTGCTGTGCAGTTATCGTAGGTTCTTTGCATAATTTGTGCACAAACATGTTTGCACACACGTGAGAACACAGGTACAGCCTGAACAAGGAACACTGTTGTGTGGTTCAGCCAGGTATCTGTATTCAGGTAGTACTGTTGTAGTTTTGGCCAGGCTCAGTTGATTAAGGCCTACTAAGGGCTCAGAACTCAAAAATAACTAAGGAGCATATTATTAACAGCCAGCGATAATTATCGCTGGCGGTGCTTAGCAATAATTATCGCTGGCCGTGCTTAGCGAAAATTTTGTTATCGCAGGCTATCTCTGGAATTTATCACCCTGGTATCGCATTATTAACAACGCGTTACTCCAGGGGGATACAAATTTCAGAGATAGCAAGGTTATTGTCGTTTTGCAGGGAATATCAATGGTTTTCCAGTAATGTTCCCTGCAAAACGCTGATAACCTTGCTGATACAACCCACAGGGTCGTATCAGCATAATTAACCCCAATGTTAGGGATAGGTAAATCTGCATTTTAGCAGACATTAGTTTTTGGAGAAAACAGCGGGGCATGTTATCAAGGGGGTTTATCTCCGCTTTTTTGGCTTTAAAAGCCAAGAAAGCGGAGATAAAATTATCTCCCTATTACCAAGCTGTCGCTAACACCAGTTAGTGACAGCTAATAGGAGATAGTGACCATCTTGGGCCCCGCTTTGCATGTCAGTGATATTTATCACTAATGACATGCAAAGTGGGCGTGCCAAGATGTTAGCGACTGGAAACAGTCGCTAACATCGCTATCTCCTATTACCAACTTTTGGAGATATTCGCGCTAAGCGCGAATATCTCCAAAAGCTAACACCTGCCCTGAGCAGTTCTTCACCATGTTATCCAATGGGAGGTGGATAACATGGGTAAGAGCATTTGCTCGATAATGCATGAATATCGCTGACTTTTCAGCGATATTCATGCATTGCAGCCGTTTTTTATCGCATTTGCGATAAACCTTGCTAATAGCAAGGTTTATCTGCGATAAAAATCGCCGATGTGCGGCGATAATTTTTGTCTCTAAACAAGTTAGAGACAAAAATTATCGCTAGTTGTTGGTAATATGCCCCAGCGTTTTTCTCCAAAAACTAACGTGTGCTAAAATGCTGGGGCAGCCTTGTAAATATTGCAATGTGAACATCAGCGTTATTTGCAAGGTAGTCCATCCGGGGTACGCCCAGTGACGCCCACTTTGCATATCATTAGAGATGCAAGGGGAGGCGTCAGAAAAAAGGGTGCTAACATGCGATTATATATGTTAGCACCCTCTTGTAAATAGGGCAATAGTTTTATCTCCGCTTTTTTGGCTTTGTAAGCCAAAAAAGCTGAGATAAAGCCCTTGTTAATATGCCTCAAACTTCTTTTCATCTAAAGTGTAAGTCTGTAGTGTTTAAACTTATTTGCACTTTGCTTTAACTGTGCCTAAAATTTATCATATCAAGAGTCTATTTTGCTGTATATGAGTTCTTTTTTCATCCTCATATTTCTTTGGAGGATCGTAGAGAACCTCAACTTATCACACCGAATACTGCATCCTTGTCCATAGTCATCTAAAAATGTTTCTGCAGAATTTACATGAGCAGCCACCATAAAGTACTCTAATCAGAAAGGTGTAATCTTAGGACCATATTCAGAACGTTACCTTCTCTCTTTCCAACCATCTCTTGAGGGACCTCTATAGTATAGTATATGGTTCCTGCCTCTTTGAGCATGTTTGTCTAACATGCCCATTATTTTAAATGATTGCAGCCAGTCAGATGCCAGTGATGGGTGTTTTGAGACCCATGGTTCACATATTTCTCATCTAGCAAACACTATGAGGTATTAAAGCAGATTCTTATGGTCTTGCTGCAACATTAGGTTGCCATCTGCAACCTCAGGAAATAATAAGCAATGTGTTTATTAGCTTACTATTCTGAACAAATGATGAGATTCTCTCACATACACTCAAAAAAGGCACAGCACCAGATAACTGACTAACACATTTTTTCCCACACTTTTCACATCGGACCGCTGCTCTGCTTGACTTGGCTTAGTCAATTCCTGGTGCGCCAGTAAACCTGTTTTTTTCTCCTACACTCCTAAAATAGGCTTTGTAACAATCTCAAACTATCCCTAACTACACAAAAAGTAATACAATGAATACACCACAGAAAGTCTTTGTGAGAAGTTGGCCTGATATATAATGCTCACTATTCTAGTGATCACTTTGTATCATACCAAACAACCCTTATTGATGATTGGTTGTAAGTCAACCGTATTAGACCAGCTATCCTAGTAGCGTGGACAAGAGCAGTCTTTAGGCTAAACTCTAGAGGGCGTGTTAAGCCAGCTGTTTTACCATCACATATACCCCTTGAACACCAAGTGAAAGGACACCACACAAGTTGTTATAAAAATATAGGATATTTATTAATAACAAGTCTACCCTGAACTCTTTATGAGTCAGGGAGCTAAGCACAATACAAAACTCTTAGGAAAATACTTCAAGTTGCACAATTTACACAAATGCCCGAGGGGCACGAAAAACCATATACACAAAAAGTGGAATGCGAAATACTAGCAGGTAAGTAACAAGATCCAGAGGCTTCAGGATCGCTAGGACTACGCTACTGAACCCTAAGGTTAGGAGCAGGAGGCCTAGGGAGATCGGGTGCAGAGTGTGCACTCTCACGCGGGATGCGGGAAGAAGTCTATGGATGCTAGCGTTTCTAAAGTTACTGTTTCCGGACGAATCCGACTAGGTAGACTAAAAACGAAAAAGGATCTGGACACTTGGATAGTGAACCTGTGCTGGAGCACCGAAATACTCAAGTTACCTAGCCCAGGGGCCGCGGCTGCATAGGGTTCAAAAGACGTCGGGAATCCTCGTTGAAGTCTATGGAGCCTGAAAGAAGAAGTTGCTGGCAGGCGACCAGTGAAGAAGTTCAGTGTGATCCAAGGCTGTATCAGTGAAGGACACGACCTGAAAGCAGAGGGGACTTAGCTCTTAATCACTAGCCAGTGATTATGTGGGCACCAGGATGGCACCGGATGAAGTCACCTCGACCAGGTGAGTGGGCGACGCTGGACTCTGCAGTCACACGGGCCAGGAGGCGTTGTCGGCGTCCAGGCTGGTGGTGCGAGCTGTCCCACGAGGCTGTCAGCTGTCGGCGATGCTGGACTCAGGATTTGAGCAACAAACCTTGGCAAAGGCAAGCCCACGCGGTGGAGTCAAGATGGCGTCTGGAGTGGACCAGGAGGGTCCAGGGCACTTCTTGTTGGGAAAAAAGCAAGGGCCAGTCTAGGGGACCTAGACCAGCGGCGAAAACGTCGTGGTACGTCGTCAAGAGGGTCACTAGCCAACGGGCAAGTGACCGGACAATGTAGCAAGCAGCAAAGAAGCAGAAGGGCCCCACGCAGACCTCGTGGATGCTGGGGGGCTGGACTTGGGTGCTGGAGCTGCTTAGGGTTTGAGCTTCTCAAACCCCAGTGCACTCACTCGAGGGTCCCTCGGTGGTCGTGCTGGTTAAGCGTCGTGCTGGTCCTGAAGATAGCTGGTCCCTCGGGTCTCGTCACACCCACGAATCTCAGCTGGGCTGATGATGCAGGTAGAGGTCAGAGATGGCAGGGAATCCGGGTCTCGTCGAGCTGGGCAGTCTTGATCCGGAGGATGGACGTGCAGCAAACCGCAAGCGCTTAGATGGTGCCTGCTGGTGCAGGGTGGCTACTCCTTAGCCACAAGGGAGAGTCTTCAGAAAAAGTCAAGAGTTCCTTTCGTGGAAAGTAGTTCAAGATTCAGAATGATCTAATTTGGGAAGGGGGCCTGCTCCTACCTTTATCCAAAGAAAAGGGGCTGGCACGCGACTAGGTCCTGCCCTATGGGTGGGACCAGAAGGGGGGTGGTTACACCCCTCTCCTTTGTCCGGTCTCTCCCCAGCTCAGGGGCTGGGGTGCCCCAGGAACTGGTTTGAGCCGGCATATGCACAGTGAGCACCGGGGTGCCACTTGCAGTCACCTTCCTTTCAGCCCTGCCTACCTGGGATACACAAAATCCTGTCTGGGATGGTGCTAGCACCGCCCCTGACAGGAAACCCTTTGTCCAGGCCTCCGTTGCTGGAAGGACTCCCAGCAGCAGGAGGGCAGACTTGTGTCTCGGTGGCAGCATCCATTTTGTGGAGCTGAGGCTGTGTCTGACTTTAACCGGGGTTCACAGTTACATACATGTCGTGTCCCTCTAGAAGGGTGGAATGCTAACCCCGTCACCAGAATTGGCGAGGGGTTAGTATTCCAATTCGTATGACACCTTACTCGACATGTTTTGATAATGCTATACCAAAGTTAGCATTTAACCGCGAGGATTATAATGCACTTAAGAGTATATGGTATAGCGTTATCATGGAACAGCTATCAGGACTTGGTTCCACAAGCTGCAAATGGGCTCAGCTCATGCCAGAGCACCATCTCACATAATTCCAAGCACTCTGCCTTCAGGATTGATAAGGCCTGCCATAAGAGTGACTGATAGGAATATATGTGTCCATTTTAGGGTTAGATATAGGAATACTATATCTAAAGCAAAGGGTGTTTACACCACCTTGCCCCAGCTGTCGTGCAGCCAGTTGTGTCTCTTTGGGTGGCCAGCCAGGGGTGGCATAATACATGCTTCAGCCCCTGGTAGGCCCTGGGTGCACCTATGCCCTGGATACCTAAGGTATGCTGTACAGGGACTGATAAGGTGGCCCAGTACCAATTGGTAAAATGCACCTAAGGTACATGGTTGTAATTTAGAGAGAGAACAGCTAGGCTGTGGGTCTGATTAGCAGGCCCACAGCCAGGGAAAGTCGTAAACCAGTGAAGCAAAAAGCAAAAATCTGGGGTGGCCATGGGATTGCAGACCCCACTCTCCTACATAACCCCCCCCCCAAACTTACCTTGACCAGGTGAGTCTTCTTGCTCTAAGTGGAAGTACCTGGAGAGACCATCTGTATTACCATGGTCAGTCCCTGGGTGGTGCTCCACTGTAAAGTCCATCCCCTGTAGGGAAATGGACCACCTAAGAAGTTTGGGGTTTTCACCCTTCATTTGATTTAGCCATAAGAGGGGCTTATGGTCGGTCTGAATCTTGAAGTGAGTACCAAACAAGTATGGCCTCAACTTCTTCAGGGCCCAAACCACAGCAAAGGCCTCCCTCTCAATAGCTGACCAACGTTTCTCTCTAGGGGTCAGCCTTCTGCTTATAAAAGCAATGGGCTGGTCATGACCATCAATATTCAGCCGAGATAGAACAGCTCCCACACCCAACTCAGAAGCATCTGTTTGGACAATGAAGATTTTGGAGTAGTCTGGACTCTTGACAATAGGTGCAGTGCACATGGCCTGCTTTAGGTCCTCGAATGCCTTCTGACAGCTGACTGTCCACTGAACTTTCTTAGGCATTTTCTTACTTGTCAGGTCATTAAGTGGTGTCACAATGGACCCATAATTTCTGACAAATTTCCTGTAATAACCAGACAGGCCCAAGAAAGCTCTGACCTGTGTCTGGGTGGTTGGAGGAGCCCAGTCCTTTATGGCCTGTATCTTGCTCTCCAGAGGTTGAACTTGGCCTCCACCTACAAGGTGGCCCAAGTATACAACTTGACTCTGCCCTATCTGGCACTTAGTAGCCTTGATAGTGAGGCCTGCCTTTTGCAGGGCCTCCAAAACTTTCCTCAGGTGGATCAGGTGATCCTCCCAGGTGGAGCTAAAGACAGCACTATCGTCTAGATATGCTGCACAAAAGTCATCCAACCCAGTGAGAACTTGGTTCACCAACCTTTGAAAAGTGGCAGGGGCATTTTTCAAACCAAAGGGCATCACCACAAATTGGTAATGACCTCCTGGGGTAGAAAATGCTGTCTTGGCATTGGCATCATCAGCTAACCTGATTTGCCAATAACCAGCTGTAAGGTCAAATGTACTTAAGAAAGTTGCAGAAGCCAACTTATCTATCAGTTCATCTGCCCTGGGTATTGGATGGGCATCTGTCTTAGTGACAGCATTGAGACCCCTGTAGTATACGTAAAACCTCATCTCTCTCTTACCATCCTGGGTGTGAGGTTTAGGCACTAGAACTAAAGGACTAGCCCAAGGGCTCTCTGAGGGTTCAATGACTCCCAATTCCAACATCTTTTGTACTTCAGTTTTTATGCAGTCCCTGACGTGGTCAGGTTGCCTGTAGATTTTACTCTTTATAGGCAGACTGTCTCCAGTGTCCACCTCATGTGTGCACCAGTTTGTCTGACTGGGGGTCAGAGAAAACACTTGCCTGAAGGATTGAAGGACTTGCCTACAATCCTTTTGCTGAGGCTCAGAGAGGCTGTCAGAAAAGACTACACCATCTACTGACCCATCATCAGGGTTCTGAGTGAGCAGGTCTGGGAGAGGGTCCCTCTCTTCCTCCTGTCCCTCATCTGTGGCCATGAGCAAGCCCATGTCCTCCCTGTCAACAAATGCTTTGAGCCTATTCACATGAAGTACTCTGTGAGGGCTCCTGGGAGTTCCCATGTTAACCAAGTAGGTGACTTCTCCCTTTTTCTCAATGATGATGTGGGGTCCAGACCATTTGTCTTGGAGAGCTGCTGGGGCCACTGGCTCCAGCACCCACACCTTCTGTCCTGCATGGTATACAGTTAGGACAGCCTTTTGGTCATGCCAAGCTTTTTGAAGTTCCTGGCTGGCCTCAAGGTTTTTAGATGCCTTCTCCATGTACTCATCCTGGAGCGGAGACCAAGTACATAGTCCACTATGTCAAGTTTAGGCTTTTTGAGAGGTAACTCCCATCCTTCCTTCACAAGACATAGGGGTCCTCTTACAGGATGTCCAAACAAAAGTTCAAAAGGGCTGTAACAAACCCCCTTCTGTGGGGCCTCTCTGTAAGCAAACAGAAGGCAGGGTAAAAGGATGTCCCATCTTCGCCTAAGCTTTTCTGGTAACCCTTTTATCATCCCTTTGAGGGTCTTGTTGAATCTTTCAACAAGCCCATTGCATTGTGGGTGATAGGGTGTGGTGAATTTGTAATTGACACCACATTCCTTCCACGTAGCAGTCAAGTATCCTGACATGAAGTTTGCACCTCTGTCAGAGATCACCTCCTTAGGGAACCCCACTCTGGAGAAAACTCCAACCAGGGCCCTTGCCACAACAGGAGCTGTAGTGGTTCTAAGGGGAATAGCTTCTGGATACCTGGTGGCATGATCCACTACCACCAGTATAAATCTGTGCCCAGATGGTGTTGGGGGGTCCATTGGTCCAACAATGTCAATCCCCACTCTTTCAAAGGGAACCCCCACCACAGGTAGTGGTATGAGGGGGGCCTTTGTTGTGCCACCTGATTTGCCACTGGCTTGGCAGGTGACACAGGAACGACAAAAGTTCTTAGTGTCCTCAGACATATGGGGCCAGTGAAAGTGTGGGGCAAGCCTGTCCCAAGTCTTATTCTGGCCTAAGTGACCTGCAAGGGGAATTTCATGGGCCAAGGTGAGAAGGAAACTTCTCAGAGACAAGGGGATGACCAGCCTCCTGGTAGCACCAGGCTTGGGGTCTCTTGCCTCAGAGTAAAGGAGTCCATCGTCCCAGTACACTTTATGGGCACCTGTGGCATTCCCTGCAGCATCAGCAGCAGCCTGCTGTCTGAGGGGTTCAAGAGAGGAACAGTCTAACTGCTCCTGCCTCAAGTCTGCCCTTGAAGGGCCCCCTGTCCCAAGAAACTCAACCTGTTCAGGCTCAAGCTCTTCTAGGACAGTTCCTTCTGGGGTCTTGGGGTCAGTCTCCTGAGAGAGCTGATCCATCACCTGAGGCAGGGGGGAAGAGTCAATCTTACCCCTACTGCTCTTTCTCTTGGGTAGCGTCTGGTCCATTGTTCCAGGATCCAGCACTAGTTCAGCTGGGCATTTCTTGGCCTGTGACCTAGTCACAGCAAGGACATGTGCTGACAAACCTAACATTTCCACATGAGTCCTATACTCCACATCTGACCATAAGGAGGATTCCAAATCATTGCCCAAAAGACAGTCCACAGGGAGGTCTAAACTAACAACAACCCTTTTGAGGCCATTTACCCCTCCCCAGGAGAAGTTAACAAGTGCCATACTATGGGAGGTAGTGGCATTGCTAGCATTGGTCACCAGGTAGTCTGCTCCCAGTATTACCTGGTCAGGGTCCACAAAGTTAGGTGTCACCATGGTGACACTGGCACAAGTGTCCCTGTAGGCCTGAGCCATTTTTCCATTAATCAAAGGCGTCTGCCTGTAGTTGCCCAGAGTACTGGGACTTATTGTAGGGGTCATATCCATGTCCCCAGTACAAACAAGAACAGCCTGAGTAGGTGTTCTGACTAAGTCAGAGCCCGCCCCAGTTCCCAGGGTTAACCCCACTATAGCCTTAGGAGAATTACTACCACTACTAACTGTACTAGGGGGTGCAGATGCCTTAGGGGCAGTAGTGGTAGGAGTTGGGCCTTTCTTGGTGCACTCACTAAACCAGTGAGTATTACTTTTGCAGTATTGGCACCATGGTTTCTTCTGACCATTCTTCTTCTTTTGGGAATTCTGGGAATTCTGGGACCCACCCTCTTTAGATTGTTGGGGCCCTGTTGAAGACTTCTGGTCATTTTGCTTATTCTCATTACCCTTGGGATCTGCTTTCTTCTGGCCACCACCCTGGTTCTGGTTCTGCTGCTTGACCCTTGTCCTGACCCATCTGTCTGCCTTCTTTCCCAATTCTTGGGGAGAGGTCAGATCTGAGTCAATAAGGTGCTGATGCAACAACTGATTTTGACAATTACTTAAGATTTGTTCTCTCATAATTAGATTATACAATCCTGTGTAATCAGTAACTTTACTTCCCAGTAACCAGCCTTCAAAAGCCTTAGTGGCACAATCTACAAAGTCAGCCCAATCTTGAGACTGAATTTTCTGGGTGTCTCTGAACAGCAACCTGTACTGTTCAGTGGTTAAGCCAAACCCATCAATCAGTGTATTTTTCAAGACTTGGTAATTGTTAGCATCCTCAGCTCTAGTAGTGAGGAGCTTATCTCTACCTTTACCTTCAAAGGAGAGCCACAAAATAGCTGCCCACTGACTCTGGGGGATGCACTGGACAGTGCAGGCCCTCTCCAAAGCAGTCATCCATTTGTGGATGTCATCCCCTTGTTTAAAGGGGGGCACTATTTTACTCAGGTGTCTAGTATCAAAACTCCTGTCTTTATCCTTAGGGATATTGCTGCCACCAGTGGGGACTACCCCACTTAACTGTTGCTCTCTAGCAAAGGCAAGCTTCTCCTTGGCAAGGGCAAGTTCTTCCCTCTGAATCCTCAGATTAGCCTGTTTCATCCTTGCTTCATGTTCTCTTCTCTGAGGGGAAGTTATTCTCCTCTGAGCAGAGCCATGAGAGTGCACAGATCTATTGGAGTCCCTAGAATTAGACCTATCTCTTCTAACTCCAAAGTTAGGCCTGCTTAGGGTCAGTATTGGGGGTCCCCCAGATCCTTCCCTATGTAGGTCTAAGTTTGCCCTAGTAAGTCTGCTGACTAGCTCAGGACCATTATCTGCCTCATCCCCAGACAGAAATAACCTCTTCATCCTCTTCCTCCTCTACTTCCTCAGTTTCAGGGAGGTCAGGATCACCAAGGGTACCTTCTAAGGGGGCATGTTCCCATCTGTATGGGAAACCTTTCTAGCATCATAAGTCTCTAAGAGACCTAGCAAAAAAGGAGTGGTAGGGTTAGAACCCTGTTTTAGTTTCCTGGAGGTACACAATTGTCTCATCTCCTGGAAGCTAAGGGCTGCATATCTGGAAGTGACCTGTGGAGGGTCAACAACCACAAGGGGAGTCTCTGAAGACTCTCCATTGGTAGACATGCTTCTAGTGTGGTGTAAGTGATGCACCTACCTACACTATGGGTTTACCTACTGATCCCTTGCTAAGAGTTGTAGTCAGGGTGTGCTAAGCCCTGTTGCACTACCACAGCTGGTTCAGTAGAACTCAGAGTATTCTAAGTTAAGTTATATGTACCTGGGTACTTATGTGATCTTTCAATTGATATTCTTAGGATACGTGTGAGGTAAGACAACAGCAAGCTCAAATCCCAACCGCTGCACACCAATGTGAGAAGTTGGCCTGATATATAGTGCTCACTATTCTAGTGATCACTTTGTATCATACCAAACAACCCTTATTGATGATTGGTTGTAAGTCAACCTTATTAGACCAGCTATCCTAGTAGCGTGGACAAGAGCAGTCTTTAGGCTAAACTCTAGAGGGCGTGTTAAGCCAGCTGTTTTACCATCACATATACCCCTTGAACACCAAGTGAAAGGACACCACACAAGTTGTTATAAAAATATAGGATATTTATTAATAACAAGTCTACCCTGAACTCTTTATGAGTCAGGGAGCTAAGCACAATACAAAACTCTTATGAAAATACTTCAAGTTGCACAATTTACACAAATGCCCGAGGGGCACGAAAAACCATATACACAAAAAGTGGAATGCGAAATACTAGCAGGTAAGTAACAAGATCCAGAGGCTTCAGGATCGCTAGGACTACACTACTGAACCCTACGGTTAGGAGCAGGAGGCCTAGGGAGATCGGGTGCAGAGTGTGCACTCTCACGCGGGATGCGGGAAGAAGTCTATGGATGCTAGCGTTTCTAAAGTTACTGTTTCCGGACGAATCCGACTAGGTAGACTAAAAACGAAAAAGGATCTGGACACTTGGATAGTGAACCTGTGCTGGAGCACCGAAATACTCAAGTTACCTAGCCCAGGGGCCGCGGCTGCATAGGGTTCAAAAGACGTCGGGAATCCTCGTTGAAGTCTATGGAGCCTGAAAGAAGAAGTTGCTGGCAGGCGACCAGTGAAGAAGTTCGGTGTGATCCAAGGCTGGATCAGTGAAGGAGACGACCTGAAAGCAGAGGGGACTTAGTTCTTAATCACTAGCCAGTGATTATGTGGGCACCAGGATGGCACCGGATGAAGTCACCTCGACCAGGTGAGTGGGCGACGCTGGACTCTGCAGTCACACGGGCCAGGAGGTGTTGTCGGCGTCCAGGCTGGAGGTGCGAGCTGTCCCACGAGGCTGTCGGCTGTCAACGATGCTGGACTCAGGATTTGAGCAACAAACCTTGGCAAAGGCAAGCCCACGCGGTGGAGTCAAGATGGTGTCTGGAGTGGACCAGGAGGGTCCAGGGCACTTCTTGTTGGGCAAGAAGCAAGGGCCAGTCTAGGGGACCTAGACCAGCGGCGAAAACGTCGTGGTACGTCGTCAAGAGGGTCACTAGCCAACGGGCAAGTGACCGGACAACGTAGCAAGCAGCAAAGAAGCAGAAGGGCCCCACGCAGACCTCGTGGATGCTGGGGGGCTGGACTTGGGTGCTGGAGCTGCTTAGGGTTAGGGCTTCTCAAACCCCAGTGCACTCACTCGAGGGTCCCTCGGTGGTCGTGCTGGTTAAGCGTCGTGCTGGTCCTGAAGATAGCCGGTCCCTCGGGTCTCGTCACACCCACGAATCTCAGCTGGGCTGATGATGCAGGTAGAGGTCAGAGATGGCAGGGAATCCGGGTCTCGTCGAGCTGGGCAGTCTTGATCCGGAGGATGGACGTGCAGCAAACCGCAAGCGCTTAGATGGTGCCTGCTGGTGCAGGGTGGCTACTCCTTAGCCACAAGGGAGAGTCTTCAGAAAAAGTCAAGAGTTCCTTTCGTGGAAAGTAGTTCAAGATTCAGAATGATCTAATTTGGGAAGGGGGCCTGCTCCAACCTTTATCCAAAGAAAAGGGGCTGGCACGCGACAAGGTCCTGCCCTATGGGTGGGACCAGGAGGGGGGTGGTTACACCCCTCTCCTTTGTCCGGTCTCTCCCCAGCTCAGGGGCTGGGGTGCCCCAGGAACTGGTTTGAGCCGGCATATGCACAGTGAGCACCGGGGTGCCACTTGCAGTCACCTTCCTTTCAGCCCTGCCTACCTGGGATACACAAAATCCTGTCTGGGATGGTGCTAGCACCGCCCCTGACAGGAAACCCTTTGTCCAGGCCTCCGTTGCTGGAAGGACTCCCAGCAGCAGGAGGGCAGACTTGTGTCTCGGTGGCAGCATCCATTTTGTGGAGCTGAGGCTGTGTCTGACTTTAACCGGGGTTCACAGTTACATACATTTCGTGTCCCTCTAGAAGGGTGGAATGCTAACCCCGTCGCCAGAATTGGCGAGGGGTTAGTATTCCAATTCGTATGACACCTTACTCGACATGTTTTGATAATGCTATACCAAAGTTAGCATTTAACCGCGAGGATGATAATGCACTTAAGAGTATATGGTATAGCGTTATCATGGAACAGCTATCAGGACTTGGTTCCGCAAGCTGAAAATGTGCTCAGCTCATGCCAGAGCACCATCTCACATAATTCCAAGCACTCTGCCTTCAGGATTTATAAGGCCTGCCATAGGAGTGACTGATAGGAATATATGTGTCCATTTTAGGGTTAGATATAGGAATACTATATCTAAAGCAAAGGGTGTTTACACCACCTTGCCCCAGCTGTCGTGCAGCCAGTTGTGTCTGTTTGGGTGGCCAGCCAGGGGTGGCATAATACATGTTTCAGCCCCTGGTAGGCCCTGGGTGCACCTATGCCCTGGATACCTAAGGTATGCTGTACAGGGACTGATAAGGTGGCCCAGTACCAATTGGTAAAATGCACCTAAGGTACATGGTTGTAATTTAGAGAGAGAACAGCTAGGCTGTGGGTCTGATTAGCAGGCCCACAGCCAGGGAAAGTCGTAAACCAGTGAAGCAAAAAGCAAAAATCTGGGGTGGCCATGGAATTGCAGACCCCACTCTCCTACAGTCTTAGAAAAACAGATTATAATAGTCTGAACAAAACAAGACCAAAACAACACAAATCCACGTAAGGAGGTGTCCTCCAAATTAAGTTCAAGGAACTCCTGAGGGCTAGCCTTATTTTTATGTAACACTTCCTACCCTAGCAATAGCTTTCCATTTACGGGCCATTGTATACTCTTTGTTCAGAGGGAACTATTAATTTTACGCAAGCTTCTGAGTGATCAGAGAAGTGCTCTGGACAATGGACAACATATTATTGTACTCAACAAATGCTGTTGATCCTTAGATTGTTTCCACAGGCATCATTTTCACTCCTCTCAGGATTCTCCAGGACAGTTTTGTCATTTGCCCTTAAGTTAACTGTCTCCTGGGAATGACTTTTGAGCATAGCTTTAACAGTCTCCTTGATACACTACAAAGGTTTAGTTCTGATAGCCAAATTCTCTAACTTATCCTCTGAGAAAGAATATACAGCATGAATGGCTTTTTGATTTGTTTAAAAATGTAACGATTATTCCCAGTCTCTGTGGTTAAGTCTTGTAACATTCGCTCTAGAAATCCAGTCCTTGATCTTTTCAATCTCTCTTCATCATTTCCCAACCAGTTCTGGCAAGCTCCTTCTATAGTACTTAGAACTACATGACAATCAAAATCTTTCTGAGAAATGTGTCTCTTCATGGGTAGGGGCAAGACCTTAAACCTATTAGCGCTGTTATTAGCTCTGAGGGTGGCAAAGACAAGTTTATCTCCAATCCCTTGCTTTGATTTTTCCACCAAAACTTCAGTGTTAATTGGTCGCACGGGTAGGGCCCTTCAGAAATTGCTAGACTTCTATGTAAACCACATGCAAAGTCTGGACCTAAAAACACATGAGGCAAGTCTTTTATTTTAGTTGCCCATCGGAAGGTGAAGAACCCCCCTTCCTTTTTTTATTTCTGACCACAAAGTAGTGCAGACGGAGCTGTTTTCAATCTTAGGGGTCACCTTTGATCATAGATTATCATGGACCAATACGGTGTCGAACCGAGGGATGATGCTAGGAAAGAACATTAAAGGCATCCACTGGTTTACCAAAAAGCTGGGCTCAAGACATTTAGATATGGTTAAAAAAGTCTATGGGGCTAAATCAAATTCAGTAGCTTGCTATGGTGCGGGAGTGTGGGGCTATGCTAATGTAAAGGTAATTGAAACAATTGAAAATTCATTTTGGAAAAAATGATGACTCTTTCAATTAGTTGCTCTATATTACGAGCGAAAAATCACCTAAATAACTGACCAAATAAATAGCACCAATTCTCCTTTGGCACTCAAATGGAGTAGAGATACAGTTAACGTCACCCAACAAATCATTATGGACTGTCTGTCTCTACAAGATGGACAGAGTAGAATGTGGTTAGCATATATCAAAAATATCAAAAATACTCTTTATGCTTTGGACGTAGGGAGTCTGTTCGATACCCCAGAAAAATGCGTGTCTATCTCGAAAAAAGACATAAAGGTCTGCTTTTTAAAATTCATGAAAGAGGCCAGACTTACTGCTCCGACCCTTAAACCTATGGTCCTTGAGTATCTTGAGGGTCCAATGCAGGGTGAGGGGGGTTCCATCCTTCTTGGATCTTGTAACAAACCCTCGTCACAGATTTATTTTATTAAGGTTTCACCTTAACCTCATTCCATGCATGTTGGGCTTTCCTACTGGCATTTACTCTTCCCATGATCTCTCGTGTTGCCCATGTGATGGCTCCTCGACCTAATCCAATTTGCACATTTTCTTTTTTCTGTACATTTTATTGTGAACAGCGCAAGAGGTTTTTAATTCCAATTATGCGCAGGTACAATTCTAGTCAATGACGCCCAGCCCATATTTTCTACGTTTGCTGCCCAACTCTTTAACCTGCTTCAGTGTTGCCTCCTTTTTGTCAGTCACTGAAAACCAGGAAACTGCACAGTTGCTGATATGAATTGTTTTTCTTAATATTTTTTACATTGTTTTTAACTGTTCTTTAATTGTCTTCATTGGCATTTTTATTGTATATACCTGTGAGGTATTTCTGAACTTTTATGATTAATTTGCTTTAATCGAATAAAGTAAATCTGACTTTGACTTTGACTATTAGCGGTGCTATTATCTCTGAGGGTGGCAAAATCAAGGTTAACTCCTACCCCTTGCTTTGATTTTTCTACCAAAACTTCAGAGGCAAGGAAAAGTCAGGTCTCAATAGCTGGCATTTGTCTTTAGCTATATAAATACTTGATCCCAACATATCTCCTGCTGCTGAGTCACCCTTTAATTGATTTGGCATATTAATCTGGGCTAGGCTTGATGAGATTTGTGCTTTATGCAAACAGCCTTGCTGAGAGAGATAATTGATCTACATAGAGTATACATAAATGGCAACTGTGCAATATGATTCAATATTGTGATCAAGGGAGTTTTGGTGTCATCATAAACCATGAAGCTGTGTCATTTGTAAAGGTCACCAGAACCTGGAGAAGCCAATATAGGACTATATTACAGTTAGTATCTGTTAGAAATGGGGTTTCTGGTTGACAGAGGTATGCACCCTGTCCAAGCAGGAATCATCACTCTAGTCAGGGCAAGCTAGATACAGACTAAAAGATAATCCGTGCTCACCCTCTGGTAGCTTGGCACAGAGCAGTCAGGCTTATCTAAAGAGGCAATGTGTAAAGTATTTGTGCAACACTGACACACACACAGTAATACAATGAATACACCACAAAAAGACTTAGAAAAATAGATTATGATAGCCTGAACAAAACAAGACCAAAACAACAAACATCCAATAACTACAAGTCTAGATATGATTTTGTAAAGAAAATAGCCCTTAGACACAAATAGCACTTTAGGGGTTACTTGAGGCTGCACTGGACTGGGGCAAAGTCAAAGTTCGGGCTGACCATTTTGGAATGCAAGCCAGCTACATGACCCTCGCAGGCTCAGGTGAACAAGAGACCTTTCCTGGTCTCAAATAGCGAGATGCATCTTGAAATGAATCGATGCTGTTCCGGCAAGTCGAGGTTGTGTGGATAAGGCATCCAGTGGGCATCCTTTTGGTGGGGGGAGACGCCAATGCAGTTTTAGATCCGGAGCTGGACCACTCTAGTACAATAGCAGGACAGGGGGGAGAGTGGCTCCTCTCGGGTTTTCTGACAGCTATGGGACAGGTAGACATCTGGCGAATGCATTACTCCCAGCAGCAACAATACACATATTATTTGGCGCGACATAGTTCATTCTCAAGGATTTACTATTTACGTACACAAAGAGATAAGGTGGGAGACTTTTCAGCACCAATGCATATGGCCAGGGGCATCTCTGACCATTCCTCAGTAGGAGTGACAGTCTGGGGTCCGTACATCAATAGAGCGTCATTCCCGAAGATAGGCCCCTGGTGGCTAAGGGACCCAATGCTGAGGGACAAACTCTGTGTGGGAACAGACCTCTACTTTAATGAAAACTCAGGATCAGTAGACTCACACCAAACCATCTGGGAGGCTTACAAGACCGTATTAAGTGATCAGGCTCAGATGCTCATAGGGGGCAAAAAGAAAGAAGAGGCATCCCAAATGAGGTCACTAGAACAAGAAATACTCCAGTTGGAGAGAGAGAATTGGAGGAGCGGGGGGACACAGAGCTGCAGCACGCATTGGCCCTGCACCAGCGAGAGTTGCAAGCTGTGGCCGGGAGCAAGGTGCGGGTATATGCCCTGCCAACATGGGCGACAAGGCTTCTAGGTTACCGGCCTTGCTAGAGAAACGTGATAGAGAATGATAGTGGGTGGTCTGTATTAAAGACAAAGATGAGATACTCCAAACGTCAGTGTGGGAATTGCGGAGGCGTTAGCTGCTTACTATGAGGGGCTGTACTCAACAGTAAGCACGTGATCCGAGATGGACTGCGACAAGCTGCTGACAGACTTCTCATTGCCAGCATCTGAGACACGTGAGGTCTCAGATGCCGACATAACAGAAGAAGAGCTGTCCGGGTGCATTGGGGTCCTTAAAATCAGGAATGGCAGTGAGCCCGAATGGCCTCCCAGTTGAGCGATATAAAAGCCTGGCCTCCAGAATAATATCACCACTAAGGAACATGCTGGTGGAGGCGGGTGAAGAAGGCCAATTCCCCGTAGACCAGCGGGCGGCCACTATTGTGGTCATACATAAGGCAGGCAGGCCCCCAGACCAGTGCAGCTCATACTGGCCAATCTCCCTGCTAAAGTAAAGGTATTAGCTAAGGCCTTGGCTAATAGGCTGGCGTACGTCATTACCAAGGTAATACACAGGGATTCATTGGGCTTCATGCCTAACAGAAGTACTCACCATAATCTACGAAGATTGTATGGTGTGCTCCACATGACAAAAGACCACTCCTGTCAGCAAACAGCATGGATGGCGCTGAACGCCTCAATGGCCTTTGATAGTATAGAATGGCTCTCCCTGTTTGTGGTGCTCACTAGGTTGGGCTTAGGCCCCAATTTTTGTAACTGAGTAATGTTGCTCTATTAAGGCTCAATGGCCCAAGTACGGTTCAACAGAGCGGTGTCGAGACGGTTCAGTTTAAGGATGGGCACGAGGCAGGGCTATCCCCTGTCGACATTGCTCTTTGCCTTAGCTCTACAGCCACTGGCACATTTGATCGGGAAAAACCCAATGATCTGGGGTGTAGAAGCGCCGGGGACTGAGAGGATCGGATCTCATATGCCGACGTGATAATCCTGTAACTCTCAAGGATATACCACTCCATCGCAAGGGTTCTCCATATATTCAAACTGTTGGGTAGCTATTCGGGGTACTCTACAAATTGGACTAAATCAGTAGTATTCCCATTGTCGGGCCCCCACCGAGATTGCCGTCGAAATGTGAAGTGCCCATAGTTACTAGAGTCTTTAAATAGCTGGGCATTGATATCGTCCGAGACCACCAGATTCTCCTGGAAAGGAATCTTACCACACAGTTACATATGCTCCACACAGACATACTGCGCCTTCTATACATCCTGCAGAATACCCCCTACCCTATCCCACCGACAGTCTTCAAGAAGGCTGTTCAAAAGAATAGGGAATTGTTGTGGCTGAGTAGTGCATCTAGGATAGCAGTGCATAAGTTGCAAAAAGGGGTGTACGATGGCAGCCTTGCCATACCAGACATTAGGCTCTACTATTGGGCCTCGCAGTTACTAGTTGTGAACGACTGGGTGCATGCAGATAGAGGGAAGCCAGCGTACAGAGTAGACTGGGACGCTATACCAGGAGACAGCTGTGAATCATTACTATATGCTCGAAAGCCAGATCCTAAATGGGCTACCCATACTGTGGTGGTCATGGCATGCTTGAGGGAGGCAAGTAGGGTGCTAGGGTGGCAGGGTAAAATGACAATCAGGACGCCCCTTTGGTCGGGAGATGGACTGAGGGAGGTGGCAATGCTAAGTGGCTTCGGAGATTGGCAGACTATAGGCATCAAATGTCTGGGAGACGTGTGGATGGGCGGAACTCCCCTTCCCTTTGAAGACCTACAGCAGGAATTCGGCCTGGCCCTGGCCCAGAGATTTAACTATTTGAGACTTACACATGCCTTGCAGGCACATATATACAGAAGCGAGTCAATTTCTGATCATTCCCCTTTGAAGGCAAGCTGCTCGTAGATCCCATTACGGAAAAAGCAACCTCAACGATATACCGCACGCACATGAATAATACACCCGAGCCCCTGGCGGCCCTAAGTGCTGCCTGGACTGACGACCTAGGGAACACAGATGATGAAGAGTGGGCGGAGGCATTCCAGGGCCCCAGGGAAATTGCAATCAGTGCAAGATTCAGGCTAGTCCAGCTCAAGATACTACACTGCTCCTCTTACCCCTCTACACTCCTACATAAGTTTGGAAGTGCACCAACGACACTTTGCATCAGGGACTGCCAGCAGGAGGGCTCCTTTTTTCATATTATTTGGGAATGCTGCAAGGTCGCACAATTCTGGTACAAAGTTACATCAATAATGGCCTGGGTATTTGGAACCTAGGACCCAATGGACGCCAAGTTGCTTCTAATCAGGGGTGAGACGGTTTGGCCACGGCATGTTGGCATCTGGATGGCACTAGCAGGGAGGAATTGCAAAACGGAATATCGCCATGGTCTGGGGGCCCTCACAACCCCCGTCTGTGATGGAGTGGGAAAGAGACCTAGATTAGTGTCAGCTAGCAGAAGAGATGGTGTATAAAAATAGGGGATACATTGAGAAGTGGGAGAAGGTATGGGCGCTTAGGCATACTCACTGGGGGCTGTGAGAGAGCCAGGACCAACACTTGGGCTGTATTAGTTAAGCAATGTATGATAAATTATCTACGTATGCTCACCCCCAATTCCAGATAATGTTGGCTGCTGCATGTTTTCCACCCCCCCTTCTTTTCAATGAAATATTATTGTTAAAATGCAACCTAAAGCTGTACATGCATGATTGTACTTTCTATTGAGTTTGTTTAATAAAAAGAGTTAAATAAATAAAAGATGCGTGAATATTTTCCACATGCTGATGGTGAAATGTAAGTTCAGTAGACAGGTGCTGGAGTCGAGAGGAGTACATCGATGTGCTGGGTTTCTCCTCACAATTGAGGGGATGCGCCGATCTCTTTAAGTTGCAGTGAGCAATACGCTGTCCGATGCGTCAATCTCAGGAGGCAAAGCGCTGGTTCCAATGCGATACCTTGATTTTACTCCTGCAACGGGGTCAATGTACTGGTTCTGCTACATGCAGACAGACGATGCATCAAAATCTGTGTTGCAAGTATCTGGGTCACTTCCAATAAGCTAGGCAGAGGAGCAGGGATAGAGACTTTGATATCCCTGAGTCTCAAGGAACATGAGGCAAGCCAACAAGCCCTTGGAGCAGACTGTGGGAGAAAGGCAGAGTCCTGTTTTCCTTCAGCAAAGTCAGAGGGCAGCAGGCAGCAGGGCAACACAAGAGAAAAGCAGGCCTTCCAAGTCTTTAGTTCCAGCAGTGTCTGACTCTAGGGTGTCAGAGACCCAGTACTTATACCCAAAAGTAACTTTGAAGTTGTGGGGACTTTAGAGCAAAGGCTTTGAAGTGCACTTTCAAACTAATCTTGTCTGCCAGCCTATCTGTGGGGGACTAAACTAGTGCTTTGTGGGAGGACAGGACACTAACTATCGCAGTGCAGGTGTCAGCTACTCTCTTCCCTCCTGCCTTGGAAGAACCATCAGTATGCAGAACCACACAGATGCCATTAAGGTTCCTGTGTTTGTGGCTGTCCAGCAGAAATGCACAAAGTGTAGTTGTCACGCACCCCAAACATGTATTTGAGACAGGCTGCAAGGCAGACAGAGGAGTATGTGCAAAGAAATGTCTACTTTCTAAAAATTGTATTTCTGAACAGTAATGTTCAATCCAACTTCACCAGCAAGGAGGATTTATCATTACCATTCCAAAGATATAAAACATGAGGTACTCCTTGCTGATGAAGAATTAATTACCACTTAAAAGTTTATAAGGGAATTCCTAACCTATGAAAGGAGTAGACTTCACAGTTGTAAAACATGAATGTAGTTGTTTGCCATGACCAGGAAATGCAAACAATATAAAAGTACAGGTCCTTTTTTTTGCTTACATAGCACCCTGTCCTTAGGGCTACCCTAGCTTAGGGGTGACTTCTATTTACTAAAAGGGGAGTTTAAGGCTTGGCAAGTAGTTTTAAATACCAAGTCGAAGTGGCAATAAACTGCACACTCAGGCCCTGCAATGGCAGACCTGACACAGATTTAAAAAGCTACTTATGTGGGTGGCACAATCAGTGCCGCAGGCCCACTAATAGCATTTGACTTACAGGCCCTGGGTATATGGTATACCAAAATCACTTGTGGAGATGCCCTATGCCAATTCTTTGTAAATGAGGCCTTAGTATGTTTTGGTGGCATATGGTACAGTTGCTAATAAAGACAAATGTGGCAACTAAATATTTCACAAACAAACGTTTAGAAGGCTGTGGGCCTCATGTACAAATAATTGGCATAGGGCAGCGTCGCAAGTAATTTAGCTGCTCTGCCCTATCCTAATTTGAACAGGCAGGAATGCACTGTGTTTACAAGATATTTCAAGGCATTCCTGTCCTTGCAACCAGCAAAAACAATCATGAGAGGCAGTTTCTTCATTCTATCACATGGTGAGAGGAAACAAACATTTACAATGCAATAGGTCTCATAATTGCGAGATTTTGAGCTATTGATATTGTAAATGGCAATGCCTTTTATAATATTAAATTGTATTATCATTTACAATATCAATAGTTCAAACATTTGCAAAAGCGATATCTATTGCAGAGCGCGGTGTCCGCTAAGCGGGCGCTGCGCTAACTATTAATGTTTTTTTTCAAACGAGACAAAGCGCAGTGTCCCTGAAGCGATCGCTGCGCTCAGTCCTAAAGTTAAAAGTTAAAAAATACAAGCATGGTGTCCCTGAAGTGGGCGGCGCACTCAGTATTAAAGTTAAGAAAAGTTAAAAAGAAGCAGAGCGCAGTGTCCCTGAAGCAGACACCACGCTTAGTACGAAAGAAACATAAAAAAAATGAAACAGAGGTTGGTGTCCCTGAAGCAGACGCCGCGCTCAGCATGAAAGTTAAAAAAAATTGAAAATTAGTGCGGTGTCCCTAAAGCGGGCGCCACACTCAGCATGCAAGTTAGAGCGGCATAGCGCTTTATAAGAAAAATGGCCGAAAATGTCCTGTGTGGGCGCACTGCAAATACTAAAAAGCAGCCACCAATATCCCCATCAATGTTAATAAAGAAAATAGTTCTCACCGACTTATAATGCAGACCATGCAACAAGCCAAGTAAAAGGTGCAGTCATTACGGTAGGCGTTTTACCTCATTCTATGTGTGCTGCAGCATGCAGCACATATTAAGAGGAAACAAGCATTTACAATGCAATAGGTCTCGTAATTGTGAGATTTTGAACTATTGGTATTATAAATGACAATGCCTTTTATAATATTAAATGGTATTATCATTTACAATACCAGTAGTTCAAACTTTAGCAAAAGCGATACCTATTGCAAGGCGTGGTGCCCGTTCGGCGGACGCCGCACTCACTATTAACGTTTTTTTTTAAAAGAGACAAAGCACAGTGCCCCAGAAGCGGGCGTCACGCTCAGTATTAGAGTAAAAAAAAAAAAAAGAGCTTGGTGTCCCTGTAGCGGACGTCGCGCTCAGCATGAAAGTTTTTTTTAAAATTGAAAATGAGCGTGGTGTCCCTAAAGCGGGCGCCGCGCTCAGGATGCAAGTTAAAGAGCATAGCGCTTTGTAAGAAAAACGCCCACCAATGTCCTGTGTGGGCGCACTGCAAATACAAAAAAGCAGTCACCATTGTCCCCATCAGTGTGAATAAAGACAATCGTGCTCACCGACTCATAATGCAGACTGTGTAACAAGCCAAGTAAAAAGTGCAGTTGTTAAGGGAGAAATCAAAAGCAGACAAGGCAGTACAAAGTAGTGACTAACAATGCTAACAATACATCGGAAGCCAGCATTTTTGAAGGACAATGACACAAGGCAATTAAAAATATGGGCAGTGAGTGGGCGGGGCTTCCAGTGCATACTCTAATACAGCATGCCTCGCAAAGCAAGCAGTGAATGCGTGCTGCCGCTAGGCTCGACCTAAAATAAAGGAAAAATGTAAACAATTCTCCTCATTACACCTGCTCTGGGGAGGCGTTCACTTTTGGCACTGCCCCAGGTTTACGTAATGTTGTGAATCTTGGGCAGTGTCAAAATGTATGGGTGTTGAGTAGAAACACATACAGCAATGCCCATGGAATGCGTTCTTGATGTGGAGTAAGGCAAGGCAGCGCAATGCGCTGCCTTGCCATACTCCATATCTATGAGGGTAGGCAAAGCACAGGGTGGATTTGTGTTGTCCTATAGATATAATTGAGAGGCTTGCACCACAGAATCATCATAAAAAGTGAAGCTACGGCGGCGCATGCCTCTTGTAAATGAGGGCCTCATATTGGCGATCCAGTTCCTCCATTATGATTGAGTTATTATACTTTTAACTCTAATTGTGAATGAGATGCTGAATTGACACATACTCAACATTGTGCTTACTGCTAGGGCTCGCTCTTCTCTTCCTTCAACAACTAACACCGCACTTGTGACGGATTGAGTACGTGTATGTCCATTGAGTTTCATGCACGTCATGGGTTCCTCCGACTGCCGCCACTTGTCTTTGTAGATGATATGCATTGAAGATGTACTCCTTATGTTTTAGCATGAATGCTTTGTGACTGCCATGTTGCCAGTTGTGTTTTGGTTACATTTGCATATGTCCTTGTTTTCATACTCAGGGGACAAGCTGGGAGAAGGTAGGTTGCGACATAGCAAAAGAGATTTCGACAAGCCACTGACACAGGGCGGCAAAGTTCTCTACTTTCCCAGGGGCAGAGAAAATGCATACAAGATGCTCACTAGATGGTATTATACCACTGTCAGACTAGAGGCCATGATTAACAGTTCAGATTTATGGTGGAAAAGATGCACCTTCCCTGGCACGATGTTGCCTATGTGGTGGTCATGCCCGCACCTAGTATTATACTGCAAAGCCCTTCTATCCCACTTAAAATGCATTGCAAGTACCGATTTAGAATTGAACCAATTAATTAACCCATTAGAAGCACTGGTGAAGAGGGGATTTATCCCTCAATGAAGATAACAGGAAGCTTCAGGTTCAGACAGGCCCTTTATTCCACCAAACATTTTCCAGGTGGCTGGGCCGTAGAGGCTGGCTTTGAAGGCCCGCAGTCTCTCCTGATGCCCTTGTCACTTTTCCCAGCTCAGACACTGGAAGGCTTCAAGTGAGGTGGGGAGTTGGGGAGGGGGGTTGGAGAGAGAAATATGGATGGTGGAAAGAGAGCGATAATGTGAGAAGTCGAAGTGAGTGTGGCTGGTGAGAGCATGTTCTCCAGGGCTTTTTCAGGTTACCCACTCTGGCCCTGAGTAGTTTGATATCTCATACGCTAAGAACAACCAGTGCAATTATAGCTCATATTTAGAAGCTCCTGGATCTGCCTACTTGTGACTCTGTCCTTGTCCAAGCTGCGGGGTTTAAATACCATGGAGAAATTGACTGAAATAGTAAGAGAGAAGATGGGAAAACATGAATCCACGTGTGCTCCATTCTGCACATAGGTTAAGACCATTGGGAATGCCAAGGGGATCGGGAGGTTTATACCCTCTTGGATTCACCATTAACATACATGCCAAATGTCCTCTTCATCTTACTCCACAGATAGAGAAAAAAAATTAATTCAAAAGAGAAAGTTATTTTTTTAAGTTTTGAAGCATCAATGCTCCCAGAAATAGGAAGCTTGGAACATGTTGGAAGCTGTTGGAAGCTGTTATTTCAATCCTGGTCCCTGGTTCTTCCCAAAACTCCTTGGGTGATTAGTGTGTTGGATTCTGACCAATTCTACTGGGTTTTCTTCCGCTTTTATGTGTTTTTTTTATTTTCACCGTTTTGGTCCCCCACCTGTTTTGTACCTGGAACGGTGCTCTCTGGGTTAGGGCTCTAGTGCTTCCTTGCAGGTACATCATACGTTCCTTACATTTTGGAGGTGCCAAGCTCCCTGGTTCCTACCACAACCTACAGATGTGATGTGAAAATGTTTCATTTTCCTGATTTTACTATACTCTTCTTTTTATTTCACTTCTTTTTTTATTTTGCTTTTGGTTCAATCCAAGTAGGCATTGTCTTTATGGGAAGTGAAATGAATGGCTGGGAAGAGATACGATTGTTGCTGAGGTTTCTGTTTGTTTTTTAATAATGTTCACGCTGTTATGAGATATAGCAGATTCTTTTAGACTTTGAGGGATACAGACCTCTCTGCCTCCTTTACTCTTGCAGTGTGAAGCTTCATGCTAAACACTTATTCCAATTCTGGAAAACCTCTACTGGAGTCTTCAGTATGCTGCCTCTTCTTGCATTCCCAAATTTCCTTGAGACACCACTCTATAAAACATTTATTATTCTCACGTAGAAACTTGATAAGATGACTTTAGAACTTATTCATGTTTAGGAGAGAGAATTGGAGTTGTTTAAGGGACACCTATTTCTAATTCTCAGTTTCTCTATTACTGTGTCTATGATTAATTTGTATCTCATCCTACTGAGACCTGAACCAATTGTAATATTTCAGCTTGCCACTTATAATCTTGTATCTTTTGAATATTCTCCTGATGTGCATATATATTTAACTGACTGATAATTGGGAATACAATTCCTTCAATTCAATCACCCATTCCTGGTCTTATTCTGTGGCCAAATGGACTTCATGAAGATTGAATTGTTTTATTATTGCTAACTTCCTTGGTGCCTCAGTCAACTTAAAAATGTCCATCTCATGAGAGATTGTAAATCCGGCACCTGCAAGCTCTCAATATCAATTGTAACAATGGGCTTTCATGCAGAGGGCACACCAGTGGTGAGACAAAGGCAAGCCTGTCTGAGGAGCACACAGTCGCACTCAGCGCCAAAACCCGTGCTCATGTTCAGACTCACCTGGGCCCCATTTAAAGACACTCTACACTGCAACTTTTAACCCTCAATGCCAAATGCAGCAAATGCCACTCTCATGTATCCCATTCTCTTGAGGGCCTTTTTTCTTGTTCCACCTGCCAGTCTTCCTCTGTTGCTTCACTCTCATCCCTTCCCTCCCTGCTCCCAACTTTCAATCTCGTTCACTGATACTGTTTCCTGCCCCACCCCTCAACCCAACTGCTTCCTTGTTGATGTTCTTTATCTACCTGAGAACGCACTTAATTTACATGAGTTTATTGGACCATAATCCTGAGCTCTTCTTCCTGATAAAAATATGGCTTTGGAGGGAGTTTACTACTCCCGACATCACTCTAGGAATCACACCCATGAATTCTATTCTTAGGCTAGACTGTCAACAATGGTTTAGATGCAGCTGTGCTATTATCTTATAAATGGTGTTGCTCTCCTTTGCCTCTATAGAGCTTCCCACAAATTAATATCTCCCTTTTATTATTAGAGTGGATGCCTCCACTTCATTCTCTAGAGCTCTTCACAGTAGACCTCATGCCCTTGAATTCCCATCAGCTCTTCCACCTGGTAGAAACCTCTATAGGCAATGAGACACTGAACGCTGCACAACGCTTGGCGCTTTTTTGATCGCGCTGTTCTTTTAACGCTCCTTTTGCATATTTTATTTCTATTGTGTTGTTTTTCCCTTGCTTTTAGCTGGGTAGTATTTACGGCCCCCTTACCTGCATTCTAATCGGAAATCACCGCATTTTTCGCAGGTCCGGTTCCGGGTGGTGGGGTACTTACGGGCACCATTTTGGAGTGGTGTGGACTCTGAGGAACACCAGCAGTGAGCGGTCTAGCGCTCCTGACGACCAGAGGGATACCTTTTTAAGGCGAGCAATTGGGGGAAAGCCCTTGATGAGACACTGAACGCTTCACAACGCTTGGCGCTTTTTCTATCGCGCTGTTCTTTTAACGCTCCTTTTGCATATTTTATTTCTATTGTGTTGTTTTTCCCTTGCTTTTAGCTGGGTAGTATTTACGGCCCCCTTACCTGCATTCTAATCGGAAATCACCGCATTTTTTGCGGGTCCGGTTCCGGGTGGTGGGGTACTTACGGGCGCCATTTTGGAGTGGTGTGGACTCTGAGGAACACCAGCAGTGAGCGGTCTAGCGCTCCTGACGACCAGAGGGATACCTATTTAAGGCGAGCAATTGGGGGAAAGCCCTTGATGAGACACTGAACGCTGCACAACGCTTGGCGCTTTTTCTATCGCGCTGTTCTTTTAACGCTCCTTTTGCATATTTTATTTCTATTGTGTTGTTTTCCCCTTGCTTTTAGCTGGGTAGTATTTACGGCCCCCTTACCTGCATTCTAATCGGGAATCACCGCATTTTTCGCGGGTCCGGTTCCGGGTGGTGGGGTACTTACGGGCGCCATTTTGGAGTGGTGTGGACTCTGAGGAACACCAGCAGTGAGCGGTCTAGCGCTCCTGACGACCAGAGGGATACCTATTTAAAGCTCCCTCTCCCGCGCAGTGGTCTCGCGCAGCGGGCGTGCCTTCGCTGTGCCAGAGTCCTGCCCGTCTGCGCCCGTCAGCGCTAAGGAAGCGCGGGTCGCGGCAGGACTCCAGAGTAGGACATCATGACTCTGCCTATTATTACCTATCAACGGGCTGCTCTGCTGGCTATCCGTGATCGGATTTTTAAGTGTAATCTTCCGTCCGTGGATCCTTTGTGCGGTCAGTATCACTGTTCTTGCGGTGTTTGGTCGCTGGATGCCCCTTCTCTAATTTGCTCGTTAGAGCGTCCTTCCCTACATAATCGTAAGATAGATCTACGGGAACTTAATATGGCAGTCTTAATGTCAGATCACTGACAAAGTACTACCAGGAGATATACGATCTTCTTAAACATGACTCTCCTGATGTGCTTTTCCTGACCGAAACCTGGTTGCAGGATTCGGATGTTTCTATACTTAATCTGGCTATCCCTCCGGACTATTCTATCTTTACCCTCAATCGGGTTACTAGGGGAGGGGGAATAGCCATGGTTACTAAGAGCTGCTACCCGTGCTAATGGAAGGCTGTTAAACTACCAGGGTGTGAAAGTGCTCGATTTCGTTTAGCTGCCATTTTACTTTTTCGGGCTTGTTAATCTATCGCCCACCGGGCTGTGATTCGGCCTTTCGGGCTACCCTCCCGGATCTTATTAGCATAGAGGCACTGGGATGTGCTCATTTTAATGTGATAGGAGACCTTAATCTTCATTTGGATTGTCCGTCTTTGTCCGCTGTTAAGAGCTTTTTGCCGATCTAGAGGCCCTGCAGCTCTCTCAGTTGATCGATACTCCCACGCATAGAGATGGTCATATACTTGACCCTTTCTTTACGAATCTGGAGGGAGTTAGGGCTCACTGTCCCACCCAATTGACTTGGACAGATCATATGCTGGTGAAACTGACTTGTCCAATATCAGATTCTCCTTTTATAGTCCGTGACAGACTCGTCCTCAAACGACACTGGAACAAACTCAGTCTGGAGGATTTCTACCGCCTGCTTGAGGCGGCACCATTAGGCCTTATCACTGAGGTGGATCATGGGTATGACTCCTTCTGCAAGTGGATCTCTGGTGCCCTCGATTCTCTGATCCCCTTGAGGTGGACTAAGTGTCGTCGAAACGAGCCTAGTCTATGGTATGACAACACTTTAGCGTCACTCAAGAGAGCTTGCAGACAGGCTGAGAGATTATGGAGGAAAGCGTATGATCCCGATTTGAGGGTTTGTTACCTTGTTAAAATTAAAGCTTACCATAGGGCTGTGTGTAGAGCTCGAGCAGCCTTTTACGCTCACGAGTTCCAGAATAACCCGAACCCCTCTAAACTGATTTTTAAGGTGTTAAAAGAGCTGATGACGAAGAGGACAGCGGGTGCGGAAATCTGCTCGGACTCCCATTGCGAGGGCTTAGCCTCCTTTTTCCGGGAGATAGTACAGGCCATCTATCGCTCTTTCCCGACGGGAGTGCCTACACTAGAGCGGGTTAGCTGTTCTTTGAGAGACAGTGACTGTCTCATGACTCTATCTCCCCTGTCTATGGAGGCCTTTGATTCTCTTAGCCTTAAAATCAAATCGGGATCCCCGGCAGATCCGCTGAAACCGGCCCAGCTGATGAAGTTATCATCGGCATGCCGCACTCCGGTGCTCTCCTTGATCAATCTATCACTCTCTTCTGGGAGAGTCCCCGCCAGGTGGAAGCAGGCTGTAGTCACGCCCATTCTGAAAAAGCCAACTCTAGATCCACTTAAGCCTGAGAACTACCGGCCTATTTCGTTGCTTCCTTGGGCCACGAAAGTCGCGGAGGCCCATGTGAATACCATTCTGGTAGACCACCTAGCCAGGGCTAACATTCTTGACCCTACCCAGAATGGGTTCCGTGCAGGCCACAGCACGGAGACGGCCCTACTCTCCATGGTCGAACATCTGCGTTCCGTGCTTGATGCGGGTCGAACGGCGGCACTGTTGCTATTAGATCTTAGTGCCGCGTTCGACACGGTCTCGCACGGGATTTTGCTTCAACGACTTGAGGAGGTGGGGGTCACAGGCTCCGCCCTGTGTTGGTTTTGATCTTTTCTGTCTGACAGATCATTCCAGGTCGCGATTCCGCCCGGTAAGTCGAAAATCCATCCGCTAGACCTGGGGTCCCACAGGGGTCATCGCTGAGTCCCACTCTATTTAACCTATATGTGAGGCCGCTGGCTGCGGTCGTCAAGCTGTGGGGCCTGACGATGGTCTCATATGCTGACGATACGCAGCTGGCGGTCACGCTGAGTGGGGACTCAGACATGGAGGCCCTCATGTTCTGCGATGGCTTACGGGCGGTGGCCAACTGGATGAATGCCAACTGTCTCCAGTTGAACACCAAGAAGACGGAGGTCATGGTAGTCGGTAAGCAGGCGGGGTTGTTGGGCGACAGGTGGTGGCCCTTGGAACTGGGTCTGATTCCATCTCCAGTATCGGAGGTAAAGAATCTGGGGGTATGGCTTGATCCGTCTCTCGGTTTCATCTGCCATACCAAGAAGGTGGCAGCTTCTTGCTATGGTATTATCAGAGGACTCAGGCCAATCCTTAGGTTCTTTAATGCTCCCACCAGGCAGCTGGTGGTCCAAGCAGCAGTGTTGTCCCGGCTAGATTACGCCAACTCGCTTTTGGCTGGGATCAACCAATCCGAACTTTCTCGACTACAGCGAGTTCAGAATGCGGCAGCCAGAGTAGTGCTGGGCCTCTCAAGGCGTAGCTCGGTTGCTAAATCTTTACACTCTCTTCACTGGCTTCCGGTACACCAGAGGATTAGATTCAAGGTTTTATGCCTTGCATTCAAAATCCTCAAGGGTACATCTCCTCAAATATTGGAGAATCTGCTCATACCATACGTCCCTCTGCGAGCCCTCAGATCTGTGGGTCAAAATTTGGCTGTTCCGCGTTATAGACTTAGTAGAGCTGGTGGCCGCTCTTTTCGAGTCTTAGCGGCTAATTGGTGGAATTCTCTCCTGGTGCATATTCAAGCTATGGATAATCTTCTTCTGTTCAGACGGGCCATCAAAACAATTTTATTTGTTTAGCCCTTTTGCTGTATTCTATGATCCCTTGGTTCTCTGCGGTGTTGTGTTGTTCTGATCTTGTCAAAGCGCCAGGACGCCCCTTTGCTGGGGCAGCTGTGCGCGTTACAAATAAAAATAACATAACATAACATAACATAAAATATAGCCATCATGATTGACTCTCTATTAACCTTAGGTCACCATTACAATTTCTCAAGCCCCACTCACTCAGTGGGCCCAGGTTTGGATTGGGACAAAAAATAAGCCCAGGCACAAAAAAGTGACCCTCATTAGCGAACCAGATAGCCAAAAAAGTTACCCAAATGTGCAGATCAGGTCAGTTTTTAACTTGTAAAGACACTCTGTATGGGTATCTTGCAAGGTATGGTAGAGTACCTGCATTTGTGTTTGCCGCAGGCCCACACACTGCTAAAAAACTAGCCTACAAACTGATATGTCAGACCAGCGCAGGGCACTGCCTCATTACTCCACATGTCACTGCCTGAGTGGGGCCCAATTTTGGAGCCCGTCTTTAATAATCTTGATTCTCTTTCTGTTGCCACTACTTTTTTTGTGCACTAGCCTGTCCCTTTTGTGGTTCATCTTTTTATTCCTCTATCCCACCCATCTCCTCACAAGTAAGCCCCAATCGCATTACTCTTGGAGATTGTTGAAAATCTGACCAGTCAACCTCTACATGGCTTTGGATAAGCTGTTCCCTTCGCGGATAATAGATGTCACTTTAGCTGCCTCTGCCTTCAACACCTGGATCAAATTGGTCTTTAGTGAGATTACACCTTTGAAAACTCCCTGTCCATGCAAAATTCCCCCACAGCTCCCTGGTGCACAAAAGAACTGAGACTGACTAAGTGCCAATGAAAAGCTCTGTAAAGAGCCAGAATCACCTACAGGACAACTACCAAAAGATATCAGCACTTGGTTTTCTCTGGCCAAGCCCACCATTATTTTACATATATCAAACCAACTGAAATTCCACCACAGAGTTATCTACCATTGCTAGTTTATTTTTCACCCTACCAGTTGCCATAACAAGATTTCTCCATTTCATAACTTGGGCGATAATTTAACACTTTTCTTTGCTGATAACATGTCCAATTACATTCGCCCTTTGACTCTCAAACTGCTTTTGATAAATGAATCTGTCCATGCTGCCTTCATCCTCTCCTATTGGTTTTTTCTCTCCAATTTGTGTTCTCTATCTATGGTTTCTACTCTTACCTCCCTGAAGATGAATAATTGTGAGTCCATGCTTGATCTCTGCTCACCTCACGCCAATGTAATCAGCGCCTTATTCAGTGGCCTTTTTTTATCCATCTGTGATGTCCCTTGCAATAGGAAACATGCAAGAGCCATTTCCCTATGGAAAGATCCTTCTGATGACTCCAAATTTCTTAGCAATTATCAACTTATCTCGCTCTTGTCCCTCCTTATTAAACTCCTGCAGAAGAACGGTTTTTTTTCTATATGTATTTTTATTGGCAGTTTAAAAGTATATACAGAGCACATCATGACCTGTATTCATGAGTCATGCTATTAAACATATGTCTTAATCCAACGTATATCAAATAGTATTCATTGCCTACAACGAAACAACTATCCAATTCACATGACATCGTGCAATCTCAACTACATTGTATCGCCATATTCTGTTACAGCCAGGATAGCAAAAGAACACATTAAACAATAAATAGCCCCCCCCTTCTCTTCATGCAAATCAGTGCAATCTGCTCTCTGAGATCACCAGTAGGTTTATCATACTTATTTTAATCAGGTGACTGGGCGTGCCTGTCTGGGTGTCCGTCTGTATCATCCTACTGGGTGCTCTCTCCCCCTGTCATTATGTTGGTTGGACTGTCCACCTGGAGAAGAAAGTTAGTTGTCAACTATACATCTATCTTGAATTGAACAATATCCTGGATCATGCTCAATCTGGTTTTCACCCCCACAACAGCAGTAAATATACCCTTTTGGACGTTTTGGGCAATATCAGGTCCCTCTTTGACAAAGGAGGCTCTGCTGCTCTTATCCTATTGAAAATATCCACAGCCCTCACTAATGTCTCCCATGTGACACTCATCAGATGCCTCTTTGGCATTTGAGTTTGTCTCAATGCATTAAAAGGGCATTGCTTCTTACTGGCTGGTGGAGCTAGGACTGCTTCCCTCTACCTCAGTCAAAAACTTGCAAATCATTACTGATTCCAACCTCTCTCTTCAAACTCAAATCCATCATTTTGAGTCAGTCTGCTCCTGCTCCTCGGCATGCTCTAGGGGATTCTTTATGTTCTTCCTATTTTGTCATGGAAATCTGTGGTTTAGGACCTCATAACTTTCAGATGGGAGTATGGTAAATACCTTTACTTGGGTGTGCCCAACTACCTTCTCCAACAGCTTAAGGTCATTCCAAATGCTGTGCAATGTCTGATTTTTGAGATTCCATCATACATGCCTATTTCCTTACTACTTAGGGACATTCTTTGGCTCCCCATCAGGCAACAGATTACCCTCAAGGACCTGTGTCTTACCTTAGGGCCTACTATCATCTTGGCTCTACCCCATTGAAAAAGAGGCTCTGCCTCACATCCCTTTTCACTCTCTCGATTCATCTTCCGTCCACTTGCTCCAAATTCCTAGGACCTGAAAGGCTCCTTTTCTCTTCCAGTGGACAAGTCCATGAATTCTCTTCCCTTTGAGATCAAAGCAGTTCCTTATCTGAACTCTTTCAGGAAACTCTTCACAACTTCCAGGTCGGCTACTCTCTTTCCTTTCCCAGGATGTTGGTCCGCTTCCCTTTCCGAACCAACACACCCTTTGCATTATTTGTGGGCTTTCCACATTTATTTGATTGATTCATTTATTCATCCTTGAATTACTGAACTGCCATGTATGGATGACTTGACCATGGAAAGCACTGCAGTGTATTTTGTTGAATGTTATATTGCAATAATCGTGGAACCATGCAAAATGTTAAATAACATTGTTAAAAACAACAGAAAATATGAGGAAGTCAAGTGAAATTCTCTAGATAGGCAGTAGGTGCCGGACAATCCCTAAAACATGACCTTGAAATCAGTTAGTGTGCCATAAAATGCCAGGCTATCAGTTTAACTGAAATTGAAGAAATGCTTACACAGAAAATAGGAGATGGATTAAAACAATGGATAATTTTGAACCCCTAGTAATAACTGAGAATGCTATCTATTACATTGTCTCTTAGCTCCTCGGTTCCATTACAAAAGGGATTTAACTATATGTAAATGTTTCTTGGACATACCCCAAAATGAACAATGCTGCCCAAACTGCTAGCCCAAATGACATCTAAAGAGGATCACAATCAACCAAAGTTTAAGACTATAGTAAGCTTATGACTCCCCGATGGGAAAAAACCCACCTCACTCAAGGTGATTTACTGAAATACCAATAAAGTGAAGGGTGGGAATGTTTGAATTAACCTGAAGTGTAGAGAATTATTTTGGGCACAATCTTGTCTAATATTTGTACCCATCTGTGCCAGAACAACTGAGCCCCTATGGTATTGTATGCTCAGGAACCTTATCTGGGCAGAGCAATGGCATAATCGACAAACGAGGGTAGAGGGGAGGAAGACAGGTAACTGCAGGGCTCTTTCTCCCTGAATTATCATAAATACATGCAAGTCTTTTCTCGTCCTGAATAGGAAAGCAATGTCCTGTGCTACTTGTGAGCTAATAATGGATTATGCGTGTCCACGTCCTTTGAAAAGATAAACCACACACATAATATATCATTATTTTACTTGCAGTTCAGGACGTTGCTTTCCTATGTGGGAAGAGTGCAGCCTTGTGCAGCCTTGTGCGTAGTTATTGCTGAGATGGCAGCCATCCATTGTAATTGACAGTGGTCCACTGTGGGATAGTTTACAGTAAAACACTCAGCAGGTGCAGCACAAATGAGTAGGATCACCCCTGGGATTGTATCCCATTGTGCAGGGAGTAGCCAGGATCTTTCCCCACCCACGGGTGGCACTGGGCATAAGTACTGCACCCCCTGTAACCCCTTCAGAACATCTCTGGACCCTTGGAAGACAGCAGAAGGATTTCACCTGCTCTGTGACCTACAGGAGAACCCTAAGGGTTGGGTGTGCTCCCACTTGTACCCAAGATTGAGACGTGGACCGAGGGTCAGTTGGCTGACCTCCTTTTAAGCTACAGGGACACACAATCTGCAAGAAGCTAACTTCCCTGAGGAGGCCAGCTGTCCAATTCCCAATGAACCTGCACTGTACAATGCTGGTGGCTTTAACTAGATTGAGTCCTGGCCTGTAAGTGGTATCCCTAAAAATCTGTTGCCCTTAGATAAATATCAGAGTGTACTCCTCCTGGTTAACATTAAAAACTGGGATTTCGAAATATTTCCACAGATTTTTGCCTAGAGAACAGCTGGAAGACCCGGACAAACCTGCAAGTAAATCTGAAGAAGAAGCTTTACTGCTGGGCCATAGATTCAGACTACTCCCGCTCTGAGCTTTTTCACAGCAGCAAACCCATTTCAGCGGGATGTCACAGAGAGAGCATGTGGCCTAGTGAAGCCCTGTTCAGCGATAGCTTGCAGTCTTGCTCTGCTGAAGGAATCCAAGTGCCAGAAAAGAGCCTTAGTCTGAAGATAGGAATCTTCATCGGGTGAAGGCACCAAAAGTAAGCGGGTGGCAGGGACCTACCTTGGGCACAAACTTTGAATTTCTCCCACTCTGAGCTTTCCCACCATTAGTCAGCAGCTTCACTTGAACTTTGTCGGACGGCTATCCCACCTCAAGGAACACATCCCAACCACAGCCTGGTGCCTATCCCCACTAAGGAATTTTAATGCAATTTCAGTGACTAAATAAGAAAGTAAAACTTCTGACCGGGACAACCCTGGTCTCTGTATCTGACCCACGCTCCATCAGCCTTAAATCTTACACTTGTTCTCGTCTGGAGCGACTGGTTGCTCGCAGCACTTTGCACTTTTTGATGCTGTTTTTATTTCTGTTGTTGTGGGTGGATTTTGTTTGTTAAAATATTCCCTGTTTTTATAATTTGGAGTGGAATTTTTATTGTGTTGTGTTTTCGACTTTGTAATTGTTTTGGTACCCATTTTCGTCAGTTAACTCCTTCGCTGCGGCGGCTATTCCGCCGCATAGCTAACGGTCGCGGGCGGGCGCACGGCTCACCTGCGCTGGTGACAGAACCGTTCCGTCACGGCTCGCGGGTGGGCTGTGCTCATGACGGAACGGTTCCGTCACGGCCCCGCCCGCTTAATGAAACCCGCCGCGCAGGCGCGGCGGCCGGGCCGTGACGGAACCGTTCCGTCATGAGCACAGCCCACCCGAGGGGCGTGACGGAACGGTTCCGTCAGTAGCGTCGAAGGTGTTAAACCTGCCAACTCTGTGCCATAGTGTTGAAATAAAGTTTAAATTACACAAAACATTCTCTGAACCTTACAAGACCTACCATCAACCTCAATAGTAATCCCCTTTCTCACACTGTTGATTTTGTGGCCAGATAGAGAAATATTTTAATGTGATTGTCTCTGTCTATAGCACACAAGCGAACTATGATATTTTGTAATGTAATGGATCTAGAATGATTGGGAGTGTTTCTATTTGCAGCATGAATTTTGATTGACCACATAATTGGTGTCTTTGTGGAGGACGTCTCCAAGACTAATGTAATGCAGTTAAGAATAAACTAAGTAAGTACATAATTGCCCAAAGGAAGAACCTTGGGGCATATTAACAAGCTGAAGTATCGCCGCTTTCTCGGCACAATTCGCCGAGAAAGCGGCGATACTTCCAGCGCCCTCTTAACAAGGGCATTGCCACACCTGCCTCAAGCCCACTTTGCATGTCAGCGAGAAACATCGCTAATGACATGCAAAGTGGGCGTTCCCACGTCCAACCACATGTAAAATGTGGTTGGAGGTGGGACACCCTATCACCAAGGCAGGCGTTGGGAGGAAAAGACCTGCAATAAACGTGTTTATCGCAGGTCTCCCAACGCCTGCTCTGACCAGGCGTGAGGCATTGTTAACATGGGGGTGTGGATCATAAAGCTGAATCCACCCCCCCATATTAACAAGGCACACATTAGCGCGTGAAAACAACGCTTGTTTTCACGCGCTAATGTTCACTATCGCCGGCTATCGCAGGATTTACTATCGCCTACGTGTTGCACGTTGATAATAATGCGCTAACACGGCGAAAAAATCCGGCGATAGTGAAAAGTGCGATGTGCGTTTATTAACGCACATCTTGTTAATATGCCCCCTAATTTCTCTTGCCAAATAATGGTTTCCTAGTTTCAACATCTCTCTATGCATTCTATGCCAGTGTTGGACTGGGTCTGAAAATAGGCCCTGAAACCAAAATATAAGATTAGCAAATCAAAAAGATAAAAAAAGTAGCCCAGATTTGCACATTAGGTCAGTTTTGAACTTCTGTAGACACACAGTAAATGTATTTTACGAGGGATGGGAGTCTGTATGCAATTGTGTTTGCTGCAAACAATCTTTGTTGTGATATCTGGGAAATCAACAGGAAAAACCAGCCCACAAAAACTACACACGAACAGCTAAAGTGTCCCTGTTTAACCAGCCCTTCTGGCACAGCCTTATTGCCCTACAGTCCAGTCCGGTCCTATATGCAACATCAAATTCAAGTGGTGAGGAGAGAGTGATACTTGTTTTCTGTTTCTTTGCCTTTGACCCAATGCAGTGCTCCACGCTTATTTAAGGCTGGGTTTGGGCTATACAAATACCATAGATAAACATAAATATACCCCCAGTTCTGAATACTCACTATTTGGTGGATTGTAGAATGCCTAAACATTTCTATGAAGGAAGGGAAAGAAACCAACGCAGTACGCGCAAGATGGAGCCACTGATTTAAGCACAATAGGTTGTTTAAGGCCGAGACTCCTACGTTGTGGAGATGCACTAGAGAATAATTAATGATGAAATCTCTAAGACTTGAAAAAAAAAGAAGAAAAGACTAAGAAGCAGGGTCGGATGAAATCAAAAGAAGAATAAACTAAGAGGCAGGGTCGGATTAGGCCCGGGCATTCCCCCCAAAAGTGGCCCACATTCCCAAAATGGTTAGCGCTATTTTTTTTTAGTTTTCTATAGCATGAACTCGGCCCAAAGACATTGGAGCAAGCACCAGCTACATGGCACAAGATCGAATTCATTTTTACTTAATGTAGGGAGATTCGTTGATTTGCCCAGAATCCCTGGATGTTGAGCTGATGCCAGAATTCGACCGTACTTCCCCAGTTGCAACGTCAGCAGCTCTGAGATCATAACATTACATTATATGTTTTTTTTTTCCCTCTGGGAAAGTGACCTCACAGTGAGGCCTATACAAATACTCCTTCGCCGCTCCACTAATGCCTAAAAGACGCTGGAACCGAGGGATTCGGCACACGGCAGATAGGATTTATTTTTTTATTTGATTGTCCCTATTCTGTTGTCTGTCGTATTTGCCCCGCCTCGCCGGTCTTATCTGCACCCCCACTGCTGATTACAGTGGTCTGGCGGGAACTGGGGAAGACAGTGCGTCTCAGCGGGACGGTTCACAGAGGCCCTAGAAAGACGGCCCACAGGTGAGCTTGCAGCACTGGCCCATCGCCCAATGCCCGACTGCTCGTCATCCCAATCCGAACCTGCTAGGAGGAGTTTATATGGATGATCAAATTTCAACATCTATCTGTTGCCAGTAGGGCTCATTCAGCTATTTTAAAATCTGGCCCACAGAGTTAGTGAATGGGGATTTTTTCCACAATAACGTATCCTCGAAATTACAGACCAGCACCAGATGCCAAGAACGCTGTAAGGGTACAAAGCTCACAAAAGCAAATGAGGGAAACAAAACTTAAGGAAGTGAAAGACACAAAAAAAGCAACTCCGTTCACGTCATGCCAGATATCTGATACCATTAACTGAAGAGCCATACACAAAGAGGAACTGAAACACCAACTTTTTTTTTTATTGTGTGGTTAAATCTGGAATCCAGGAAAAGAACTGTGTTAGTAATTGATTGGACGAATTCCAGGTAGCAAAATCATGCCGCAGCCTAATAAATCTTGTAAGTCACCACAAAACACAGGTGATGATATGATATTAAAGTACCTCTACTTTAGAAATATAGCAGAGAAGAATGTCAGTAAAATCAGATCATTAACGATAATACCATTGGCTCGCCTGAAAATGTGTGTTTGAAGTTGTTCTAAAATGTGAAGAAATAGCACATCAATATTAAACTTGTATCCATCTGCAGTGCAATGGGTATTATGTTTTGCAATGGACACAAACATAATTGATTTGAAATCTTCAGTTGGAAATTGAATAATTCATTTTCTACACATCCTGCTGCATTTCACAGACTGGGAGAATTTGTGGGCATTGGTAACATAGAGCAGGCGCAGTGTCTATGCTGGTAGCATGGTTGTTACTTATTTGCCGGTCAATATTTGGAACTGGACTTATTTTACAGAGGTGGTGACGCAGCTTTACATCATGTATTGCGCGTAATGAAATGTTAACCAAAAACATGCAGAACCATTACTTATATGTGTGCACACATTATTTTACACATAGATGCAGTGAAACAAGTGATTTATATGCTTCTATTAACTATAGTTAGAATATGTACATCTTAACATTAACATGAGTGGGCCCAGGTTCCAAACTCCATCATGAAAAGTAAACCTTGCATTTCTGCTTGCTGTGCATAATCCACTTTTTGTATCAGGCATCAGAGTCCCTCTGTTCTCATTAGAAATTATTTTCTGTTGAAGGTCATGTTTGTTGCAAATAATTGGTTTGAAGATTCTCATCACCTCTGCGTGATGGAAGGCAGAGGAGGTGAATATTCCTTTGTGAGATATCAGGAAGGCTGCAGTGATGAAGATTTAGGCATCACATTGTCCATGAGAAGGAGCACAGTGGGAACACAGATTTTTGATTGGCTCTTACTCGGTGGGAACCTTTGCAATGTATCACTTGGATGAAGTTTCATGTTTTAACTGTGGGAAGCTGAGTTTAGTCAGTCACTCTTGCCTCTGTCCACCTTTCTAGGCGGTCATTCGCTCCCTTTCTCTCAAGACCCGATGCTCCTTGTGCTTCTGCTCATAGACTTATTTTCATGATCAAGTACAGTTCTCCTTTTCCTGCTTGGAACCTCCATTAGTTATACTTTCAAAGCCATATTTGCTGACACTGCAAAAACACAAGGGAAATCAGACAAAATATAGGAATCAGGGTTACATAATATAATATTTTATAGGAACCAGGGTCCCCATGGCTAACAATCACACACTCAATAATACAGTAAGTGTAAACTGGACACACTGTCTATGAAAGCAAGTGAATCCACATTTATTAGCAAATAGGCCAAGTAGTAGGTGGAGACAGGGGAGACAAAAAACATAAAAACCATATAAAGAAACTCAGGTAGTTATATGTGAAGCAAATCAAAACAATGATACTTTTCATCACAATGAGCATATAGCAGCAATTCAGCCCTATTCAGGATAATATATACAGAGTGCAGGGTCAGTGCGACAGACTCAAAAATGCGTTTGATTCCTACGTCAAAGCTTAACTTCGGAGAGAGGTGCATGGAGCAGCATATGTGCATGTGCTTGGAGTTGTGGTGATCTTTTCACGTTTACAAACCAGTTTCCAAAGTTGAGAGAGAGCCCTGATCCCTGGTACACCGAGGATGAGACATTGGGAAAAATGTCAAAGGTACTTTGGGAAGAGGTGACTACTTTCTTTGAAATTGTTGTTCCTAATGATTTGTGTGCTGAGCTTAAAGTAGCTGTTCAGTGGCCAACTGAAGAGCCACAGAGGGATTCCCCCGCTCATGCTCTCTCTGCTGTGGTCAGGATAAATATCATCAGGTTGAAAACTAAGGTTTCCCAGAAAGAAATTGCTTGGTTGGAGATCTCAAGTACTACACAAAAGTCCAAAGAGTCAGTGCATGCCTAATATGAAAAACTAATGCGGATCTTTTGCCAGCATTGTGACGTCAAGAACTGAGCAAGGAAATCTCAGTAATTTTGTGTCACAGTTTGTTCTTGGGTTGCATCCAGAGATTAGTTCACACATCCAGCAGAACATTTATTGGCAGACCAAGCATTTAGATTAAATCTTGTGATACACAAAGTATTGCAGTGATGACAAGAAGCCAGATAAAAAAGAGAATTAAGGGGAAATTCTTGTTGGCTCGGATGAAGTAAGCCCAGAAGGGATTTCAGAGTGATCTGTACCCGCTGAATTCTGACTAAAGTTCTAGTGGTGGAAATGGAATGTAGTGAGTTAGATATTAAAGAAGCGGTCGAATGATGCAGGGTGGATATGATGTCCATCAAAAGCATGAATACCAAATCAGGGATAGTTTAATGGCTAGGGGCCTAACATAAATGTTATGCCAGCTCCAAATATGCAAATGTAAAGACCTCCTAATCCTGACATGCCCCAAGCCACCTTGCTGTACATAATCTGAACACTCTAAGGTGTAAGGTGAATGCAAGTGCCGAGCTCCATGGAATCCTGTTCTGATTTCATAAACTTTCCAGGAGTTCCTCTCTTCAAGACTTTTGGAGATCCAGGGTCACAAATGGCGGTGCCTGAGAGGGGAGGAAGATTGTGTGCTTGGCACAGTCTTAGAGGTAGACCAGAGTGGCCCATATGTAGAGGGAGAGGCGAATGGCCACCCTGTGTAATTCCTTTTTGACACTGGTGCTACACAATCTACTGTTTGAACAGTAGAAGCCCCATATCTACTCATCTCAGGTAAAGAACTGCAAATTGTAGCCATTACAAATGAACAGACAGTGAATCCTGTTTTTGTCAAAATCCCTGTAAAACTAGGTCCCTTTAAGAGGACCAACTGTCCATGATATGTGACTCTGGCCCAGTGAATCTGTTAGGAAGAGATCTTTTGTGCAAACTTAACTGCATGATTTACTGTACACTAGATGGTGTTGAGCTTCTAACACAAGATGAAGGTGCCAATTTTAAATTGAGCATGAAGAACCCATTGCTGGGATATTCCCTGTTTTGACAAAGGGACTTGCCACCCGCCTTAAAGTTCTGTGTAATGGAGGAAGTCTGGGATTACTCTGGCAAGGATATTGGCCTGATTCAGGGTGTTGAATCTGTAAAGATCACAAATAATCCAAATGCTGAGTTCCCTTGATCACCCCAAAATAACCTTTCACCAGAGGCTGTGGCTGTAATTACCTCTGTAATTGAATCCATGTTAGAGCAAGACATTTTAAAAGAGATTTTAGGAAGTTTCTGTAATTCTCTGATCATGAGGATACAGACACCAAACAAAAAGTGGCAGGTTGTGCAAGACATGTCAAAGATAAATAGTATTGTTATCCCACATTGTTGAGCGGTACCCAATCCAGCTGTAATATTGTTCCAGCTCCCTTGTGATGCTGAGTGGTCCACAGTCATGGATCTGTGCCAAGCATTCTTTTTCATTCCATTGCATGAAGACAGCCAGCTTCTTTTCATGTTTCAGTTCCAAATTAAAGTTCTGGCATGGTGTTGAGTGCCTCAAAGGTATACAGAGTCCCTCAATCTTCAACCAGATCTTGAACAAGACTCTGTAGATCCTAATCCTGCTGTGTAACTCAGTATTAATTCAATATATCATTGACCCATAGGTAATGTCGACAAAGCAAGAGTCATGCAGGTAAGATACCCCAGCCCTATTTAATCACTTGTCTGAAAATGGACATAAGGTATCCATAGCCAAAGTTCAGTATTGTCAGAAATAAGTCCTACACCTAGGGCATCACATTGTAAATGTATTTCGATTTATATAGCGCACTAATCACCCAGGGGTCTCAAGGCGCTTGCTTAGGGAACCCGTCCTGGTATTCCCCTGTGAGATACCCCGGCAGGGTATTCACAAGGTGAAAGCCAGGCATCCCGCCGCGAGGGGCCATAGTGGAGATTAAGCAAGCTATTGCCCAGAGTCGCAGAGTGTGATCCCGTAAGTCGAGTAGGCACCGGAGCGAGAATTGTCGAGTCCGTGGAATTTTTTGAGCCCGAGACCCGCCGAGGCGGGGAATCGAACCCTGGTCCACGGCTGATCTCAGCTTCCGGTTCTGCCGCCTCTAACCACTGAGCCACGCTTCTCCACATTGAGGAAGGAGCAAGGAAAATGCCTCCAGAGAGAATATCTCAAAAGCAGAGAGAAGTCAGGATGTTATTGGGAAGGGTGGGCAGTTGTCATCAGTGGATTCCCAACTTTTCTCTGTTGAGATCCTACTGACCCACATTCAAACTCAGCACACAAAAAACTTACAAAGTATGAGCAGGTTATCCTTGCTGTGGAAAACATTGCTTTGAGGAGGTGCCCCTGTCTCAATCCTGTCACACTGATGCCACTACCTGTTGTTGATGAAGATGATGATGTGGTAGGCCATAACTGCCTTGATGTGACTGAATTGTGTACCAAGCCAAGACCCGATTTTCGAGATGTCCTGCTGAAAGAGCCTTAAGATATGTTTTTTGTGGACAGCTCTTATTTAGGAGATGAATGAGGGAATTTGAAATAATCCTATGCTATTTTCACGTTAGAGATTGTAATGGAAGCCTCCTGTTTGTGTAATGTAATCTCTGCACAGGTCGCTGAACTGATTGCTCTTAGTAGAGCTTGTTGTTTCTTTGGCAATTTAAGAGTCACCATCTACACTGATAGTACAGGTTTAGTGAGGTTCACAATTTCAGGCATTTGTGATCCCAGCAGTATTTCATGACCTCTCCTGGCTCCCTTGCATGGTACTATGTTCTGGAACTCCTTGATGCATTGCAAATGCCAGCTAAAGTGGCTGTGATAAAGTGGGTAACACACAAGACAGGAAATGATTTTGTGACTGCTGACAGCCGCTATGCGTTTGAGATAGCCAAATATTGGCTCTTGGGTCTTCCACGTTTAATAGAGATTTTTCAAATGAATCTGAGAATGACATTCCAATGAGCCTTTTGCTGACTGTTGCTGATACGTGGGAAGAGAGGAAGAATTTGCAGGCAGTGGAACCAGAATGTGAACAGGAGAGGTGGGTCAAAGCAGGGTGTACTAAGAATGAAGATGGAGTTTGTATTTCTGATGGTTGTCCTGTGTTGGCTGAGTCCATGTTGCCTCTTATGGTATGTTATTTCCATGGTGCTATTCACATAGGCCCAGACTCTATGGTTTATCTCTTTTGCACATTTTGTTAAACCCCAGGTTCTGTGAAGTTGCAGCAGAATCATGTCACAGGTGTACAACTTTCCAACAGCTCAATGCAGGAAGGAGAAACCCAGTCCTCTCGAGTCATATTCGGAGATCAACTGGTCCCTTTAATCACAGATAACTCAGTTTAGTCCAGATGCCTGTTTTGTAATAGGGTCCATTGCATATTGGTGGGGGGTTGTCTCTTTTCCCACTGCAAGGAGGAGTACCCCGCTGGGGGAAATGACAGTCTAACTGTGGCCAGACTATTGCTATGGAAGTTGATCCCAGGCTTGATGTTAGATCTGACAGCCTTAAGGTGGTTTTACCCAACGTTATTTCCTGTTTGCCTCACCTTTTTTGCTGATTTCTGTTTGGTGGCCTATGGCTCTGAGCACATTACCACTGCCAACCAGTGTTAAAGTGCATGTGCTTCTCCTCTAAACATGGTTTGATTGACTTATCCACACTTGGCATATTTAATATAATCTATAAGTCCCTAGAAGAGTGCACTACATGTGTCCAGGGCCTGTACATTAAATGCTACTAGTGGGCATGCAGCACTGATTGTGCCACTCACACAAGCAGCACTTTAAACATTTCTCAGGCCTGTGACTGCAGAGCCTGTGTCCACAGCTTACACTGCCATGACGACTTGGCATTTAAAACCCCTGGCCAAGCCTTAAATTCCTCTGTTATTACATATGTCACCTTTAAGGTAGGCCTTAGGTACCCATAGGGCAGGGTGATGTATAATTAAAAGGTAGGACATGCACTTTTAAGTATTACATGTCCTGGTAGGGAACATCTCCCAAATTCGTTTTTTACTACGGTAAGGCCTACCCCTCTCATAGGTTAACATTGGGATCTACGTATTACACCTATAAGCTGGGATTTCTGATTGAGAAGGAGTGGCTCTGTCATGTTTTATATAATTGTAATGGTAATGTTAAAACCTCCTTGCTGGCAAACTTGAATTTAATATCACTATTTTAGAAATGGCATTTTTAGAAATATGCTACAGCAACAAAGGATGGAGGCCTGCTTAGTAAATTAAAATGTCACCCCAATCAAGAGATCTGGGTTAAACCCATCATTCTTTTGCTCACTGCACCACTCCAGTGTGGACCCAGCCATATGCAAATCAATCTTGACCCTGCTCCTCATGGGAGTAGTCAAGATGCCAATGTCAAGATGGCCGCCAAAGCTGGAACTGCTTAACTCAAGCTCCTGGGCTGGGGATCCCTTTTTTGGAATATCCCTGCTTATGCCCTGCAATTCACCCTCTCAAGTGGCATCATTTTGTTGAAGAGGATGTGGGAAAGACTGGATTGAAAACTGATCTCCTTACTGCTAATCCGGTGGTTGTTCTCCTCGATGCTGTAGTTCATAGGGAAACTTGTCCTGCTTCACCACAGTGGCACGAAGCTGGTTGCTGTTCTGAAGAGATCGCTGGTTTGCCGGCTGTTTTGCCTCCGTGCTGCTTGCTGACATCTGCTGCAGATCTGTTAGCCTCGGTGGTGCAGCCCTCAGGGGTAGCTGTTAGGCCCGCTGCCCTCCTGCTTTGGCTCCTTGCGTGGAGCTGGCTGTGGACCCAAGGAGATAATTGGCTCTTGTGCATTTGCTACCCCGTGCTGTTCTTGGTGGCAGTTCTGTTGGCCCTTTCCCTGCTACTCGCAGAGGAGCTGACCTGCCGGCAGCCTACCCATCGTCCCCAGTGCCAGTGCCTCCATAGCATCAGAGGAAGCGCTCTACCTTACGCTGGATGTCCTTGCACCCTGGGATTGACGCGACCATTGGCATATCTGTGCTTGCATACAGCAGGCATCTCGCTTGCTCAGTTCCAGGCCTCCCACTATACACCAGGCTCTTGAGGAAGACGCCTGCTGCATTGTTTCCTCCGCTCATTTGAGCACGATGTCGGCTGCGGACATCGGCCGGTACTTCAAGCTCATTGCTGTGGCTTCCCCGAGGAGTTCCTTATGCTCTGCTTGTTGGCCCTCCATGATGTTAGGTCTGAGGGTGTTAAAATGGGGCCTTGAGTCTTGCTGATTGTGGCAGGCAGTTTCATCTCCAGGTGAGCTGGTGCTGTTGGTGGTGGCATAAGGGAGCTGCGCACATGATTGAATTGCGCGGTGGCTTGCGAGAGTTTCATTGGCTTGTGGTGGAGACCCTTTTCAGGGTACAGTACATTCCAGAGGTCTTGGCTGAGGCTAGATGGTGGGGCCCAGGATGCGCTCTCTTTGACTGTGGTTTGCCTGATCCCCTCAACCACTGTTTTGTTTTTCCCTCCCTTTGATCTGGTAACAGACTCCTATGGTAAGGCACCTCCATCTTGTGGATGCCATCTCCCCTTTGCTACACGAGAGCCCATCTTCAAAATGGAGTCTCTTTTCCAATCATAGAAATTAAAGGAGGACCTTGCTATGGCCACCCACATCAATACAGCTATTGGGCCGGCCGTCTTGTAATGGCTACCGAGTGCTCTTTGTCCCTTTAATTTTTTCTCCTGGGGATTTCATGGTTACCTTTGGAGGTCAATATAATCTCTTTATTGTCATAATAACTAGGGCATTTGCTCTTATTTGTCTCCTCTCTCTACAAAGTCCCAACTTTTTGTCCTTTACCTCTTAAGCTGAAAGAGGTTTCCAACTGGCCATTTTACCTTCATTGGGAGTGATTACTATTCAGTGGCTCTGTTACCGCTAAGAGATTTATCTCTGTAAAAGGGATCCAATATAGAGGCATAGGTGCTTCATGATAATCCTGGATGGGAGGCAAAATTGTTCACCCCACATCTCCCCTCCCATGTCTCGATTTTAAGTTCCATTGTCACGCCTATTCATGGATCTTACTCCACAGAGATTACTTGGGCCCCAATGCTTATCCAGAAACCCTAATTTCGGACCCTTACTTCTGCTCTAAAAAAGGAATTACAATTAGAGATCTAATCTTCTACTCAAAAAGAAAAGCTAAATGGAGGAAAGCCCTCCACTCACTACTCCTGATCACTTCCTCCAAACAATTGGCACATGGGATTAGGTTTTTGGTAACCCCTTCATCCATTTTCAAAGCTGCTGGAACCATCACCATATATAACAACCGTTTAATTCTCATACAAGCTGCAAGCTATCATCTAGGGTCTTCGAGGAGATTTCCCACATTATCAAGAAACCGATAACTAACAGGGATCCTGACACTTCATAGAGGTGGCTAAACTCCCCATCCTCCCCACTGGTCCCCCAAACGATCTCATCACATAGTTCCGCCCACTAACTCACTCCACCCCATTCCCCCTTAACTCCTCCACTGTGAGCGGCTCACATTTTCCCATCTTCCCACCTCTGCTGATGGGATCTGATTCTCTAGGGGTGATCCCCGAGTGCTGGCATACATAGCAATGGATCTCTCTCAGCCAGTCCATACTTACCCTCATCCTGTGTTAGCCCCTGCTTATTCGCTACTAATGTCTCTACAACACGTCCCTTGGCTCATAAGGCAACTACCCTGAAGTCCAAACCCCCAATCACTAACTCTCCCATTCTCCCTGATCTCCTCTATCATAACTCCCTCACAACCTTGTGGCTTCTGGATACACTCCACAGAGTCTCATCACCACCCTTTGCCTTCATCCATCCTGGATGACATCTCTCAGGATCTTCAACAACTTAAGACTGACAGGTGGGCTAACAGGTCATCAGGGACGAATAGACACAATCTAGTACCAACCACTAACTACTACACTAAGCTGTCATCTCCCCCTTCAGACAAGGGATTATCTCCAAACTTTGTGTCCCCCCTCCGGAGTTAGAGAACCATACCCTGCCCAAACGCTCCCTCTAGGCACTTTGGGGCAGATTTATGAAGGCCTTGCGCCGCCGGTGCGTCATTTTTACCTTGGGAAAAAGTGACGCACCGGCGGCGCAAGGCCTTCATAAATCTGCCCCTTTAGATTTAAGAATTCCTTAATAGTTAGTGATATTGACTCCCTCCTGCTTCTTATGATTCCACTCACATAGACACGCTAGATACCCAGGAAAATAATCAATCTATTCCACTGAACCCGCTCAGAAGACCCAGACACAACCCTAATGCTTTAAACACCTCCAACTGTTATATTCCCAAATGAGTCCCATGTAGTGAAGCATCTGGACTATGCCTTCTGTGGTGCCTGCCTTGCCATGTGGTGCCAATCCATCCCTGGGCCTTAGAAATGTTATTTCTGCTGTCCAGTATCATCAAAATTGACGCCGTGATGACTTTGCTTCTATCTGAACCAACTTATTACACTTGGACGCTGTAGCATGAGCCGATTGACATCACCTCGACAGACTGCACGGCTTGATGACAACAGACAACGCAGCTCAATGATGACGCAGTGCCTGCATCATAAAGAGGTTCTTCATTACCTGCTCAGACTGGCGCCGATGCATCAAGACTCCAGCGGCGATGCTTTTCTCCATCAAAGGTACTTTGGAATTGCCCCAGTCGAGCGTGACTTCAAGTAACCCCTTAGCGATATTGACTTCTAAGCACTATTTTAGTTTTTTTCTTAAAAAATTAATAACTCTGCTTCTACTTATTGGATTTTTGTCATTTTGATCTGGTTTTAGTCCTACGATTTTTTTTAAATCACTGTGGAGTATTTTTGTTGTGTTTTCATTGTGTTTCTGTGTGTGTTTTGCACAAATACTTTACACATTGCATCTTTAGATAAGCCTGATGGCTCTGTGCCAAGCTACCACAAGGTGAGCACAGGTTATCTTTTAGTGTGTATCTAGCTTACCCGGATTAGGATTGTGGTCCCTACTCGGACAGGGTATGCCTACCTTTGCCAATTTAAGACCCAATTTGTAACCGTTTGTTACAGACTTCTTATGTATGTAGCTTATTGAGTCCTAGACCTCCATTTCCATAGGCAAGAAACACAGGCTAACCTTCTAATGTTAATGTTTCATCGTGTAAACAACAAACTATCCTTAAGAGGAAAAATATCAACTAGCAAAAATACTGTCTAGTAATGCATTTAATTAAAACAGACAACAAATATTATTTTGAAATGTACAACTATTCTATTCAAGCACTTTGTGAAATCAGGGGGTAAATAGGAATTTTAGTTATCACAATTTGATGTTTCTTAGCAAAATATAATACATTTGTAAATTCCGAACATTCTACAGTCATGACGAATATTTCTAGGTATGTCACATTAGGGTCAGGTCTCTAAATGCCGTTTACGTCTAGTTAAAAGAAAACTTGCATTTGAGCATTTCTGCGGCCTATACAAATAACTATAGGGCTTATTTACAAGCCTCTTGCGCCACTTTTGCGTCATTTATAACATGGGAAAAGTGACGTACAGGTGGAGCAAGGGGCTTGTAAATAAGTCCCTATGTCTGTCTAGTGCATTTTACACGTTTAAAATGTGTCATTTCATTTTTAAAGTTAACATTAATCATAGCACATATACCTTTTATACTAAATAATTTGTATCTTAACTTGTCTTGTGGATCACTGCATCCTCTATTTCCAATCTACCATTAGCAGGTCACTTCTCCTTTCAAATGTGTTTTATAGACTTTCCTCACGTTTATAACCTCAGTCTGAATCCTAGACTTGACCATCAAAACCTTTCTTAGATTCCTAGGTTGTTAGCAATAAGGGAAACAAGAAAAGGCTCTGGTGCCAACAGGGACCAACACAGCCTTCTGGTATAATTAGAAGAAGATGGCAGAGCAAGCTGCCTATTGAGGGAAACCACTTTTCATATTGGGAAGCACCCTGTTACCACTAAGACAATATGGTCACCCCAGTCAGTTACTCGGTTGTAGCCCTCATTGACAACCGAGGACAAACTACGCGCATTCGGTCACCTGTGCAAACATTGGTGACTTGGGGATTGAGTTAGGGCTGAAACTCTCTGGCTGACCGATCAAAAACATTTTTTTCCTGACATGTGTATTACCTAACTTTTGATTCGTTTTTTAAGTAAATCCTTCGAATTGAGTTATCTTGTTTCAAAAGAAAGGTGTCACACGTTTTACCTGTATGTCTTCCCTGCTCTTTGTAAATTCAGCATTTGAAAGTTTTATTCTCAAGCAATAAATGTAGGAGGAGGTCAGTGGTCTTCCAAACATCCTTGAGATTTTTCAAAGTACAGTGGTTGTGGTTGAATATTGTAAGCTCATTTAGAATTTGTATAACTCTATTTGAGAATCAAAGTCCCTTCTTAATTTGCTTCCCAGCTACATTTTCAGATGGACATGAGTAGCCATTTTGAGGATGCTAAACGTGTGATAAGGCACATACAGGAGACTTAGGGCCCGATTTAGAGTTTGACGGACATGTAGTCTGTCTGTCAAACTCTGAATCAGGCTTTGCCACTAACATAGAAGGTAAGGTATCCCCTCCACCTTAATACAGGCAGGGGCGGCTCCTCCACTAAGGCGGAGCAGCATCGCCCCACTACCTTTCAGCACGGCAAAGAAGGAAAAATAAAATGAAAACAACTCAACGTTATTATCATATTATTTTTCACTGCTGGGGCAGTTTTGTTGGGTGAGGCTAGGCTGGCAGCGGGGAGGAGTGGTGGCACACTCCTAAGTGAGCATAGAGGGCCGGCCAAACATTCATGCACACTTTGCATGTTCTCCACCCAGGCTGTATAACAGCCTGGGTGGAGGACATGCCCAGGCCCGTTTTCCCCATCTAAGCGCCGAACCACAGGGAATCGGCATTCAGACCAATCAGAATGCTGCATTGCAGCATTGTGATTGGCTTAGGGGAGCCTATCCTGTTCCAACAGAAACAAGAAGAGGATGGAAGACAGGTGGCGGGCCTCAGCCGGCCTGTAGGTAAGTGATTTAAAAAAAATATATATTTTACTCCCCCACTCCCCCCGCTTGCCGCCCCACTACTGATTCGCTTAAACAGTGGCAACTGATTACAAGTGCATTAGGATATACTTTCTGTCACGTTTGTAATGAAGTATTCCGTTTGCCAAACTAAATCAGGCCATAAGTCACACCACATGAGAAACAGATGTAGCTGAAATATATTCAGGAAAAGGGTTACAGCCAGAATAGTGTGATATACCTCCAGTGCTATACGGCCCCAGCTCTTGTGATCTTGCAATTTTCTCCTGCAGAATTGAAAAAGAAATACAGTGGGCGCTGCGGCCTACTATTATCAAACTCAGGGGCTTATTTACAAGTAACTGACACATCTGTATAGATGTGTCAGTTTACCTGTTCCAGCATGCACCGTATTTACAATACGGCGCACCATGGAGCAAGGATTGACAGCTGCATCAGAAATTCTGACACATCTGTTGCCGCAAAAATCACGCATTGTTGGAGTCGTGTCGCAAGCACGACGCAACTCCAGCAATGCTTGGAGGAGGCGGTAAATAGCATTTACAACGAGGTAAATACATTGCATGCATTTGCCTTGCATTTTTTATCACTCATTCTTTTACCGCGATTATGCATTTACATCGCATACCAATACCACAAATTTAATGTAAGTTAGATGGGGTGGGAGGTCTCCCATTACAAATACATTGTTTTTAAATATAAAAACAATGCATGGTGTTGGCAATCGCGGTAAAACATGCGTGCTAAAAAATGCAAGGCAAATGCATGCGATGTATAGAACATTGACTCCTACAAGGACGAAATAAACCGCCAATTGAGTAACAGGGAACATTACTTAAGACTTGGTCGCAACCCAACTACTGAGATCCAAGCCTTGATCAAAAAATTGAGCATCGAGGCTCGAGATGAAGGCTTTCTCAGCAAGAAGGAATACAATTTCCTTAATGTCAAATGCCCGCGCCTCCCAGTAATTTATACCCTCCCAAAAATTCATAAAAACATTGAAAATCCCCCTGGGAGACCCATAGTATCAGCATGTGGCTCAATTTTGGAGCCACTTGGGTCTTATGTTGATTTTTTCATCAAAGATTTTGTGCCCTCTACATGCTGTTATATTCGTGACAGCATGGAAATGATAAATCTGGTCGAACATCATCCGTATGACCCCAGATCCCAGACACTGTGTACCTTGGATGTAGAGTCGCTCTACACCAACATACCACAGGGAGTGGCTCTACGGGTCATTCAAAAAATCTTAGACTCCAGACCCAGACCTCACAGAGTACCGACATTGTTCATATTACAACTACTAGAACTGTGTCTCACAAAAAACTTTTTTGTCTTCGATGGGGTATTCTACCAACAGATAAAGGGTACCTCGATGGGGGCTATTTTTGCCCCCCACCTAGCGATATTGTTTATGGATGCGCTAGAGACGGGCACTATCCTATCAGATACAAATCCATTCCGATCGGGCATTGCTGTCTGGCGACGTTACATAGATGATATTTTCTTGATTTGGAATTCTGATGAGGAAACTTTGAACTCCTTTTTACATTGGCTTAACAATAATTGTGACGACCTGCAGTAGCCTTTTTGGATTTAACAATCTATCATGAGGAAGGCATATTATTGACCCGGCTCTTTAAGAAACCCACTGAACGCAACACATTACTTAGATACGACAGTAATCATCCCAGAGCTCTGAAAGATTCACTCCTGTACTCCCAATTTCTTCGCATAAGGCGAAACTGCTCATCAAAACCAGATTATTTTAGGGAGGCAAACATCTTGTCCGCGAAACTCAAAGCCCGTGGATACCCAAATAGATTGGTTAGAAACGCCTCTAAAAGAGCGTGGTATTGTCCCAGGGAGGTCCTATTAGAACCAAAGACCAGAGAGAGGACAGAGAGAATTGCATGTGTCACCACCTTCTCTCCAATCTCAAACAAAATCCGCAAAACAATCCTGCAGCACTGGCCAATCATAAATGCGGGCCCACTAAATCTTGATAAACCATTATTTGCATTCAGAAAGAGTAAGAACATAAAAGACCACCTTGTTCGGGCAGCCCTACCCGCTCCACCTGTAAACAACACAATTGAATCCAACTGGTGCCTACCACCAGTAATAGGGCATGTAAAATGTGGACAATGCATTGTGTGTGATTTGACACTTGAGGGGCGCACTTTCAGTCACAATAATGTCACAATTGATATGAAAGATTTAACTAATTGCAACAGTCATAATGTGATTTATGCAGTGTTATGCCCGTGCCCCAAAATGTACGTGGGACAAACAACACAAAAAGTTAAGACACGCATAAACCAACATCGAAGTCGTATTAGATGTGGGACTCCCAATGCCCCCTTGGTGGATCATTTTTCATCTATGAAACACACTGCAAATGATTTGAAATGGACAATTTTGAAATCTGTCAAACTACCCCCGAGAGGTGGAAATCTACAGCAACTCTTGAACCGTGAGGAACTAAAGTCAATCATACAATTCAACACCATCCAGACGGGTTTGAACCGAAGTGAAGACTGGACCACACTTCTATGAACGAACTATTGCATTATGTATTAAACAAAATGAATCCCTGGAGTAACGATGTTTTTAGCTTCTACTGAATTTTATATCAGTCACAATTTGTTCATGTAAGCATGTGTTCACCAACACTGATAGTATTGTCACTTTGCACTTCCAACCCTTATCCATTCTTGTTACTTTGTGGAAACCGGATACCTTTTAACACTCTAAGATGGCGCCCGCAATCTCTATGAATCCACTAGTGCACTGCCTCAAGATGGCGCCCAGAGTCACCAGCACGTGACTGGAAAGCCAGCCTACTAATGACTATCCCATACCCCCGACAGGGAACCGGCATTGGGACCGAGTATCCTGTCCACACGCAAGCGTCTATCTGACGTGGTAAGTAGCTCTGAACCGGGCTCATGACCAAACTTATTCCCCTTTTTCAACCTTGGCTCCGATACAAGACGCTCAATGAAATGTAATTTTGTTTTTAGCGTCCCATCCAGGCATCGACCGTGTAACGAGTGGAAGGTCATTCAGCCCCTCTCGAACATCTAGGCATTCTCCTAGAATTAATCAAGGTAAACAATCACGGATTAATGGTTATCTATCTGACCCACCCATTGGAGCCACTAATCCCTCTAATGCAGTATATCCCATTTTTCCAGCCCGCCGCACTAGGCGTACCGGAGAGAAAGAAACAGGATACCTTCCTCCATACTCCCATTGGATTGCAATAGAAATGCTAACCATAGCATATAATTGGTATGCACCCCTTAAACTTTTTCCCACTTCCACTTCCGCTGTTTACTATACTCTGGTTTAATTGCTCCCATTATTCCCACAGCCCGGCTTAATGCCGTAACAAAACAAATCAAAATAGATCCGGCGCTATCGGTGCACATGCTGGAACACCCGAGAACTTCCGCACTGGTTGCTCTCCTTTGAGAACTCCAAACCTCTCATTTAAAGGTATGTCCAGTTTAACTCCCCAGTAGAGGCAACCCCCTTGAAACAAACCTCCAGAGAAGTGCACAGCGCTCAGCTCAATCACCAATCCACTGAGCTATGGGCAGCTATTATCCATGTTTGCTGCACGGCCTGAGTCACTCACCTGTTCTCGCACAAACCTTAGCGTTAATTGCACTGTTGTCACTGCAATGGCACCAATGTCACTTTGAATCTGAGTTCTGTTGCTTATATAAAAAACTGTAAATTGGTTTTAAAACGAGCACTCTCACTTCGCACAATGCACACACTGCGATTCCGGATACTGTTACAAAGTTGCGCGACATGTGATGACCGCCCTCCGAAATTCGCTTAACTTTTTTAAAAAGTCTTTCATTTTTCTCCTGCTTTTATCGACAGGCTTGGTTATATTCAGGCAAATCTAATTTTAAGTCCTGATGATGATCCCAGTAATGTAATTGAGCAATAGGGATTGAAACGTCCGTCGACACCAATGAGTGGGCATACATACAGCAGATTGTAAATGTAATTGTGTATGTTCCATTCCAGGCGACACTGTTATTATTTCTTCAATTTACTTACAGTGCCCTGCTTTGCTCCTCTTTCTTGCCTGAAAACACCCTTTTCACCTTGTTCTATTTTTCCTTTCTCCTTAGTACAGCACAGGCGTGTGCCATTCTAATTGTGTGAAAATATACTGTAATTATAATTGACATTGTTTTGGAAATAAAATCCTTGTCCGGCTGGGCAAGGAATTTCCCACGTATAGGGCCTATTGTGTTCTATACTTCATTGTGATGATTCCAAATAAGCTATGAACCTCTGTTTCTATAACGTATTTACCAGCATTGTACCATCGTACATCCAAGGGAGACGTATACTTAATACACTGCGTCACTCCTTAGGCCTGCTCCAAGAAGCCGTAGGGTTTTGACGTAGTGGCGTCCTAGAAGAGGCACTGTGAACTGCCTCACATCTACAAGGCTTTCCTACATGGGAACGCCCACCCTGCATACATTATACCTGACGCAGGTATTATGTAGCTAAGGGTTTTACAAGGTGATGCAGCTCCCTAGATGCGTCACGTTGTAAATTGGCCACAACCTGGTATTTTGTTTACACCACCGATGCATCACAAAAAAGTGATGCAACGGCAGCACAAATGTGTCACAAGGGGCTTGTAAATTTGCCCGTTAATTACTAAATCATCCAAGAGAACTATATTGTCCCTCTCTGTCCTTTCATGCTTCTTTTGCCACCATACTCAACACTCTCAAGTAACTAAACTGCTACACCTAGAACTTTACTAAACTCATTGATAAAAAATGAACAGATTTACAATGTAGGTTGCCTTCTGCATTTGTCTCTTTACCCTTTACTGTGACAAAAAAAAAGTGTATTGAGGTAAACTTGGAAGTTTTCAAAGCGGATAATTAGTTAGCTGTGTAGAGAAGTGATTACTTGCTCTATGGGTTAGAGTTGTAACATTCAGGTGCCTTTGTTCCATGTCTAAGTGTTCTTGTAGAGCTAATACTTGTTTGTTTTTTATTACGTCGCCAGTCGTCACTAATGTACAAAGATCGTGTAATGTGATGTACCTAACGAAATGTGTATTTTGTCCTTGTTAGAGCCTCCATAAAATGTTTTTTAAAGAAAGTGAGAAAATTCCCATCATTACCTGTCACGCGGTATTACAAGTTGACAGATCATTCTGTCCTGCTTTCACCAAAGCTCAGAGGCAGCCGGCAGGCATTAGGAGTCAAGCGCCTTGAAACCAAGGTAATGACGCCAAAAACATCCTGTGATTCTGGGCAAATCACTTAATCTCCCCGTGCCTAACAAAAATGAATGTGTGTGTTCTCATGTAAGATAACTCGTGCTATGTAAAGCGTTCTGATACCTGATTCGGGGCAAGTTCGCGCTATATAAAACTCTGCAAAAAAAAAAGGATGTGGTAGGCAGCCATTGTACAGTAAATTTGTCACGAAGATTTGGTGAACAGTCATGGTTTTTGATAGGGCACTTATGGAATATTCCAACTGCTAAGTCCCTGAATTATAACTAGATGCCATGATAATTACAAACACTCCTAGTGTTTTTACTCTTGCTTATATTGTATTGTATTGTAATTGCATTTATATAGCGCTTACTACCCCTTAAGAAGCGTCAAAGTGCTTTTTTGTCGAGTAGCGCGTTACTCCGGAACCCATGAAGGATTAGTGTTGAATTAGTATAGTGATTAAATATACCATTATAACCTGCTGTCAATTACAGTACAATACAAAAATAGTGTGCCTTTCTGATGGATCTCACAAGAAGAAATAGGGCCAAAAGTACGAAATTGCGTGTTTGCAATTTCCTAATAGCGAATTTTAGCAATTTGCTATTAGGAATTCACAAACTGCAAAGTACAAGAGTTTGTTTGACAAGGTTAGCGATTCACAGTGGGTCGCAAATGGACCTGCCTGAATCAATAATCATGAGGCAGGTCGCACTTTGCGACCCTTTGTGAATGGCTATAATCACAGGGATGGTGGCCTGTTGGGGTAAGCAGACCATCAAGTCTACGTTTGCTTTTTAAATAAAGAAATATTTTTTGTTGTAATGTATCCTGTTTTCCTTAAAGGAAAATGGGATGCAATTCAAAACGAAAACAGGAAAACGACCTTTTCATTTTTTAAGAGCAGGCAGTGGTCCGTGGGATGACTGCTCTTAAAAAATGTTGGCGCCCACATTCACAAAGGGGAAGGGGTCCCTTGTGGACCCCTTCCCATTTGCGAATGGGTTGCCACCAACTTAAAGTTGCAGATGTTTTGCAACAGCATTCCCGGTCGCAAAACATCAATATATACCAGTGCTTTTCGGTATTAGTAAGGGACGCCCTAAACACTCACTTACTAATACCGAATCTCAAAAGCAAAATGCGATTCGGTAACAAGTTATGGGTCGCAGTTTGCCTTTTGTACATGGCAAAAAGCATTTTACTGGTCGTAAATGCCCAAAGGGCCATTTGCGACCAGTAAAATGCTTTGTACATCTGACCCATGGTCTCTTGCTAGTTAAATTCGTTTTTCTTTCCAGTGATATTCCCACATAATTAGGATTGTTCACAGTCCCACAAAGGACATGCTCATTCAATAAGAGGTTTGTGGAGAAGAAATCTGACTCTTCAGTCTCGTGACCATGGACATGGGGCGGTGATAGGGCTTGCTTTGGCTCATTCTCTTACTCACTCTGAATGATGATCCTGTCTTTATGCTCTCCTGGAACATTTTGACCTCTATCTCAATTGATACATTTTGGTACATTTTATTGTCAATGGTTTCTCCAGATTAACCTTCTACCAGTTTGATATGAAATGTCATGTCATGCAATATCATGCTGTGCTACTCCAGCAGGGGTTTCATGATGCTGCAGATGGAGAACAATGAATGTTTTGCAAGATTTACTTAGTGATAAAACAGCTATTTTTGAATAATTCACTACACTATAGATGTTTTAACATAAGGGTGGACAGACAAAGGGGTAAAGAACTCCAGGCAGACATCAACTATGGTGGGAAATCCTTGCTATTGACTCTAAAAAGAAGGAATATTGAGCTGCAATTTAGAGGAGAAATTAGGGGGCAGGTTTACTAAGGACTTGGGTTGCCATTGCATGGTGCAAGTCATGACAAGGTAACCCAGTCCTTATATGGATTTACTTAGCTACACAAAGCCACTTACAAAGTAACGCATTATAGTGCATATCGCTGCCTTGTGTTACTTTGCATCAGGGAGACGTTCCATCGTTGGAGCCTCATGGGCGTTCTAATGCATCCACCCATGGATTTGGATGCAATCCCAGATTTACTAAGGTGAGTAAACCTGGGATTTCGCCAAATTGCTATGCCTCCCTTAATCAGGCATAGCAAGGAGACATATCTTTATTTCTCCTGTTTCTTCCTCTTTCTATGAGTGCTGCATTTTGCAGCATGCATAGAAAGAGGAAAATGCATTTACGGATTGTTTTGTGCAGGAAGGTATCCTTGCCTGTAACACGGGTACACTTGTACTATGATTAGACCTGAGCAGAGTTTGCAGAGTTCCACAAGGGGGGTGAGTGTGTTTGGTCATGCTGTTTGTATTGATTTTCAGAGCTGGGTGTTTGTCCTTCACTTTAAAATCAGCACAAATGGTTCCATGCGTAGTACAAGAGGGCGCTGCTGCAGTTGCGGTCTGCATGACTCATGGGTGGAGGGTGGGGGGGCTGCGCGGGGGTTCATTTAAAAAAAGAAAAGTTATCTTACCTTTGCCGGCCCGGTCCGATCCCGCATCATCTCTACTTCTCTGCTCCTCACAGGAAGCAGACAGCCTCCCTTCCCTCCCCTCAGCAAATCACAATGCTGCATTGGCAGGGTTGTGATTGGTTCGGACGCCGACCACACAGGCGTCTATGGGGAGGCCATTTTCTCCATGTAGGCTGCATGCAGCCTACATGGGGAAAAGGCAGAGTGTGTATGACTGGTTTGGTTGGCCCTGGGGCCGACCAAACAGTCAGCACCCTCAGAGTTGACAAGACACTCCTCCCCATCACTAGAGCAGGACCGCCCGCCCCCAACCAAACCCTTTTGCTTTCTCACAGTGCGAGAAGCAGAAACATTCATAATACCATTTCATGTTTTTGCTTCTCTCACTGTGAGAAAGCAGTGGGGCAACGCTCCTCCGCCCACATGGAGGAGCCGCCCCTGCGCTGCTTTTGTTTTGCTGCTCGAGTAGATTTTCTGTCCAAGCTGCAGCTTTCTCAACGCAAATGTAAGGCTTCTCAACGCAAGCAGTCACAACTATCGCATCTGCCTGCGTTGAGAAATCTGACCTCCTGCATTGCGAAATTGCGCTGAGAGGTGGATTTTCCTCGCTCGTCAACTTGACGTTGGTAAGCACGAGCAAGGAAAAAACTCAGAACTGTGTGTTTCGCAGAGTGCAGAAACTCTGCAAACTCCACAAACGGAGAGGAGTCCACCACCTGGGCCTAACTATGATGCATGGGTGACTCTTCCTGAGTTGGCGCAAGGCTGCACACAGTGTACCAGCAGAAGGATAGAGCAGAAGTTCTCCATATCTTTGTAAATGTGGAGCATTTCTGCCCTCTCTCTTTCATGCAATGCAACGCAACAAGATGCCTTGCTGCATTGTGTTGCAAAAGGCCCATGCTATGTACAAAGATTTGACTTTTTTTTTTACTTAGGGAAGCGATAAAAAGAGTGTACTAATCAATACACAAGAACAATCCTCTTGAATTTTTAGGAGGATCTTAGGTGCAGCATTCAGAACGTAATGCACATTGATCCAGAAGAGGGCATAATAGGACAGACACAAATAATTGTATATTGATGCAGACTATAACGTGGTTCGAGAGACTCAAATGCAATGGATTACAAAAACTAGCTCTAGGGAAACTAATCAATTGACTACACAGATATCTTGGGAAAAGGATAAGAAAATGGGCAACGTATTGTTTATCAGCCAACATGAGACTCAGAAGTCAGAAACATATCAAAGACAACAACCAGACTCCTTCCCACGATAAAAGGGCGTGGATAGGAACTCATGAATGAAGGTCAAATAGCTTCTTCCCATTGGATTGAGTATGCCAGCAACAATAATATCTCTGTTTTAGTAAGATTCTTTTTTATATAGGTTAACTCTTATTCACCACTCACTCATTGTAGGAATTGTCAGATCTGTTCTTGAAACTGAGAACATGGTAGGTGCCATCTATTCATACTAGTGAAAAAGAAAGGTCTGTGGTTTCCCTTGACAAATAAACAGCAGAGAGAATATGACTGAGACTTTTGGGATCACCAATTTAACCGGTTAGGGCGTGGCTAAAAATTAGGTATCTCAATGGCCAGAAATAGTTTAGACAACCCACTCCATCTGTTTATGTAATCATGAAGCACTAACTTCTCAGTAAACCGCTGCAAGTGTGCTTTGAAAGACTACTTCAAACAATTTGTTGACTGGTGCTCAAAGGGATTTGGGAAACATCTGGGGGTTGTAAATGTCTAGAGACAGGTTCTTCAAATGTGGCATTATCACTGGTGTTTTGAAGCTACTGGAATCATGACCCAAAGCCAATGATTGGTTTATTTGGTGACAGAGAGCCAGGTAAACCCCAACTTCTAGGATTGTAAACATTTTATCGCGGTATGGGTTATAAGGAGAAGCCAAACACTGGGTCAGTGTGTGAAAGATCTGGCACAACAAGAGTGGAAGGGATTTAAAATGCTGATAAGAGAGCTAGTAAACAAAAATTTATCCTCAGGGATGGTATCTTGGTAAGACTTTGAGTTTCAGTACCTGGCTTGTGGAGCTGATTTAGGCAGTTTTTTGCATGTACAGTGCTCTGATGCCTTGTGTGTTGTAGAAATGCCATATACAAACATAAATACATACATACATACATATATTACATATATACATACATAGGTACATACATACATACATACATACAATCATACAATTGAGGCTATTAGAAGGATCATCTGAACTGCAGGGGGATGTCTGGGTAGATCCATGGGAACCCATTCCTCCCCTCTAGAGGGATGCCTTTAGGAGGCACACTGAAATGCACCACCGTTTTGTGGGGTATTTTCAGTGCACCTGCTATGGGCATGTTTGCCTCTGTGACCTTGTCTATAACACTGCACAAGAGCAGAGGCAAAGGAGTTCCCTCATTTGCATGGGACCACACCTCCATGCAAATGAGGGAACACCCTCTTATGAAAGCGCTGGCACTACATGTGCAACAGTACTATCAGTATTACAGTAGGGGATGCACAAGCATCTATAGTCCCTACAATACCATTGTAACTCAGAGGTGCACAAGCCCATTGCGCCCTCAGGGAGTCATTTCTATTACCTTAAAGTATAGAGTGTGGTGTAGCGCACACCTCCACATAGAGGTCTGTAGTGCTCAAAAATGAAGCCTCCCTGTGCCCCAGATTGTAGTGAGCAGAGTCCAGGAAGTGGTAAGGAGGCAGACTAGTGCTGTCTCTTTCCCAAAACAAAAGTTTTTTAAAAAACGATTTTCCCTTTCTGTGATTTCTTTCTTTGCCTGTGGTTGTTACCGTTTAAAAATTGTAGTTTTAACCTGCCTGTGATTGGATATTTTATTACCTGTTTTGTGTTTTAAACTTGTGTTTTTTCCTGCCCATGATTGCTTCCATTTAATGTTTTGAATTGTGGGATTTGCAGACAAACTCTGTAGTTGTGAACAAATCCTGGGCACACATATATATTCAACAGTTGATACGAAGCTGAAATATAATACAGTTGACACCGGTGATTGTCTTAAGGATTGTTTATGTGGGGATGTTCATGAGAAAAACAACGCCAGCCAACACGTGTTTCGTCAACCGGTAAGTACCTGTGACTCTTCAGGGCTTAAGTCGTGTATGAAGGTATCGGAGGACCGGTGATAATTCCAACCCGGAGTTCGTGTGCAACGACAGCCGTGGGGTGGCCGTCAATGAAGGGTAACGATGGAACGGGCGGGTACGTCCATGTGAGTGCAGAGCCTGAAAAAGCAGGGTCCAGCCGTTGTTTGTCTCGCCGAGGAGAAAATCAGAGCTCATACGCGACTTAAGCCCTGAAAAGTCACAGGTACTTACCTGTTGACGAATCACGTGTCGGCTGGTGTTGTTTTTCTCATGAACATCCCCACATAAACAACCCTTAAGAAAGTCACCGGTGTCGACTGCAGCCGCGGTGCGTCCATTGGGGCGTAGGGGCGTAGCCCCACTAGCCCCAGGACCCGCGGCTGCAAGAAAAATAAACACTGACACACACTGTCGATGAATATAAATTTAAGCGCCAAGCACCGCCGTGAATCCGGGCAGCACCCGGCGTATCCGAGAGTGCACTGCGCAGGGGGGCTGGTCTGCACCTTGAGTGACAGCAGACAGCCAAGGTATCAATCTGTGTAATGTAAGTAACGCACAAGTGAAGCTTGGGGCTGAAACTTGCCCGAGCATGCGCAGTCAAGTTCCCATATAGAGAGTGACCAGGGGGTGCTGGTTGAACCGGGTCACAGCTCCCGCATTAGAAAGGGCGACACAGGGCGAGCAGTCAGGGTGCCCCCCTAGCCAATCCTGGCGCTGCATGCAGAGCCAGGATTGGCCGGTCACCGCGCAGCAGGGCAGGGCAATCCATTATTGGATGCCGCGCGTGGGTGGTGACCCGCGCACTGCATAATGGCCAATCACTGTGTGTGACTTCATGTAGTCATACAGTGATTGGCCATTTCGCGGCGCGCTGCGCTGCTGACGTCAGATGATCCTCTCTCTCTGGGGCCCTGGGACTCGCCTCGTGGACCGTGGTGCGTGTGTGCATGAACCAGCCTGTGTGCCCTCTGCCCTGTGGTTTCTCTCGTCTCGAGCCGTGGTGGGCCGTACAGTCCTCCTAGATTCAAGCTTGCTGAGTGTTGCTGATCATCAGGTATTTTCATTTGCTGCTGTAGTAACTAACTGTGGCTTCTGGCTTCGATATGTCAATGTAACGGTAAAAACAAAATATCACTCACTCGTGTTCTGGGCGTTTCCTCTCGACGTTTGCCAAAAATAGAACGCATGCAACATTATTTTTTAATCATAGTTCAGTTATTTCAACCAAGACGAGCGCGCGCATGGCCGAGAACCCACCCGCTCTCCCCCGCGCCGGCTGAGCAGTAACTTCGGCGGAGGGGCCTTTTGTTTAGAATAATGATCTTCAATAAATCCCGAGCAAGATGGCCGCCTAGGAGGAGCTGCCAGAAGGAGCGCCCCGTGCTTGGGGTCCGTTAACCGGGTATATCCCTGCTAGCACCCCTGCATCAAGAGTAACAGGATTGAGAGTAACAGGATTAACCTCTAAAAGTAACAGGATGACCGACCAGCACCACAGAGGAGTCCCAGCAGCGCCGGAGAGAGGCTCGGGACGTGGACCATCGTCGTGACCGGCATACATCGCAGCAGAGAAGCCCCGGCACACCTCGCAGCAGAGAAGCCCAAGCGACCCCGGAGGGCTGAGAGTGGCTCGGGACGTTGTAACTGCTACCCCATGACCCCATCAGCCTGCACCGGAGCTTAGAAAGCGGAACGAACACCGGACCCCTCCCCCACAACCGAAGAGAAGTAAATACTGGTGGACACTCTGGGAGGCATCGACCCTTCACGACGGCAGCAGAGGACGCTGCACCGGGACCAGCGTTAGACGAGTCACGACAGCAGACCCCAGCGGACCCCCCCCACCGGTCAGCTCCGCAGCAGAAGCGCCCCAGCGGACAGCTGGCACCAGGACCAAAGCGGGACAAACACCGGACCCCTCTCCCACTCGTCGGCAGCAGAGGCGCTGATTGCTGCACCGGGACCAGCGTGGGTCGAAACAAACACTACGGAACACCCCCTCCCCCTCCCGCCCGCACCGCAGCAGAGGAAGACCAGCGGTCTGTAAGGCTGAGAGGGGCTTGGGGACGCTGATTGCAGCTCCGCAGCAGAAGCACCCCAGCGGACACTCGGCACCAGGGCCAAAGCGGGACGAACACAGGAGTCCTCTCCCATTCGTCGGCAGCAGAGGTGCTGATTGCTGCACTGGACCAGCGCGGGACGAATTCATCGCAACGGATCACACCCTCCCGCCCGCACCGCAGCAGTGGAAGACCAGCGGTCTGTAAGCCTGAGAGGGGCTTGGAGTCGCGGGTTGCTGCATCGGGAGCCCTACAGACCTGGGCGGCGGTGGACGCCCCACTCGCATCCCTCACTCCCTGTCCTGCTGCAGACACAGAGGGGTCTCACTCACTCGCTCATTCTCTCGCAGCAGACAGCGAGAGCTAACCTCAACTATTCACCGTGAGTACAAATAAATATAAAAAAAAAAAAAAAGAAAAAACGTACTTTCTCTGTGTGAACTCGCCTATACCCCTTTCCTTTGTTCAAAATGGCGGGGGACTAACGAAACAATAAAATCTAAGGCAATAAATCACCTCCTGAGACACCAGATGCTCACGAGGCTCCTGCAAGATAAGACGCCCTCACAGCAAGGTAGAATCTGCCTAGTTTGAAAATGAAACTGTCCACAGAGCAACTACAACAAAGAGAGGACTACTGTCTCCCTCACCCTTATGTGGCGGCCATCTTTGTCCAGTCTCTCTATCGGGTGGCCATCTTGGACTAGTCACTGTTCACTGGAGCCCCGGTCCTCCCCTCGTGGCGGCCATAGCTAGACTACTACTCTATCTCTCTATGGCGGTCTTCATGGACTAGTCTTCCTGGCTATCAACTACTATCGGTACCACAGTCTCTAAATAGCTCTGTACTTAAATCTACGTGTGCTTAATTGTCTACCTCTTATTGCAGTAGTATTTTACATTGGGTATTTTGCACTTTATATAACTTGGTGTTCCTGATGTGCTTAGTGACTACCTTTTACTGAAGTATTATATGACTACTGGTACTCTACACCCAATGTAACCTACACCCTTTGTCACTTTTCCCCACTGACTGCTACCTCATATTCTATCGGCTGCCCACCAGTGCCATAATGTTCATTGCTGTAATTCGTTTGCACCTATATTGGATCTAGTAATTTCATTAGTAGTTTAGTCCTATTTGTATATTGTATATGTTGTAAGTTGCACCTATATCACTGTGATCCCTATCACTCACGGATAGCTACCTCAACTATTCGGTTATCATTGTAAACTACTTTCATCTCACTTTATCACTATGATGCACTGATTATTACCTCATTTACACTGTTATCTACCTCAACTATATGGTTAATATTGTATACTACTTTCATCTCACTGTATCACTGAGTACTACCTCATCTATCTCGTTTACCTCATGCAAACTGCACCCAGCCACTCTCGACACTTGGACTACTCCGCTGCTATTTCGTACATTATGATGTGTCAATTTGGCTCCACCTAACTGGTTTGCTACCTCTCAAATATTGTACATTGTGTAAGCTGCATCTACGCACTGCTTGACCTTGGACTGCTTCGACTGCTACCTCTATTCTTTTGCTACTTTTGACCACTCACTAACGTCACTCCTGTGCCCTTTAGCCAACGGCTGACTGATTACTGTCGTCTTTTCTCCCACACCCATCCTTACAGCCATCCTAACATGGATCTCATCGGTAAGCACACATACAGAATCAATTACCCTCCCGCTCTCACCAAAAAAGCAGCTAAACGTTTTAAACATAGCTTCCTGAGGTCGCACCCTGAAACACCCGTTGCCGACTCCTACTTCTCACCGGGCAATGGAGCCCTGAACACTGATTTCATCTTCCACACCTCACGCATAGCCCAATGGAGAAAAGCATTTCTAACCCTACTTACCGTCTCAGCCACCAGGAAAACAGCTCATGGCACAACCCTCTCCATCACACCTTCCCAACTCTTCCATGGCAGAACCACCATCACCATCTACAATAACGGGATTGTCCTAATTCAATCCACGGACAAGAACCTGGAAATACTAGACAACCTGTTCCCCAAGTTCAAAGAACACCTCTCCAAGATGCGGACCACCACCCAGAACTCCACCTGCACTATCATCACCCCCGACGACGTAGCCCCCACCCACAACACTACTAACATAGCTCAGCGCCGGATCTATACGCACCTCACCTCTTCCCCCAGCACCCTAAACAATCACCCACCTGCTGTTGCCACCCCACGCTCCCCAAGCGCAGTCACCAATCTCTCCCCTTCATACACTAGCCGCCCCTCTAACATCACCCCCACCTCGACCCCCACTCATACCCCCATCCCTCTCTCCCATGACATAACAACCCCCACCCACAACACCTCCTACCTAGATCAGCGCCAGAACGGCACGCGCAATGACAAATCCTACCCTTTGTTCCCCCCCATTCTCAATACCCATGTGAGCACCCCCCCTCCCATACCTCCTCGATACACCCACATCCTCGACTCCCCCACGCCCCCCTCCCCCCTCGCTACACCCCCCATGAACGCTTCTGAACACGCCACCGTCCGGAGTTTACCTCCCCCCCCTCTCCCTCCCCCCCAAGGTAGATCCACCTCCTTCCCCAGCTCCCTCCCCACTCTCACTCACGACACCCCCACCCTCGCATCGAGTCCCACAGAACATACCGCCTTTCTTACCTTAACATCCCCCTCTCTCTCTCCTCCCACTCTCAGCCCCCACTACCTTCCTGCCACCCCCACTGTCGTCAGCCTTCACTCTCTCTTTAACTCACCTGCACCGTCTCCCACTGTTGACACCACTTATGTCTCACACTCTCCACCTACTCCACCCACACCCCTCATCCACAAATATGCCCACACCTCGAATAACATCCCACTCACTATCACCGCAGAACCTTTCAACAACGCCAGCTTATCCCCCCCTCCGATACCCTGCCCGCTTTCCAGCTCACTACTCAACCATTCACCAATGGCTCTCACCACCAACGCCATCTCCAATACTCCTCTTGACCTGACCTTATCTACCCTCCAACAAGTCAAAGAGGATCTCCTACAAGTCAAAAAGGATGTCCACGACATCAAAGACCTCCTCCTCTCACGGCCCAGCCTACCTCCCACCATCCCACTACCCTACAAACGACGCACCCTCCCTACATACACTCGCCTCAAACGATCCCCGAGATGGCCGACTATCCCCGTTCGCAACAACTCCCACCGCCCCCGCCGTGTCCTCAACTCACTGTCTGATCGCGACCTATGCTCTCTCCTACACTCCTATGGCCCAGGTCCTGTAAAACACATATCCAACACACACATCCCCATACCCACAACTCACTCAAACCCTCTGAGGCTCCCAACCCATAGCAACAGAGGTTCCATCCCTAGCAACCTCAGAAAAATCCCCCTCTCTCTAGAAGGTTCGACCACCCTTCTCACTCCCAAACTCAAATGCATCCTACTCAACTGCAGATCGGCCCAAAGACACTCCTCCGACATCGCTGATCTCGTCTCAGCAATGGAACTGGACCTAGCCATTCTGACGGAAACGTGACTTACTGAAGCCTCTACCCCGATAATGGACATATTAGTCCCCCCCAATTATCACATCATTAGACTGGATAGGCCTGTCAAGACGGGCGGGGAATTGCATGCATTTTTAGGAGCAACCTCTCCGTCACTAAAGCCGCCTCCCCCTCCCTCACCTCCTGTGAACTCCTCTGCCTCGATATCACCAGCGAGGGCAAACAAGTTTGTGCTTTACATCTCATCTATCACCCGCCTGGCGACAACCTCATATTCACCCAACAACTCATGGACACGATCACCTCCAATGCCGGTCGGCAGATCACCCAAATCTACTTGGGTGACTTTAACCTCCACTGGAATGATCAGAAGGACACAGAGGTGAACAGTCTCAAAACTTTCCTTAATGCGCTTGACCTCACCCAAATATGTGATAGACCAACACACGACAAAGGCGCGATACTCGATCTCATCATCGCCAAGGAGGACTCCACCAAACTGCAGGCAATCAAACCCTGTGACTGGTCAGATCACCACATTATCACCTTCTCTATTAACGAAAAAGTTAAACCTAACCCGGTTCAACCCACCAAATCCAAAATCTGGAAAAGGGACATGAAGAGTCTTAACCCCACTACACTGCCTCCCCACCTCAACAGTCTCCTCCTTCCCCCTCCAGGTGTCTCAGATGCCCAATCACTGACCGACCACTACCTTGACTCTATGAAACTAATAGTCAATGAAGTCGCTCCACTACAACTGAAGAGAGTCTCCAACAAAATTTCTAACCCCTGGTACGATGGCAGACTCAATGACGACAAGCGCACTATGCGAATGGCAGAGCGTACCTGGAGATCTGACCCATCATCACTGCATCTAAAAACGCTTAAAAAGAAGAGAAATGACTACTTTAGGAAAATAAAGCGCACAAAATCGGACTTCTTTAGCCGTCTACTGGACCAAGCAAAAAACAGGCCAAGAAAACTGTTCGAACTAATCAAGACTCAAACAAAGGCACAACCCTTACAATCAAACAAAGCAACAAGCGACACCCCACACTGTGAAGCCTTCTCTGCTTTCTTTAAGCAAAAGACCGACAACATAAGAAATGACCTCGTCATGGATTTAAGCCGATTCCCCAATCACACCAGAATGTCCAACATTCAACCTAAAAACAATGCATCATGGCTGCACTTCGACAGCTACACGGAAGAAGCTATACACAAACTACTCTGCACTCTGAAGCCCTCTAATCACCTCACAGACCCCCTACCTGCTAATGCAGTAAAAGACTTCACCCCCTTGCTCCTCCCTCTTTGGACCAAAATCATCAACAGCTCCCTTCAACAAGGTCTCATCCCAGACTCCCTCAAGGTGGGGCAAGTCACACCTATACTCAAGAAACCCACAGCTGACCCGTCTGACCTGAACAACTACCGGCCTATCACCAATATCCCCACCCTGGCCAAACTGCTGGAGAAATGTGTCCAACTCCAACTAACAAAACACATTGACCAATTTGACCTTCTCAACACTCACCAATCAGGCTTCCGAGCGAAACATAGCACGGAAACAGCTATGACACACATAATTGATGACGCCCTCCAAATCCTTGACCGTAATGATTCCTGTCTCCTCATCCTTCTTGACCTATCGTCAGCTTTTGACACGGTCAAACATGAGAACTTATTGGAGCTGCTAAGCACTAGAATGGGTCTTTCGGGAACTGTTCTCAAATGGTTTTCTTCTTTCCTTCATAACCGGTCGCAGAAGTTCAAGATCGACAATGTGCTATCTAAACCAGTGCCTGCAGATCTAGGTGTCCCACAAGGATCCTCCCTCTCCCCCACACTGTTCAACCTCGTCATGGAACCACTCGCCACCTTGCTCCAAGCATCCAATGTTCAATTCCATATGTACGCCGATGACACACAACTTTACCTAAAGCTACAATCCCCGGAAGATATCAAACTACTGAATTCCACACTTAGCAACACTCAATCCTGGTTGGCCGTTAATCACCTCAAACTAAATGCGCTGAAAACTGAGTTCCTACTCATCTCACCCCCGGCGAAAACTTCCACCACCCAAACGTGGCTCAATAACCTAACTGCACTCAATGTCCAACCTACTATCGTGGACTCAGCGAAATCCCTAGGCATCACAGTTGACGCCAAGCTCAACATGCAACAGCACGTTAGCATAGCCACAAAAGGGGCCAATTTCCAAATCAACACACTGAGGAAACTCAAACCCTTCCTCCCTGCCAAAGACTTCCAAACTGCTGTACAAGCTTTAGTCATCCCTCGCATAGACTACGGAATTGTGGCCCTCAGCGGACTCCCGCTATCCACAACAGCACCCCTAAGAGCCTCCCTGAACGCTGCCGCGAGACTCATTACTGGCTCAAGAAAACATTCGCATATTTCCCCAGACTTAAAATCTCTAAAATGGCTGCCTTTTGAAGCCAGAATACAGCTAAAAATTGCAATAATGACACACTCGGCCGTGCACCACAAAGCACCCAACTACCTCGCGCAAAAGTTGTCTATATCAGGAGGGTCGAGATCCAATCGTAGTACAAAAAATCTACTTCTGAAACCTAGTAGATTCCGGAAAGAAAAAACATACAAGCGCTCCTTCTCAGGAATGGCACCCAGGATCTGGAATGCGCTCCCTCCGGAAACGAGGCTTATCTCCTCCACTGCACTCTTCAAGAAAGAGGTGAAGAGAATCCTTCTGGCCAAGATCTCCTGAACCTTACAGAGACTGGAACTGAGTCTCTGCATCGCGCTGTATCACTGATCACCCTGCCCTTTGGCACTATCCTCCTACCTAGGGGGTCACTACTACGCTACTCTCTTTCTAACGACCAATATTTGCTACTCTTTGCTGTATTTATATTACTTGTTTACCTGACTGTATTTTGATAGGTTTTGATATGTTTCTGTACATTATTATTATCTTCTATGTTTAGTGACTACTATATTGCTCCCATTATCTTGTTCATTCCTGTTGCCCTTGCCCCTGTCTCTGTGAAGCGCTCTGATATCTGTAAGGATCTTGTTCGCGCTATATAAAACTTTGAATAAATAAATAAATCATATTGTCGGGGGTTACTCCGTTTTGCGGTTGAGCCGGCGTAAGAGAACGAGCATATTTGAACATTTCCATCCTTGTTGCTCCGAGATTTTGCTCTAGTAAGTTAACTTTTAATATTTCCAGTGACTGGATATATTAAAAGTTAACTTACTAGAGCGAAAGCTCGGAGCGGTCACACAGCCCCGGCCCTCATGCGCTCCAAACGGCACTAGTCCCTCCCAGCACTGATCCGGCCGTGCAGCAGAGACCGTCCCTCGGAGCGGCACCCGTGATTGATGACACCCAAACAGTTTGGGACAAGCTGCAGAAAAAACCTCAGGACGAGAGCCCTGCCCTGGCACTTTTTTTACAATTAAGCAGTATAAGCACTGCCCATAGGGCTATCGGGCAAAGTATGAAGCTCCCATCAGTCAGGTCGGTGTGTGGGCCTATATTTTGGCCGTATGTTAGCCTGTTTTATGTTCTGGTGGGCCAGTTTTTACTGGTAATGTCCTGATATTAAAACAAATATTGCCTGCAGCAAGCCCGGATGCATGACTTCTCCCAGACCTTGTAAAACACCTATACAGCGTGCCTTTATAAGTACAAAACTCCTTATATTTCCAGAATGTGGGTCACTTTTTTGGCAATACAATTCGATAACCGGGGGTCACTTTTATTTTGGGTGCTCAGGTCTAGTCTCTGTCGCAGGCTGGCTCTGACTGAAGAGGTTCCAGGGACGGACGGACGCTGCGTTGCTTGACTGTTCCATCAAGGTTCTCTAAAAATCTCTTCTGCATTATAATATTTGTGTCTATGCACTCATCATGAAGAGGTTTGAACATCATCATGGTGCCTTCCCTACATTTTGTTTGGGTTCTCACTGAAAATTATGTTACTCGGTCTTCACCCACCTTGTACTGCTTATGCCCAGGCCTCAAGGTATAGCTGATCAATGCATATACTTTTATCCATCTATGAGTGTCCCCAAGTCCACAAGGTATAATCTCTTTTTGTGTACACAAATCTGTGTACCAGACAGACCCTGAAATCAAGCGCAAACCTAACCAGATCTGTCGTCTCTGGTCCAAGGAGAAGTTCTATGATAAAGAAAAGCCACATCTTAAGATGTCACAATGTAAAAACACAATATTCCTTAAATTGCTGCAGTCAACATTGAAAATGTTCTTGCACTGACGGGACAGGGTGGGTTATTGCTCCTCTGAACATGCTCGAACTCCCCTGATGTTACTCCTGGTGGGGAAGTCCTCTTTACCGTTGGTACTATATATATAATGTATTTATACATTTCGCTAATCTGCCTGCTTCCTGCGGAAGAAGGGAGCTACCGAGGGTGCTCTACCGGCCCAAACGAAATCATTCAGTGCGGACCCCTCTCACCCACCCACACTGCAGCTAATCTTCGTGCAAACAGTTCGCCCACAGGGTCTTTCCAGCAAACCCATATATTGTCTCTAGCTGTCAGGTCTCCCTTTTTCCTCACAAAGGAGGGGTAAGACAGACACACCATGACTCAGAGCAGCACGATAATTTAGACAACTTAATTCAGTTATTGTGGGGTTTCCACTTGTTTAAAAGGATCATTTTTAAAACAGTGATTTCTATTTCAGTGATTGAACTGAAAAGCTGTTTTAAGAGATAATTCAAAGGAATTGGGAAAGTTTCACTTACTATTCAGGAAAAATAGCAAACTGTAAATCATTGCAGAAACGCAGGTGCGTTGAAACTCTGACATATGTTAAAGACAGAGGCGTATCTTCTATTGGTGCAGCAGGTGCAGTAGCACCGGGGCCCAGCGGCCTGAGAGGCTCGCTGGACCCTGAATATTCCTGTTGCTTACTGTGCAAACGGCGACCAGAGGGCCCAATGCCTTCCTTGCACTATGGCCCATGACACGCTAGCTACCTGAGTACAGTACAGACAAATATTTTGGGGAGTGTGGGCATCATACCGGTGCACAACTGACACTAGTACACAGATGAAATTGTTCAAAACTTCTTGTCTATATTTTTATGTTGCGTATATATGCTTAAAATTTATGCATTCACCAATGGGGACAAAAAACAAAGCGCGGAATAAGAGGTTTCCTTCCCCTTGGAAGAAATATTATACTTCGAATAGCACTAAGCGATTTTTTAAAGTTTTTTTAAATACAAAGAAGTAATGGATCTGAGGTTAGGTCACATAATTGAACTCGGAAAACAGACAACACTTTCGCAGCTGACACGGGTTGTTTTTTAAGGTTAAATCTTCAACCACCACCCCCCTCTTCCTTAAAGCAACTCACAGATGTAAAACCTCACATTAATGACATCCTCACCCTTAGTATAAGTAGGGACTCAGATGGGGTTTAAATTATGGAACTAATCGACTAGGTATGAGTTTCCATTGCAATCATGGATTTGGAATGTTAAATACTTCTAGTCGACCTTGTTTCTTTCAATATATGTGATTGTTTTAAGGAGCCAACCTAGACGACGCCTTACTATAGGGAAACAAAAGAAAACCAATTTATGGGATAAATTGTTTACATAAGATTTTGCAAATTAAGCAGGAATTTGTATTTTAATGTTTTTAATCGGAATCTCTTATGGAATTGTCTTATCCGTATGTTTTAATGTTATGTATGTGTATGCTTTGTAAATGATGCGAAAAAAGCTTGTGATGATGACATCATCACCTGTAGCTTGACAAGTGGTCAGATCTTCAACACCATGGCCCAGGGAGCATTAGACGCCTGAGATAACGTGCAATACCGGCTTCCCTGCTTATCCAAGCTGTGTAAACCTAGGCAAACATTTTATTCCACAGAGCCTCATTTTTAGGTCGAAGCCTACCAGAGGGTGCAGCTATTTGGTTTGCTTAGGACATCGTGGGGAAATTCTGAAAGCTTGTCTGGGAATACATTTCACCTATTGCTTACCATTGAGTAATTGACTACATACTGATTGAGGTACTCAGAAATTCATTGTTATCTCTGTTTTTAAAAGTTTTCTAGGGTTTATTCTATTTGGACACTACACAGATTTTACTGATCAAATGCCATATTCAGTACATTTTGTTTCGCCTAAACACTATCATCTGTGTGGAAAGACATATGTGATAGTCACATGCGTTCTAATGGAAACGTGGTAAAGGTAAGGCGTGGTTCCCAATGCTTTGTGAAGGCTGTTTCCCAACTGCTGTGCAACTTCTTCTACTCTTAGAGCTGAGATTTTCATGAAAGTCTTATAGTCTGAATTCAGCACCTGAGCGTAATAGGACGGAATGTATGAAGCTCTGTGGTTATACTGAATAAGCAGATACCTATGTTATGCCATCTATTAATGTAATAACTGCACTTTCACATTTGCATTATTAACCTTCCTGCTTTCTCAAATTTGCTTGAAAATGCACGATTTTTCTTTTCTTTTTTCAAAATTTTCTCGGGGGGTAACCCCCCCAAACCCCCCTTATGGGGTTCGGGCTCGCTCGCTGCGCTCGCTCGCTACGGTGCAGTATGCAAATCAGTTTGCGCCCCACCACTTTCAAATGTCACCAGCCGCCCCTGGTCGTCTGTATTATATTTCAGCTTTGTATCAACTGTCGAATATATACGTGTGCCCACGATTTGTTCATGTTTGTTTGGAGATGGACTATTAGCTCTTCCCTCATTCAGGGGTTTGGGGTCTTCCTCTGACCTGGCAGTACCATAAGCTTCTGTTCTCCTTTCTGATTAACACATTATACATTTAACTGCCTGAGCGCCACTCACCTGCTACCACAAAACCCTGTACTGAACCTAATACAAACTCTGTAGTTGTTCCCTCTCATTGCTGATGACTTTCAGTTTTCCCTCTAAATTTCATCTTTGCTCTGTCCTAAGACCTGTATGTTAGAACAGTGCACCCCCAGCCATCATTTTGTGCTCACAAACCAGTGAAAACAGCCCCCCTGCACCCCCCCCTCCCCCCCCCCCAGCAACAGGGATATTCTACATCGGTGAGCTGTTTAGACTGTGTTAACTAGGGACTGTGCACTTCGTTTTTTGGCCAGTAGAGGAAGTAAAGTTTTATTCAAACAGTATTGTTAGATTTCAAGATAGTGAGGCCTTTACCTGCAGAAGTCCAAAGTGTGGATTGAGCCTGTCTGTCTCCTTGGAGATTCTGAACAGGAAAACAGCTTCCAACTCCCTGGCCAGCAAACCTTGTCTGAGGTCGTTGGGACCTTATATGGTCTGATATTGTTTGGTACATGTGTACACTGATTGGTGGTTGTATCTGATGTTTCTATTGGATTAGGGTTAGTGTTCTCATTGGTTGGGTATTTGAGTGTTCTGATTGGTGTCTGGGTCTGTGATTTAATCAATGTAGGGTTGGGACTAGGGCTAGGGTTAGGATTTCTATTGGAAGTAGGGACTAGGATTTCCTGTGTTATTGGTTGTTGGGACTAGGGCTAGGGTTAGACTTTTAATTGGAAGTAGCGATTAGGGCTTCTGGTGTGGTTGGTTGCTGTACTTGTTGTGGGACTAAGAGTAGGGTAAGGATTTCTATTGGATGTAGGGACAAGGGCTTCCTGTGTCTTTGGTTGCTTGGACTTAGGGTGGGACTACTGGTAGGCCCAGGTCCTCCATTGTAGGTAGAAATTTGGGTTTTTGAACTGATTGTGTGCTTGGACTAGGGCTAAGATAGCTGTAAGGTCCTGGTCTCCTATTGGTTCTAGATTTTTAGGGCTAGTGGTGTGGTTGGATAGTGTTAGAGCTAGGGTTCTCGTTGGCTGACCAGTCACCTGATTATTAGGGCTATAAAAGGCCAGGCTTAGGGCGTCTCAGCTCGGGTGTCGAGGCAAAGGGTGGAAAAGACAAGGGAAGTTGCCTGTTTGAGCCTGTTAAGGGCGGAAAGCACAAGGGCAGTTGCCTGTTTGAGCCTGTTGGAGACTGGCCAGGGCCAGAAATGCTGCCCAATATACATACCTCCATTATGCATCTATATACTTTCAATGTACTTATGGATCTATATATTTATAACTTTTTTCTAATTTAGCATTTCCAATGCACTTCCCTATTTCTTAACCTGCACTTCGCTCAATATATCCTCTACATCCACTCTCTCATTTAACCCCAAACCCCATACCACTACTATGATCCCCAAAATAACCCTTTCTAGACTCTCTCCTACTCTACCCCTCCTTGAATCATCTTACACCTCTTTTACTATACTGATCCCCCAAAACAAACCTTTCTAAACTCTTTCCTCTTTTCTACCCCTCCCCAACCCTTCTCAATCCAAATAACTGACTAACATATCCACCACTAAAATTACTTTTCTGTTTCACCATACAAATTCAACACTAATCCTGATGGGTTCCAGAGTAGCGTGCTACTTGCGCTTCAAAACCCCATCAGGGGTAGCAAGAGCTATATAAATACCAACCTCTTTCCCTTTACTATCCCACCACCTACCCTTCTCTACCCAAATCTCTATATATAAAACGAATGTATGTCTGTCTGTCTGTCTGTTTGTCCTTTATGCATTACTACACCATTCATCCGATCGCCATGAAACTTTGGGAAGTTGTTGAGATTTTCTTGAACTTCTTACAGCCAGGTACTCCGCCCAATCTTTATGATTCTGCTGCTCATTGAAACTTAGAATTATTTCTGACTACTCCGTGTAACTTTGCATTTAAGCCTTCATGACATTCATTCTGTCCTACCTGACTTTGAGATACTTGTAATAAAACCCTTTAACTTTTCATCTGATCTAGAAACCAATTATTGAGTAGTCCCAGTTACTTATGATTATTACTATGCTAAATCAATGTCAGTAAGATCAAACTGGGGCGGAACTGTCTAAGGTAAAATTTGGAGTGATTTGAATTTTGGGGTGACCTCTATTTTGTGGTACTGTTCTGATTCAATTCACACTTGCCAATGATTTGTAGGTAAAAAGTTCAGAACTGGAATCAGTGCTTGTGGTGCTTTTATGGAGTGAGGAAGTCACCATAAAATTGACAGCTCTCAACAGGTGTTTGGAAGAGTTAAACGCACCTTCGACTAAACATATTTTGCAATCAAATGTGTTTTAAAAGGAGTTTTATATATCAGCTAATCTGGTCCTAATAAGGTTTTCTTTCATTTACTCCAATTGTCTCCAACTGGACTGATTATGCTCCTATAGGATTGGACTGAGCTACCTCACACAATGTGAATAGACCCAGAATTTAAATGTGAATGCAAGGCTATAGGGGCCTTTGATGGACAGGAGACAGAGGACTTGATTCACAAAGGACCTCCACACTCGAGGAGGAGGCCCTGTAGCTGTGGGGGAGTCTCCGCACTCGAGCAGAATTTCCATAATGAGAATTCTCCTTGTGAATATTCCGCCCAAGAACGGAGACTTCTCCAGGACTGCGGGGCCTCCACCATTTATGAATCAGGCCAGCACTCTCTAAAACTGAGGGATCTCCATAAGATGGAAAGAAAGAGATGAACCTAGTCTTTTTAGGATCCCTTATTTGATACTGTAAAAAGTACTGGTAGATTCTTTGCCAAACACATCGAGATCCAGGATTCTTTGAATCTGAGGAACTGAAGAAAGTAACAGACTGGACATCTTAGTCTGATTCTGTCTTTTGGAAATTGAGAACTTCATCAATTGAACGACACATCATTAAAATAAGTGTTCACAAATAGCCAGTGAGTTGAGCAAGAAATCCAAAGATCCAGAAAACTATATGCAATTGAAAAAATATTCTTCATTTCATTTTCAAATGCAACGGTAAGCACAGCCAAAGCGTTTCGTCCTAGAAAATAATGGGTTTTCTTCAGGGCTGTCATAAAATAAAACAAGCATTCTTTTTAAGCTAAAACAAATATATCAAATGCTCTAACAGTAAAAAACTTGACTATACATAATACAAAAAAATATATATTACTTATGGGTACAATACCGAAGTGGTTTGTAAACCAAAGTAGAAAATGATACATGCCCTGTATGAATATCCAATTGATTGTTACACCACTGATATTGTTTCTTTTTTTGCACTTCACATTATTTTCAATCACAAACAAGGAGGAGTTCTCACATTCCTTAAATTGAATGTTTTGTCATTTTGCATTTGAACAAGGAGAATGGCCTATCTTGATAAATAAAAAAGAATATATTCCTTTTAACCTTTCATTATGTTAAAAAATAACAGAAATGAGATATAAGAAATCATTCACCTAGTGCTCAGCGTTTCAAAAATAGATGCAGTTTACCATGGTGCAAGGATGTCTGCGTCGTGGGGTGATTGTTTTTGTGCAGGACGGGACATCTTACTGCACAAAAACAATCACAAGAGGCTTTTTCCTCTTTCAATGCGTGCTGTAGAATGCAACATGCATTGAAAGAGGAAAAAACAAGGAGAAACGAAAAAATTTCTCTTCATTGCGCCTCGCTACGCCACCTCTAGAGTGGCGTAGCATTTATATGCATCTTCAGATTTACGATTTCTCGTAAATCTGGAGATGTGCCTCGTTCCATGGGTGTTGCGTGGGAACACCCACAGCAACACCCATGGAACGCCCCTTCCACGCACAGTGCTGCATGTGAAGGGGCCATATTTAAGAGGAGAGGAAAAGCCATGGAGGGTGGCTTTTTCTCTCCTTGTAAATATGAAGGAGCCCCCTGCGCCACAAGTACGTCACGAAAAGTGATGTAGTTGTGGCGCAGGGGGCTTGTAAATCTGCCCCCAGATTCTTTAAATAAATGTTACAATGCCTCATTTTCCTTAGGCTCGATTAGAGTGCATACTGACAACAGCAATATGTCAGCCATTTTGTAGTTGGCACTTGCTCAATGGTGAATAACTTAACGTGATGCACAAAGACCTCTTGTCAAATCATAAATATATAGGCTGTGGCCCTAAACCTCATGCTAAATTATACGAAAATAGCAAAATAAAAAGTTTAGAGGAACAAGTCATTGTGGCAGGCAATAGGAAGACCAAGGGAGGAACTACCAGAGTTACCTTGCTCCATTGTGATTCCAGGAATTTACACGTTGAGCTGGCTTCAGTGGATTGCAGCTGCACACACACGGCCCATAATCTATAGAATACAAGCATTTGCAATGCAATCGGTCTCGCATCAGGAAAGTTTGAGCTATTGGTATTGTAAATGACTAATATTTTATTTATGTGTTGGTTTTGAAAATAGCTAAATTAATAGCTTTGTCATTCACAATGCCAATAGTTTTATCGCAAATGTGACACCTATAGCATTTGTAATGCAATATGTGTTGTATTTACGTGACTTAAATGTATTGATATTACAAATAACAATGTCTTCATTTTTTTTATAATTAATACTTAAATGAAAGTTATTGTGATTTCTAACACCCAGCGAGACTGCGCTGTATTGACAAGACAGATTAGATACTGATCCTAGATGTGGCAGACAGGGTGGGTTTTATGCATTTAGCATTGGGGTACCCTGGATTCAAGAATTATGGGCCCAGGTGGCTGATAGGGTGAAGTGTGGTACCAAAATCTCCAGGTGGAGCTATCCCCACTACACTGCCTATTGGAGCAAGTCACAAACCCTTAAAAAAAAAAACACGCAAGATCGAACACAAACTCCGTAGTACTTCTGGTTTTAGCAAGACGCAGTATCACCAAAATATTGATGGGGAGGCGACCTCTCCCACCATAATCGAACCGTTGGGGGATGTGCGCAAGTGGATGCTTGCTGAGGAGGCCCATATGAAGGCCAGTAGGTGTGATGAGAACTTACGATCTTGGGACATGGGAGTTAGACAGAATTCCTAAATTCTTAAGCAAATAGGAGTGATCAACATGCATCGGATGAGAGCAACAGTAGGACTGAGAGGGAGGCCAGATTCCATGGATATGATCATGGTCAAACTCTTAGATATACGGCATCTCCGGATCCCATCTGACCACATGCTCATAATTGTATATCCACTGAATATTGAAAAAATTAAGGCTATAAAAAACATTTAAGAAAAAAAAACATTCTCCTGCTGGCCTAGAAGGTACCAGAGACCTTTCTAGACCCTCTCCCCTCAAACAATGATGTTCCTTAAAGGGACACTTACTAGCAATGGCGGCTTGTACAGAAGACTTAGCCCAGTAATGAAGGTGCCCACAACCCATGGGAGGGGCAGAGACCACAAATCCAGAGTTAATTAAATGTAGAGGTTTGCAGTCACTGATACTGAATCTCCACACAGCGTGGCATTTAGGTTGCAACGGGTCAGTAGACATTCCCCTAAAAACCCCACACTAGGTCCAGTAAACTCCCATTAAGATTCCAAAGCTGTGAAGGAGCTACTTCTACATGCCGAGGGTTTAACTCTACACGCATCACAAGCCTGGTTGATGCAGATTAATGCCTTCGAGAGCCATCACCTGTCACCTGACCCAGCAATCAGCGGCCCACAAAAGCACATCAAAGAGACCAGCCCAACATGAAGGAGAGTCGAGCCTGTGGAGGTGGAAGCCGCATGCGGAGGAGACTGTACTGACCAGCTTCTACAAAACGTGAAAACGTCAATCATTTTAGAAGGGGGGGGTCTAACAGCGAGAACAAGTAAAAAAAAAAAACTAGGATTGTTAGTTTCCACCATGAAAGCAAACAATGAACCGCCTTTCAACCCGGAAATACCGTCATTAGCCCACCACAGCTAGATTATCCGTCTCTGGGGCGCTCTGGGGCGATACAGAGCACGCTGTTAACCAAAAAACTAAACCGTAGTAACACAGCATAGTAAAGAGTCACCAGGTCCCCAGAGACGGAAGTGTCGGTTCGGAGTGTAAGCCACACCCAGCAAAGCATTCACAGTATGGCAGTATGTGCGCCAACATGCCGCAACAGCCAGAGCCACATTGAACGTCTGAACGACCCCTCACGCACGCAGCAGGTGTGGAGGAAACGCGGTTTTGCAAGGACGCTATTTTGTACCTTGTAACATAGATGATGCAGGCCCTTCTTCCACATTCTCGCCAGAAACGCCTCAAATAATTGTCCCGGCTTCCGCTTGCAGTTTGCGGGCTGCGTGGGGCCGCGCGCTCTCCGGCGGGGCTGCCCTGCTGCTGCGGTTGTCCTCGTGGTAGGCGCCCACGTGGGACGTGCTCGTGATGCCTTGTTGGGGCTTTCTGGGCTTGCTTGTGTGCTTCCCAGAGAGACAGGAGATTGGGAACGCGCGCGCGCGGCCGGCTCCGATCGCTTTTCTGAGCAGGAGTCACCCTGAAGGGCCAGAGGCCGGTGGGCTGGGGCGGAGAGAGGGGGCAGGAGTCACTCTGGAGGGCCAGAGGCCGGTGGGCTGGGGCGGACAGAGGGAGCAGGAGTCTCCCATGAGGGCCAGAGGCCGGTGGGCTGGTGAGGAGAGAGGGGGCAGGAGTCACTCTGGAGGGCTGGGGCTGAGAGAGGGGGCAGGAGTCACTCTGGAGAGCTGGGGCAGAGAGAGGGGGCAGGAGTCACTCTGGAGGGCCAGAGGCCGGTGGGCTGGGGCAGAGAGAGGGGGCAGGAGTCACTCTGGAGGGCCAGAGGCCGGTGGGCTGGGGCGGAGAGAGGGGGAAGGAGTCACCCTGGAGGGCCAAAGATGATGCAGGCCCTTCTTCCACATTCTCGCCAGAAACGCCTCAAATAATTGTCCCGGCTTCCGCTTGCAGTTTGCGGGCTGCGTGGGGCCGCGCGCTCTCCGGCGGGGCTGCCCTGCTGCTGCGGTTGTCCTCGTGGTAGGCGCCCACGTGGGACGTGCTCGTGATGCCTTGGCGGGGCTTTCTGGGCTTGCTTGTGTGCTTCCAAGAGAGACAGGAGATTGGGAACGCGCGCGCGCGGCCGGCTCCGATCGCTTTTCTGAGCAGGAGTCACCCTGAAGGGCCAGAGGCCGGTGGGCTGGGGCGGAGAGAGGGGGCAGGAGTCACTCTGGAGGGCCAGAGGCCGGTGGGCTGGGGCGGAAAGAGGGAGCAGGAGTCACCCATGAGGGCCAGAGGCCGGTGGGCTGGTGAGGAGAGAGGGGGCAGGAGTCACTCTGGAGGGCTGGGGCTGAGAGAGGGGGCAGGAGTCACTCTGGAGAGCTGGGGCAGAGAGAGGGGGCAGGAGTCACTCTGGAGGGCCAGAGGCCGGTGGGCTGGGGCGGAGAGAGGGGGCAGGAGTCACTCTGGAGGGCCAGAGGTGGTGGGCTGGGGCGGAGAGAGGGGGAAGGAGTCACCCTGGAGGGCCAAAGGCCGGTGGGCTGGGGCAGAGAGAGGGGACTGTGGTCTCCCTGGAGGGCCAGAGGCCGGAGCGGAGAGAGGGGGCCCGGCCGCCTCACAGCTACACAAACACAAGTGTTTGTTAGGCGGCCCATTTGTAAACATGCCAGTCTGAGAGAGCGCCTCGCCGTGGCAGTGCCGGGTCGTCGCGGCGCTCGTCAGCCGGGCCCATTCTGGAGACTTATGGAGGCGCCTCCTTCCCCCCCGGGGGGCGTGCAGCGCCTCGCCTGCGCCGTAATGTCCCTCGCACCGCCTCAGCGCCGCATCCGAATTATTCATTGTGATAAGGTTAACATTTCAGAACACACCGACACCGGGGGAGGCGCAGAAAGATGACAATTACCTCGATTATGGAGCTGTATTAGAATTTTTATTTGCTAAAGGGTAAAATCCGACTTGTAAAATTCACAGTTAACTTCGAAGCACAGTTCTGCGCCTCCCCATCCCGGGCTCCGCCGCCTCGAGGCGGGAAACATCTACTGGTTTAGGCAACACATTTTCTATGACTTTTCTTTCTAATTGCGTTTTAAAGTTAATTTTTTTATTCATCAACACAAACTAAAGAAACAAACCGAGCCCCAGATTCATGAAACTTTTGCTGAGAGTCGGAGGAAGACGGTCCCACCTACCCCCGCTAGGAAGGGTTCAAGCTAGGGTGACCAACTGGCATTGGTGCAAATTCAGGACGGTGAGTGTAAAAATTCAGGACAAAGGGTCAAAATTCAGGACACAAATTCAGGACAGGAGGTCAAAATTCAGGACAAAACTTAAGGACAATAGGTACGTTTTACAGACACGTCAGAGGTCACACAATAGTATATAATTAAGCCCAGCCATTTCCAAACATATTCAACCATTTGCAAACCTATCCATCATGTATCCTTCCATCTATCATTTCACTCATCCATCCCTTCATCTATCCCTTCATCCATCCTTTCACTCATCCATCCATTATCCATCCATCCACCCTTTCACCCTATCCATCTGTACACTTATCCATCCACTCTTCATCCCATCCATCCATTCACTTATCCATCCAGCCATTTACCCTTTCACCAATCCAGCCATCCTTTCACTTACTAATCCTTCCACCCATCCACTCTTTTAGTCATCCATCCATCCTCCCTTTCTCTCTCCATCGACCCTTTCACTTAGCCATCCTTCCTTCCATCCATCCATCCACCCACCCTTCCATCCATCTACTCATCCACTCATGAATCCATCCATTGACCCTATCACTCATCCATCTATCATTTCACTCCTTCACACATCTATTCATCCTTTTGTCCATCTACCCTCCCTTTCACTCACTCATCCATCCTTACATCCACCCTTTCACTCATACGTACATTCATTCACCCTTGCACTTATCAATCCATCTATCCATCCATCATTTCACTCATCCACCCACCCACCCACCACCCACCCAACCATCCACCCACCCACCCACTCATCCATCCTTTCACCCACCCAGCCACCATCCAATCAACTCATCCATCCTTTCACCCACCCACCATCCACCCACCCACTCATCCATCCTTTCACCCACCCACTCATCATCAATCCATCCATCCTTTCACCCACTCTCCATCCATCCATCCATCCATCCTTCCCCTCATCATCCTTCCCCTCATCATCCATCCATCCATCCATCCATCCTTTCACCCACCCCCTCATCATCCATCCATCCCCTCATCATCCATCCGTCCTTCCCCTCATCATCCATCCTTTCACCCACCCCCTCATCATCCATCCATCCATCCACCCTTCTCCTCATCATCCATCCTTTCACCCACCCCCTCATCATCCATCCATCCATCCCCTCATCATCCGTCCATCCTCCCCTCATCATCCATCCATCCATCCATCCTTTCACCCACCCCCTCATCCATCCATCCTTCCCCTCATCATCCATCCATCTTTCCCCTCATCATCCATCCTTTCATCCACCCCCTCATCATCCATCCCCTCATCATCCATCCATCCTTCCCCTCATCCATCCATCCTTCCACTCATCCATCCATCCTTCCACTCATCCATCCATCCTTCCACTCATCCATCCATCCTTCCACTCATCCATCGTTCTCCTCATCCATCATCCAGCTACCCTTCCACCCGTACATCCAGCTATTTACATTTTCTCTCATCCATCCTTCCCCTCACTCATCAATCCATCAATCCTCTCATAATCCATTTATTCAATCTTTCATTCATACATTCACCCTTTCACTAATTCATCCAGCCATCCACCCATCCCTTCACTTACTTACTCGCCCACCTTTCCATATTAATTTGAGCTGAGCCCTTTTGAGAAGAGGCCCATCAAGAACTCCACCCTCGCTGCAGGAGCCGTTCCAGGACTGGGACAGAAGCCACCCAGGGCGGAGACAGGATCCACCACAGGGGGGGACAGGAGCCATCACAGGCAGGGGCGGGGGACAGGATCCACCATAGTGGGGGGGACAGAAGCATTCACAGGGGGGGGGACAGGAGCCATTACAGGTGGAGGGGAGGGGGACAGGAGCTATCACAGGAGGGGGAACAGGATCCACCAGGGTGGACACAGGGGTGGGTATTCTAGTATCATCTTGGACTCCTCGCCCCCTCCTGCACAAGACAACGAGATGACAGGCTCTCTGTCCAAAATGCCACCCCCCACTTTGATGTACAGTACTTACAGGAGATACTCTAAGAGAACTGGTTTAACTGATTGTCCTCCACACTTTGTTAATCAGTGTGGGTGCGATTGTGCCATTTCTTAATTGTATTCCATTATAGACTGCATGTTTGAAGAACCGAGATTTGCTTACAATGATTTATTTGGCCGTTACTCCAAATAGTGCATGAATAATAATTAATATTATTTTCCAACCTTAGGGCTTTTGGGAGAGGTTAATATTTCACAAGTAAGCCCTTACTTTTTCTGTGAGTACACCATGCAGTGATTTGGCGATGTGAATTTGCCCATTCCAGGAGTGGCCTCGATATCCTTTCAAAAGCTCGGTTTTGATATTATATGAAGTAGTTATCACTTCGATATTTCTACTCCAGTATCATGCCTTTATGTAAAAAGGGTCAAAGTCACCATTTTCGAATTTCCTGTGATTACAGGGTGACACTTGTGACCTTTTTCGGTGAGCTTTGTTTCTATTGCAAAGTGTTCGGCGATATCCATTCAGATTGCATCAGTATGTCAACATTTTTATGTTCTGTTACAAATGATCATATTGACTCACACCTTTGACAGAGACGCAGTCTGAAAGCGACTTAAGCTACAGTAAGTCACAAACTTGACGAGAAAATTATTTTCACCTTCATAAAGCTTACTGGCCTACAGTCCTGAAGCGACACACTGTCGGCTGTGTGCAGGATGTTTGGGGCCCTGGGTAGAAATGGAATGTGTGAGCCCCCCTCTAAATTGCAGAGACATGAGGCATTCAGGGCTGTTTGCATCTGAATAGATGCCCCTGCCCCTGAAGCTGCAGCCCCCCTCTGTCACATTCAAGCACCTCTTAACAGCTCATCAAGGGCTGAAGTCAAGAGCTGAAGGTGTGAGGGTTGCCATCCCGCTGTGCCTCTCTAATGCTGCGGGGTATTTGAGCTTTGGACAGCATCGGTGTCAAGAAGGGAGGTGGCGGCAAGCTGTGCCTGGTTAAAATTACGGACAAATGGCGTCCGTTAAAGAATCCTTCACCGACAACGGACAGACGGCTACAATTACGGACTGTCCGTGAAATTTACGGACGGTTGGTCACCCTAGTTCAAGCATCCCTGCTGCAAGGGCCAGACATGACAGGAATGGGGAATAACTGCTCACACCGAAGGGTGCTTTTCAGAGCAAATTGTCACCATTTTTGTGAACAAACACTGCGGGAAGCGTGAACTGACTCATGGACGTCAATTCACAAAACTGCCAAGGGTAGTGGAAGTGACATCACAGGTCATGTAACGTTTACTTTCACTCACACATGCTTAACATACATATACATTTACACACACTCGCTCTCCCTTAAACACTCACCCACGAGCACGCACACAACATACATTTAAAATAACCTTGTACTTACCTCAGCTATCGAGGAGGGTCATATTCCAACAAATTGCATTTTTTTTTAGTACACCAATAGTGAATAATAACATTCTATTCACCATTAGAGTAATAAAAGATTGACAAAAAATATGTATGTGGAGCTGCCTTTGTGCTCTTGGCACTGATTTTGCCTTCACTGAGGCTAGGGGTCGTAAATGAAGTGCCAGGGGTCACAGCTGCATCCGTGGCGACCCCTAAATGACCCATGAAGTGATCACTCTGGACAGCAGCAGGCAGGGAGAGGGGCTGTACAAGAGTGTTAGCCACAGTGGCAGCACAGCCGCCTCCCATAAGCCTCTCTGAGATGCCAATGTCTCCAAGCCCATAATTATACAGGAGATATTAGACACTAAAATTCAAGGCCCTAAAACCCTCAGATTTTTTTTTTATTTCACTCTCATCGAAACAGTGTTGTAATGTCTCGCTGACCGTTGCCTCAAACGGAGGGTCTGTCAGCGCATCCACCCACAGGCGCCATAGTGGTACCACTGAGCGTCTGTGCTCTCTCCCAAAACTCATCAGTATAGGGGAATTGTCCGATAGATAGCAGGACAAATAAGAGATCTCCGATAGCACCTGTGCCATACCATTGGAAACCAGGCAATAGTATAAGCGGCTATGAGTCCCCACTGCTGGAGTATAACAGAATACATTCTTCATTGGATGTCTGTCCCTCCATATGTCAAGAGGGCGCAATCCTTACAACATGTCACGTAATGCTCTGGTCAGGTGGGGCTTAGTATGGTGTCTAGGCAGTTCCCAGTCTATTGCACCATCTAGGATGCAGTTACATTCCCCTGCCATAACGATGTCTGCATCAAGGTAGGACGAGGCAGCCGCTGTAACTCTGGCATAAATGTCCGGACAATCAGTATTTGGTGTGTAAAGGTTCAACAAACACACCTCTTGGCCATCTAGAGCTCCGTACAGCATCACGTATCAACCCATTGGGTCGAGAACATGCCCTCTGTTGTGAAATGGAACTCCTGTGGCCACCCATAACAGCACACCATGCGCATACTCAGAATATGAGGTAGCATACAGTTGTCCCCTCTACCGCTTCCGTAGGTTAGTAATGCAATCTGCCCAAATGTGTTTTTTGGAAAAATGCAACTGACATTCTAACGTTTCAGATAGGCATGCACTCTCCTACGCTTTTTAAATTGGGCAATACCCCAGACAATCCAGGACATTTGGCATGCCATTTGCGGTCATCAGCAACCCCATACACCATTCCAGCCAACAGGCTTCCCCATCAGTGCCCCCTTCAGCAAGACAATCCAGGATCAGTAGCCAGGACCACAGTGTGCAGGAGCAGCATATAATTCTCCAACCTTTTGAACCTTTAAAGATAGAACACCCACCCAACTCCACCCTCCCCATGGATACCTTAACTAAAACCTCCCATACAACAAAAAACGGCTAGTTGGGAGCTAGCTTTCACTGCCCAGCCCAGAACTTTATATAAAAATGAAAACAGATCAGTTTTATTAGAAACGTTATGCTTCGCTAGAGGCCAGGTCTCAAAAGAAGCTGTGAGGCTGAAGCCCTCAAGCACACTTTCCGTGTCTACTTACCTCTCTCCCATTTCTCTCCCGCCGGCCTGTTTCCAATACAGTAGGGTCAATCATGATATGTCTTACCAAGCCAACCCCTCGCCACACCCGTCAACAAGTCAGGCCAGAGCTCCCATCACTGACCAGTCTACAGTTCGGGCAGCACCGGTACCATCTCCAGCTCAGCCAGGAAGTCGTAGGAGTCTCTCCAGTGGGCGCCCTCCCCATAGGAACAGCCGCAACCCAGAAATAAACAAAACAACAAAAGAAACTATTAGGACAGCCGTCCAAGCTCTGGGTATTACCGCAGGGACCGGGTGTGAGGAAACCAAGTGCTCAGTGTGCAACCACACAGGGACGGCAATGGGCGGTGCTCTAGTGCTCGTGAACAGGGGGGGAGGGTTATCTGCACACGGAGTATTTATAACGCAATTTAGACAACTTGTAATGAGTGCCAAAAGGTTTTGTGGGCGTTACGTACCAACACCTCAGAGATGGGCGCGCGCTCTCCGGCGGGGCTGCCCTGCTGCTGCGGTTGTCCTCGTGGTAGGCGCCCACGTGGGACGTGCTCGTGATGCCTTGGCGGGGCTTGCTGGGCTTGCTTGTGTGCTTCCCAGAGAGACAGGAGATTGGGAACGCGCGCGCGCAGCCGGCTCCGATTGCTTTTCTGAGCGTGCGTGTGACAGTCTCCTGTCTCCTGGGAAGCAGACCAGGCAACAATCGCAGGCGCGAGACCTGATCGCTTTTATGAGCGTGCGCGTGACAGTCTCCTGTCTCCTGGGAAGCAGACCAGGCAACAATAGTATCGCGCCTGCGCGATGGCATTTGGCTTCGCCATATGCATCGCAGGCGCGAGACCTAAAAAGGGGCCTGTGGATGTAAGAACCCGTTAAGATAATGTCTCAAAGTTATGATTTGGAAGAAATTAGACATTGACATCGTTCTGAACAGGCAGTTTATACCTATACGCATGTAAGGGGTTTGAGCTAGGCTGGTAGACACTGGTTTCACAAGCATTGCAACTTTAATTCTGACATGTATCCTTCTTTTGGGTCTGACCACCATCTTAAATCAATTGAACATTTTCAACAAGCATTTACAATGCAATGGTTTTGCCTTTGTTAAGGTTCCACCAGGTCCACCATGGTGCGGCTCTGAGCCCCAAGCAGAGCAGCAGCAGGGCCCAGCAGAGCAGGGCGGGGGGCAGCAGGGGCTCGCAGAGGTGTTTCCTGGGGCAGCCGCCCAGGTCCACCATGGTGTGGCTCCGAGCCCCAAGCCTCTGGTGGTGGTGCTGCTGCGCTCGGTAGCCCATGTAACTTACCGGGCACTCTGGCGGGGGCTCCTTGCGACGGCGGCAATCTCCTGGGTACTTCTCCGGTCTCCCTCTTCGGCATGGGAGACCGGCAACGTCCTCCGCTTCTCCCGGGGCTCCCTCCAGGCCACTGGAGCCCCGCGTGGACCGCCATACTTCTTCTCCTGGGCCGCCGTCCTGGCGGGGGCTCCTTGCGACAGCGGCAATCTCCTGGGCACTTCTCCGGTCTCCCTCTTCAGCATGGGAGACCGGCAACGTCCTCCGCTTCTCCCGGGGCTCCCTCCAGGCCACTGGAGCCCCGCGTGGACCGCCATACTTCTTCTCCTGGGCCGCCGTCCTGGCGGGGGCTCCTTGCGACAGCGGCAATCTCCTGGGCACTTCTCCGGTCTCCCTCTTCAGCATGGGAGACCGGCAACGTCCTCCGCTTCTCCCGGGGCTCCCTCCAGGCCACGGGAGCCCCGCGTGGGCCGCCATACTTCTTCTCCTGGGCTGCCGTCTTCCTTCTTCCCCCGGGCGGGGGCGGGCACTTCCGGCCGGCCGCGCTAGGATTGGCCGGCCGGCTAGTCACTTCCGGGTCGCCGCAGGCAGCGCGGCGGCCCGTCTCTAGCTCAGGTAGGCGGGCGGCGAAGTTTCCCGATGGATGCGCCGCTCTCAGGGCGAGCCTCCGATGGTGGCGAAGCTGCGGCCAATCGCAGCACGGCTCCAGCGATGACGTGGCGGCTCGAGAACCACTCCTAGCGCGGCGGCACTGAGGGGGCTCGACCGCCTCAGCCAATGGGAGGGCAGCTCCTTCGTTCTTGCTCTCCGCGGCCCCGGCGAGGTCCTCATGTTATTCTCGGCCCCAGGCAGCGGCGGCAATCAGGGAGGCAGCGTTTGAACCGTAGTAGGAGGCGGCAGAGCGCTCGGGGTGCCACTAGTGCCTTACCAGATTCGGGGGCGTTCCCGGCTTTCGGCTGACGTCGCGTGACGTCGGCAAAAGCCAAAGAAACGCGGGAACGCCCCCGAATCTGGTCCGGCATTGACGGACAGGCCCCTCGTCCAATGGCTAGGCTCCATTTATGGAGCCAGCCAATAAATGACGAGGGCCGACCCAAACCCCACTACAGTTCTCATCAGGTTTTCGCCTGCGCGAAAAAGATGCGCAGAGCGCATCTTTTCGCCAGGCAAAACCTAAAAAGGTGGCAGTTCTGATCAGAGAGATGTACTTTTGCTGCTTATACTTTTAAACCTAGCAATGAATACCAACTGTAATGTTTTAATTATATGAAAGTGATATCACATTAATTGTCACCTGTAAGAGACAGGGTTCATTCCTGGTAGAGCCCTGGTTGCAAAACTAAATATTTATGATTAATACTTTAATTTGTGAAGAATAGTTTGTATCCGACATTCAGCTGGTTTGCTCCAGGAAGACAAGGCAGTCAAGGCGAACCGAGAGAGCTAGAAGCATAGGATTTGATTCAAAGTATATCAATAGGACATATATATAGGGGTTATAGCACTTTTTATTTTGGTGTATCTCTGTAGGGGAAATAGCACATGCGACCTGGCATGGTAGCCCATTATCGCTGCAGTTGTTTACCATATTCAGCCAGTGGTGTGGCACATTAACCGACACCAGGGGTTAGTGGGGGTTCCAGATATAGTTGTTTCTAAAACTGGGTGGCATGCTAATGGTATTACCCTTTACCAATGTCTAGAAAAGTCCCGAGCTTTTATTTAAATTTTTCAGTTCAAGGAGGAATTCTCAACATAAGTTATTAAATTAGTTCCTCCTAGGTGATGTACAACAATGGCTGTCTCTACTATCCGATTCAGACTATGGGCCTGATGACGATTATGATTGGACTGCTATCCAACCAGTATTGTGGCGGAAGCAGGACCGCCCGACAAGAAGTCGGCAGTCCTGCAGCCGCATTACGATGCGACCACCTTCACGGTGGTCCCAATGTGTATACTTTGCATTGCGGTGTGTGCTGCAGGCTGCAGCACACGCCACAGTACAAAATATACCAAAAGAACACTAATGAAATGAAATACCAGTATTTGTAAAGTGCACAGCTACCTCTGAAGTGGTGTCCTAGCGCTGGGGGCCCTCGGTAAGATTAAGCAAGCTTTTGCCCAGAGTCACATGGTACTGGGCTAACCTGCCGCCGGCACCGGGGATTGAACTGTGAACCCCGTAGTCCAGAGTCAGCCACCCTGGCCGCTGCGCCACACCTCTTCCTAATGGGTTTGGCTCTAATTAGTAAGGCTGAGCCACCAAACAAGAAAAGCACCAGAACTGCCAATACTGATACTCAATTCAAATCACTTCAGATGACGCATGACCACAATATCGATGACAGCCGTAACTAGTCAATAGTTTTATTTTGAATGAATAATTCAATTAAATTATATTTTCTTTTCAAGCATAACAACTTTTTTGTACGAAAATCCTAAAACACCACCAAAATATTTAAGAAAATAGACAACAACTAGTAGCAGCCAAGTGGGCTTACCTTACCACTCTCAATCCTCAATAATCAAACATACATCATACTTCATTCGATCGTACTCACATCCTCCATTCATTCAACTCACAAATACAATCCTTGGTTGTCTAGATATCTTTTCTTCTTTTAAACCAAGGAACCTAAGCCAGACAACACCCAATTTAACAAAAAAATTCTCTATACACTACACAAAGTGACAATAATTTCTCAATTTAAGCCAAATAGTTTTTTGAAAGTGCACAGAAAATAAACACTTTTTTCAAAATAATGTATGATCTGGGTCCCATCACTGTCTGGCAGTAAGTCAGCTGCCACCACCTAATTAGGAACATCCAGATGAGGTATGTACACATACAAGTGCATGGGTCTGACAATAGTGATGAGAACAATGCTGAGATCCAGTCATCTGAAAGGGAAATACAGTCCCATTTGCAATCAATACCTTTGCAAAACAGGTGTCCTATGCATCAATGAGGAAGTGAAATGTATTGAACCTTGATTGTCAACGGGATTACTCATGTCAACATCTAAGAGAGTTTGACAATAGTATTTCTCTATCTCATTGTCAAGAAGTAACCCTCACCTCCTGGCCAGCACACTGTCCTGGACTTCAGCAATGATGAGTATGACAACCTGCAAATCATCGACCAGGACACCTTCCAAGAACTCCTAGACTCAATCAGGACACCATCTATGGGCACGGGTAGGGTCAACAGCATCATGGGATCTCCACATCCCTCGCCTCCCAACCAACAGGCACTAACTGGCACCCCACCCAGAAGCATGGACTCCAAGGACCCACAGGTTACTTTCCAATGTACTGCGCTAGGAGTCCAACAGGAGATGGTAGAGCAGGTGCGGGTGGGGATGGAGACAGTGGTGGCCACCCTAGAGGGAGTCTGTAGGTGCCTCTGTCCCGATAGGGACAACACTGCGGCCATCAGAGGCACCTACTATCCACTCTGTGGTCTCCAACAGTCCCTGGCTGACATCTCTGGTGTCATGACCAAGAGGCATAAATAAATGCCCTGCCACAGTGGCACCGGCGAGGTGGCCAATCATCTGGTGGCAATAAAATTATCTTGGAGTCCATGAAGCGGAAGCAGGACTCCCACTTTGCTGCCATGGCTGCATACAACCGCTACTTAGTTGGTGTTTTGCAAAACCAGCAGATCCTCCTCACTGCTGTGCTGCCTCATGTGTTGGCACAGATGAATGCTGATGCAGGCACAGGATCCATATCTTCCATCCCTGATGTGTTTGTGCCTCCCTCGGCTTCCGCACCTACAACACCCTCCTCATGGCATACATCAGAGGAGCAAGATGTGGACCACACCTCTTTCCAATGAAAAAGACTCCGATAGAATTTATCGGTACCACATACCCAGTTTATCCTTCGCCCAGTGCTTATCAGCATGCCAGGTAAACTCAACTGCCATTGTCCTAATTTTCCTTTTGCCCGGTTCACCTTAGCCATTTGTGGACTGTCAATGTGGCCTATCCTCCCTAATGACATTCTGGTCATCCTCCTCAATAAAACACTCCTCTCCTCCACATGTCTTATGACATGTTCCCCACATGCAATCTGTCTGGACATCCACTGGCTCAAAACATCTTTTGGGGTTGTTGTCCTATGAACTGGACCTGTGAGCCACACCATGATTTGCACATGTAAATAAATGCACTTAGTACTATCAGTGGTCTGTCTGTCTATTGAAGTCTGGACCAAGTTAATCATTGTGCATTCTGTGAGGCAAATACACCAACTACTTGCCAAAGGGCCATGTGCTGTTTGGAGTCAGGGACAGTGCTAGACAGTGAGAGTGAAACATATTTGGTGAACTCTATGTGTATCTTGACTAGCAAGTGGTTACTCAAGGTTGCAAGCATGAAGTGCAACAGGTGTAATGCAGTCAATGTTAATGGTGAATAAAGTCACACCAAAAGTGCGGGGTCTACCTATCGATACTAGCAACCAAACAACATTGAGCTGACACGTAAACACTGCAAGTGTGAGTGTGTACGGGGCAGCCAGCAGTGTGTAAGTCAACAAAGCTTCAATTTGGGTGAATGTTTTGACCACAATATCCCTCCAAAGCATGTCGCATGACAAACCCACAAAGAGGAATCATATGTGAATACGTGTTGCACTGTATACCATTTTCATCATGATTGCCATGTGCGCTGCTCAACAATGTCAGTAGATAAATAATGTAAAGCAATGGCCAACCTACCAGTTCCCTGTCCATAGGTCAAACACCTACTCACACATGTTGCTAAACACTGCTAGCAAAGACAAATGTATGTACATAACATTACCTAACCACACATGCTAATTCCCACATAGTAAATCATGATGTAGACCTGTATGTAGCAAACAATGGCATTTAATGTCAACAAAAAGGAGAGGATGTGGCCTAACTGCTAGAACGGCCAACCTCGAAGCTGGGAAACTGGGTTTAAGTCTCGACAGGTACGCTCAACATCCTATGATTCTGGGCACTTAATGTCCCCGTGTCTACCAAAATGAATTTGTCCATCTGTAACACAACTGATGCTCATGTAAAGCACTCTGATACCTTCAAGATGAGTTTGCACTATATAAAACAAAAAGAAACTACCTAACCAGCACTAACTAATCTAGCCTAACCTACAGTACTTTATCCTACATACTATCTAACCCCACCATTCCCCTTAAGACACATCTTCACACAAGGAGAACAGAAGCAACACCTAAACATCAACTAACTACACATAAAATTAGGGGTGGGCGAAGAATTCCACTCCCCCGGTGGAGTTCTCGGAGTTTTGCGCACTCCGCAGGGATTGTGAAGTTCCACAAAACTCCACGAAGTGACGTGGAGTGTAGTTTTTTCTCTCAAACAGCTCACCAACATTAAGTTTGTAAATGCTCACAAGTTAAAATCCCACGCTAGACCTCCTCCTGGCAAGATTTCTCAATGAGGGTGGTTAGGTCGCAACCACTCGTGTTGAGACATCTGCCATGTACATTGGGGAGGCTGCCGCTAGAGTAGAATATCTACTCGAACAGCAGAATGAAGCTGCGCCCTCTTGCGCTGCGCATAGTGTTGTTTGCACTGATTTTACAGTGCAGGACAAACTTCCAGCGCTAGAAATCAGTGCAAGCAGTGATACTTGCTAAACTCCTCCGCTTGTGGAACTCCGCAGAGCATTACGGAGTTTTGCATCACTTCACTGAGTTTCACTGAGCAGAACTCCACCCAAGCCTACCTGAGAACAATCATATATTTGTTGGTATTTTTTTAATTTTATTTTTTTATTTTTTATAAAACACATCAACTCACCCCAAAAAAACACAAAGTACCCCGACCCACAAAAATTGTTCTCAGTTCTAAAAAACCCTCTAAATCACTACCCCTACGCTAAACCTACACTGACTAACTTAAACTAAGCTATAAAACCATTCAGACCAACATTAAAACTATGTACAGGCGGAAGGGAAGAAAGGCTCCCTGTGGCTGTAATTTGGCTAAGGTCTTGCCAGTGCCCGCTTTACTTCCCGCCACCCGTAACTTTGGGTCCAACAGGTCCTTTTTTATTTCTTGCTCAAATGATCTAGCCCCTCCTGTGGGAGGCTGAGGTGTAGGGACTGGTGGTTGTGATGGTATGCTGCTGAAGGTGCTGGTGCCTTTGAGGTACCTTGGCCTGTCCATCCATCTTACCCTTTGGTTGTCCTGTCCAATGTTGGTGATCTCAGAGGGAAGAATTTCCACTTGCCCAGGGCCTTCTCCTCCTCATGTTGCTTCCTCATCGCCTTGTGAGCCTTAGCAACAATTTGAAGGTGGAAGTAGCGCTCCTTCCTCAGGTTGAGCTTCCACAATTGCTCTGGGGTCATGTTGTCTGTCTAAGCAAAAAGGAAACTGTCAGTCAAAGGATGACTAGGAACATTTATAAACATCATGAAACAATATTATTTTCACAACATCAAAGATAGTAACCCCCACAGCCTAAATTCATCGTGCTGCTTAGAGTGATTATACACATGCCTGTTATCTATCATCTCAGATTTACTAAGGCCAAATTACACAGCAAGTATTGGCGCCACTAGGTATGACCATGTCAGTAGATAGTATGCTTAGGAACAATACTGTTTTGTACCCATGGTATGATACATGTTATCTTTACTGAACATTAATGTGCCTTCTGCATGCTGCAATGGCCTTTATGCCATAGGCATTTGCCTCAGTAAGATGTGCAATGTCTGCAAAATGCATTTATTGTTTCACAACGTAGTGTAACTGATATGGCAAGGAAACATTGCTAACTATACTGAACACTTGGAAGGTATTAGATGTAAAATGGACACTGGATAAGTACCTCACATCACACAGAGGCATATGAAACCTCTCCTATATGAACTGTCGTAAGTCCATGGTTGACCATCCCACCACTCCATGCATGCTCCCGATATAATAGCATGTGCAACTGACATGCATTCCAAAATCTTTAAATACACAGCCACGGTCAGATGTTCATCCACTACCACACATTTTCACATAGTCTGCCTCTGTGATCATGGCCCCCCTGTCAATCTTTGATCGTGTGGTCCATCCCAGATTGGCAATGCATTCTCCTTGACATCAGTCGGAGGCTGACACACATGCAAATATCAACATCCACTTTTCCTGACCTATTAATAATTTGACCAAAGTTTCTTTGTGATAGGGATGCACATTGAATCTGGCAAGTCACACATCTGACATCACACTCAATCCTTGCAATACACAATTAGCATTGATGAAGGCACTCACTAGTGAAGTTGGGGTCCCTGAAACCATCCACCCCACCAACTGTGTATGATGTCGGTCTGCCTACAAATCATAACATGTAAAACACATCTGTTAACTTATATTATAAGCAACAGAAGCACTGTACATATGCATAACTATTGGCTATGTAACCCTTCAGGTTGTAAGTAATCAAATGGCACAGTTGACATGCCTGAATAATACATATCAATAAGGCAGGCTGAGGTGTGCATACATATAATGAGCCAAAAAATGCACCTTTTTCCAGTTTGCGGAACCAGTTATTCAACCTCATCACTACTATAATTTACTAGAGTAGCTGACTTTGATGAGTCTCTGTGCCTACATAACACACATACCATACTCAGCTAGGTATAGCAATACCCATGCCCTCTTAATGTTGACACCAGGAAATGAGTATGCTACATACAACATACATATGCGTACTTGTTCTTTAAGTTAAGTGAGTTCTGTCCCTGTCAGTGCTGCAAAGTGGTAGATATTTTTCAGACATGTTCCATGCATCCCTAAGTGTTTTATTGGAAAATTGAACAATAGCATATGACATGTTGTATAAGACACTGTGTATATATATATATATATATATATATGCATTCCTGTTTTTCTCCGTAGAGAGACAATTTATAAAGTACTCAAATGTCATACTTTGATAAAGGTTCAGCGGTAACATGCACATGACTATGTTATATCGCGATCTCCATTGAATAAACCATTATAGAGGCATATTAATCATATCTCTTTTGGTAATTTCACATTCATACTCTATTGGTTTCAAATCTAGCTCACCGCTATTGAACACAAACTCGCACCCTCCAGTGGGTGTTTGTACAGATTCTGTTTTGAATAAACTGCAGTGGGGATTTTATATCTCATTCTATTGTTGCCCTCTAGTGGGTCTCTGATCAAGTCACTCCCCCTTAATTATTCAAAAGCTGGCCGTGTTCCCTTACTATTTCCAACCCTTATGTTTTCTCATACAGTGCGCACCGTGATTCACAAATTAAATTAAAACAGGTGAAATTAAAAAGTGATACAGTTCTATAAGAAAAAAGTCCAGTATTTGCCCTCAGCATTTTGTTACAATTGTCATTTAATCTAAAGATGGTAATGTAACTCCTCGTCCTGATTCAGCCCATACGGGGTTAAGGTACGAAAGTTAATGATATGCTTAGCTTCCTTCTGCCTGAGGATTAATTCACGGTCCCCCCCTCTGGGGTGCATGCCAACCGATTCCACAGCATAAAATTTTAGTTCTTTCCAATTGCTCGAGTGTTCTTTCTCCATATGTTTGGCTATTGCATTGGCTCTGTCTGTGTTGATAGTGGCTCTGACATGCTCCAAGATGCGTTTCTTCAACTCGCATATTGTGCTGCCCACATACTTAAGCGAGCAGGGACATTCTATGATGTAAATCACGAATTGGCTTTTGCAGTTAATTAGTTGCTGAATTTTCCACATGCGGTTATTAGCCATTTGTATTTCTTTGGTGTTTTGGGCAATGGCACATACCTTGCAGTTTGAACACTTGAAAAATCCTTTTGGTTTCAGCCAATCATCTCGTTTCTTTGGTGGTTGAAAATGACTGTGCACCAATTTGTCCCTTAAGTTTGTTGCTCGTCGATAGGTTATGGTAGGATGATCCCCCACTATTTTCGCCGTTGTTTCATCCATATGTAGAATATGCCAGTTTTTGCGCATAATCCTCATTAGTTGTTGATTAGCTGTGGAGTAGGTGGTTATCATGCGGATTTTATTTTCCTCAGTATCAGGAATTTTTTGTTTCAACAAATCATGTCTCTGCAATGTTTCTGTTCTTTTCATTGATTTTTCAATGTTTCCCATCTTGTATTTTCGTTTTTTAAAACGCTGTACTGCATTTTGTTGATGTTTATCACATTCTTCTTTTTTGGAACAAATTCTTTTGATCCTCAGGAACTCGCCAAAAGGAATGTTATTGATCAAGCTGTTTTGATGAAAGCTTTCAGCATGTAGCACAGCATTGGTTGCGGTACATTTGCGGTGTAGGGTGGTTTGTACTTCGTTATCCTGGATATATATCTCCGTATCCAGGAATATGACCCGTTCCTCACTGATCTCAAAAGTGAATTTCAAATTATAGTTCGAATTGTTCAATATTTCAAAATATTCAGAAAACTCATCTTTGGTACCGTCCCAGATCAAAAGCAAATCGTCTATGTACCTCAACCATGCAATGGTTTTATTTACAAACCGGTCATTTTCATGCCTGAAATGCCTGAAAATGACCGGTTTGTAAATAAAACCATTGCATGGTTGAGGTACATAGACGATTTGCTTTTGATCTGGGACGGTACCAAAGATGAGTTTTCTGAATATTTTGAAATATTGAACAATTCGAACTATAATTTGAAATTCACTTTTGAGATCAGTGAGGAACGGGTCATATTCCTGGATACGGAGATATATATCCAGGATAACGAAGTACAAACCACCCTACACCGCAAATGTACCGCAACCAATGCTGTGCTACATGCTGAAAGCTTTCATCAAAACAGCTTGATCAATAACATTCCTTTTGGCGAGTTCCTGAGGATCAAAAGAATTTGTTCCAAAAAAGAAGAATGTGATAAACATCAACAAAATGCAGTACAGCGTTTTAAAAAACGAAAATACAAGATGGGAAACATTGAAAAATCAATGAAAAGAACAGAAACATTGCAGAGACATGATTTGTTGAAACAAAAAATTCCTGATACTGAGGAAAATAAAATCCGCATGATAACCACCTACTCCACAGCTAATCAACAACTAATGAGGATTATGCGCAAAAACTGGCATATTCTACATATGGATGAAACAACGGCGAAAATAGTGGGGGATCATCCTACCATAACCTATCGACGAGCAACAAACTTAAGGGACAAATTGGTGCACAGTCATTTTCAACCACCAAAGAAACGAGATGATTGGCTGAAACCAAAAGGATTTTTCAAGTGTTCAAACTGCAAGGTATGTGCCATTGCCCAAAACACCAAAGAAATACAAATGGCTAATAACCGCATGTGGAAAATTCAGCAACTAATTAACTGCAAAAGCCAATTCGTGATTTACATCATAGAATGTCCCTGCTTGCTTAAGTATGTGGGCAGCACAATATGCGAGTTGAAGAAACGCATCTTGGAGCATGTCAGAGCCACTATCAACACAGACAGAGCCAATGCAATAGCCAAACATATGGAGAAAGAACACTCGAGCAATTGGAAAGAACTAAAATTTTATGCTGTGGAATCGGTTGGCATGCACCCCAGAGGGGGGGACCGTGAATTAATCCTCAGGCAGAAGGAAGCTAAGCATATCATTAACTTTCGTACCTTAACCCCGTATGGGCTGAATCAGGACGAGGAGTTACATTACCATCTTTAGATTAAATGACAATTGTAACAAAATGCTGAGGGCAAATACTGGACTTTTTTCTTATAGAACTGTATCACTTTTTAATTTCACCTGTTTTAATTTAATTTGTGAATCACGGTGCGCACTGTATGAGAAAACATAAGGGTTGGAAATAGTAAGGGAACACGGCCAGCTTTTGAATAATTAAGGGGGAGTGACTTGATCAGAGACCCACTAGAGGGCAACAATAGAATGAGATATAAAATCCCCACTGCAGTTTATTCAAAACAGAATCTGTACAAACACCCACTGGAGGGTGCGAGTTTGTGTTCAATAGCGGTGAGCTAGATTTGAAACCAATAGAGTATGAATGTGAAATTACCAAAAGAGATATGATTAATATGCCTCTATAATGGTTTATTCAATGGAGATCGCGATATAACATAGTCATGTGCATGTTACCGCTGAACCTTTATCAAAGTATGACATTTGAGTACTTTATAAATTGTGGCCAAATGCGTCCCTTCCAGGAAAAACTACAAGTACCATAATGCACAGGGAGGATAAACAGGATGTGATGTCACAAGTAGTTGTTAATGTTTTTTTAAAAATGTCATGAAAAAATTGTCGTTCCATGTCAGTCTCGTGAGCAAGGTCTTGGTTAAGACTGAAACGCGTAGAGTTGCTGCTGGCTGAGCTGTGATGAACAAAGAAACCTAAACCACTGATTTGGGAGTAATCACTGTGTTGAAAAATCGATTCCGGAGTGCACGAGCAAACTTCTCTACGGAGAAAAACAGGAATGCAATTTTACGGCGGGGCCCTGCCGTGGCTTGTTTGCACCGTCTAAGAGCGCCCAAAATAACCTGATCTCGGGCCAAAGGAGAAAGGAAATATATATATATATATATATATATATATATATATATATATATATATACACCAATCCGCTTCTTCAACAGACTACTTGGACGCACCACGCTGCTTGTGAAGATAATTTATTGCAGGAAACAACGCGTTTCAGCTATCGCCTTGTTCACGCTCAAATGTAAATGTAAATGTGTTTATATAGCGCACTTCTACTCAGAGGTCTCGTAGCGCTGTATTCATACCACTGTGGAAGTCATCCTGGCTTTCCTGTGAAATGTCCACTCCTGGGCACCCCCAAGGTGAAGCCAGGCATCCAAGCGCTGCTGGGGCCATTGTGGAGATTAGGCAAGCTATTGCCCAGAGTCACAGAGTGGGACCCATGATTAGACTAGGCACCGAGGCGAGAATTATCAGGTCTGGGAAATTTGAGTCCAAGAGCCGTCGAGGCGGTAATTGAACCCTGGTCTCGCGCCAGACCTCTGCATCAGGGTCTGCCGCTCTAACCATTGATATTTAACAACAAGGGGTGGTGATGGACAGAGTTTCTGAATTAAGCAGAATACTCTCACCCAGTCAAGAGATCAGGGCTAGATCCAACACCGTTTTTTAGCTCACTGCACCATCCCAGTTCAGAACCTGGCTATATGCAAATTAGTCTGTTCCTGTCCCAGTGCATGATGGGAACAGGGCAAACCAAACTACCAAGCCAATTCTTACACTGGGAAGGAAACAAGCTTCCAGGGACCGGTTTCTGGCATTTCAGCCGTTGTCGGCCCGGCTTGCTTGAATCCTGATGGTGCAATGAGCAAGGGACTCACATCTGAGTATACCCTTCCACGCTTAGGGTGGACAAAATATTTAACAACAAGGGGTGGTGATGGACAGAGTTTCTGAATTAGGCAGAATACTCTCACCCAGTCAAGAGATCAGGGCTAGATCCAACACAGTTTTTTAGCTCACTGCACCATCCCAGTTCAGAACCTGGCTATATGCAAATTAGTCTGTTCCTGTCCCAGTGCATGATGGGAACAGGGCAAACCAAACTACCAAGCCAATTCTTACACTGGGAAGGAAACAAGCTTCCAGGGACCGGTTTCTGGCATTTCAGCCATCGTCGGCCCGGCTTGCTTGAATCCTGATGGTGCAATGAGCAAGGGACTCACATCTGAGTATACCCTTCCACGCTTAGGGTGGACAAAATATTTAACAACAAGGGGTGGTGATGGACAGAGTTTCTGAATTAGGCAGAATACTCTCACCCAGTCAAGAGATCAGGGCTAGATCCAACACCGTTTTTTAGCTCACTGCACCATCCCAGTTCAGAACCTGGCTATATGCAAATTAGTCTGTTCCTGTCCCAGTGCATGATGGGAACAGGGCAAACCAAACTACCAAGCCAATTCTTACACTGGGAAGGAAACACGCTTCCGGGGACCGGTTTCTGGCATTTCAGCCGTCGTCTGCCCGGCTTGCTTGAATCCTGAGTCCCTTGCTCACTGCTCCATCAGGATTCAAGCAAGCAGGGCCGACGAGGCTGAAATGCCAGAAACCGGTCCCCGGAAGCTTGTATCCTTTCTGGTGAAGAATTGGCTTGGTAGTTTGGTCTGCCCTGTTCCCATGATGCACTGGGCCAGGGACAGACTAATTTGCATATAGCCAGGTTCTGAGCTGGGATGGGGCAGTGAGCTAAATAACGGTGATGGATCAAGCCCTGATCTTTGGACTGGGTAAGAGTGGTCTGCTTAATTCAGACACTCTGTTCATCACCACCCCCTTTTCTGAATCGCTCTAACCATTGAGCCACGCTTCACCACTCAAGGAAAAGTTAAAATAGAATGGGGCATATGTAGGTAGCCGTTTGCGATTCGCAAACGGCTTTTTGATATGTAGGTGCCACTTAGAAAAATAAGAAATTGCAAAAATTGCGATTACTTATTTTACTTATAGCTTATTGCTTATAGCATTTAAGGAATCGCAATTTTGCGATTCCTTAAATGCTATGTAGGGGTGCTTTAAAAATTGCGATTTTTGCATAAGGAATCGCAAAATACCACCTACTTCAAGTAGATGGTATTTTGCGATTTCCTTCAAAAATGCATTTTTTTTAAAAATTCAAAGTGCCACAGGTACTTACAGGCACATTCCAGGGGTGCAACAGGTGTCCTTTGGACACCCTGGCACCCTTGGAATTGCGATTCTCAAACTGCGATTTTCACACAGAAAATCGCAATTTAAGAATCTATCCCATTCATTCCTATGGGCCTTTTGGCCCATAGGAATGAATGGGACACTCATTCTTTAATTGCGATTCGCAATGTGCTAATCGCAAATAAGGAATGTTAGAGATTCGCAAAAAAATTGCGAATTATTACCTACATTCCATTTTGCAATTCTCAAATAGCGATTCCTTAAAAATCGCTATTTGAGAATCGCAAAATGGAAATTACCTACATATGCCCCTATATCTCCTATCTAGTTGAAACACAAAGCATCAGTTAGTAATTCATAGCAATGCCTAAAAATAGGATCTGAATTTTGTTACAGTAGGTATATAACAGCATCTCAAATAGAAGGAAACTTATTTAAAAGGGATTCTATAGGTAATTGCGCAGATCCTTCCCCGTATTTAGACCTGATGGGGCCAATGTGTCTAAAGCATCATGTATTTAGACTCCAATCTGCGATTCTATGGCGCTTACTGGAGTTACTGGAGTTACCTGGTGGGCTAGTTGGACCTCAGGGACCCTCAGGATTCAAGGGGACTTAATCCCCAACTTAAAATGTGCCACAGGGTACATTTGCACAGTGGTGAAGAGAGGGGGCAGGGCCTTTCTTCACCTCTGACTTAGAGGTAGTTTTAATCCCCCTGCCCTATTATCTTTCTTGCCACAAAATTTGATCCTGAATACTGAATGCTTTTAATTGTTTTTTTAATGCTTTGTGAGGAATTCTGGCACTTTGTACTTTAGTTAATCTTTGGCTTCCGCATCTCGGCTGCGTTGAGCGCTGATTGGCTGCCCAAGGGCCAATCAGATGCGACGGGAGGTGCCTGTTGTTGCCCACCGTCATCTAAAATGAGCCGAGGTGGACGCGCGCTACCCTAAATATTTGCGCCGAGCGCTGCTAATGTTTCTTGCCATAAATTTGATCCTGAATGCTTTTAATTGTTTTTTAATGCTTTGTGAGGAATTCTGGCACTTTGTACTTTAGTAAATCTTTGGCTTCCGCATCTCGGCAGCGTTGAGCGCGGATTGGCTGCCCAAGGGCCAATCAGAAGCAACGGGAGGTGCCTGTTGTTGCCCACCGTCCATTTGAATTCCATCTAATGACGACGCGCAGCGGGCGTGCCGCTGGTGTGCCAAAGGTGCGCCAAAGGCAAGCCCGTCTGTGCCAGGACGCTGCTAGCTGCTAGTTACTCTGCTCAGAATCTAGGCGACAGGTATGTCTATACACGCTCTGAACTGCTTTTTAAAAATATTATTTGCTCAAGCTGTCCAAAGCATGCCTGGACTTTGCCTGCGGAATTTTTTCCGGTGTGATCGATGTTGCTCAGTTTTTAAGATAGATAGCAGTGGGATCCCATCCTTTGATTCAACTGAGGTTAGATTTCTGAGCCTAAACTGCTGGTCTCTTGTAAAACATCACGCTGAGATATGTGACCTTTTAATCATATTATTAACCAAGACTTGATTAACGCAGGACTGGTGCAGTGGCCTGGTTGGCGCTCCCTTCGGGCTATACTATGTACCAACTCAACAGCTCTGTGAATCGAGGTGGCGGTATTGCATTAATCCTTAAAGAGCCTTTTTTATGTAGCTTCAGGAGAGAGGATATTCCTGAGTGTGAAAGTGCTTTTTTTTAAATTAAATTACTCTGAATCATAACTTCACAGTCTCTGGGTTGCTTATTTATAGCCACCCAGGGCCATAAAAAACATGGAGGGAAGCCCTAATGAATAGAGTTTCCCTACTTGCGTGTAAATCAGCACACTTTACTATTCTGGGCGATTTAAACCTTTATCTAGAAGATAGTGATAAACCAGATATTGCCTGCTTTCTGGCCGATTTGGAGGCCTGTCAATTGACACAATGGGTAGCAGATTGCACACACATCGCTGGGCTTCTGCTAGACCCTATCTTCTCCAATTTGGATATTATAACTGTGTCCCCTTCGATCCCTTTGGTCTGGACAGACCATTTCTTGGTCTCCCTTTCCCTTCAGCTGCCGGGGAAATCTGTGCTAACTCGTGCACAATCTGTGATGAAATACCCTTGGCATAAATGGGATGCCAGTTTATTCTCAGATACACTGCTAAAATCCAAGCCACAATTTTCTTCGAATATAGTGGCCTCGGATTCTCTTTTTCAGGATTGGCTGACACAAGCTCTAGACATGTGTATCCCCAAAAAATGTAGTTTAAGGAAAAAACATGGCCTCTCAAACCCGTGGTTTAACGAAACCCTGTCTGACGCTAAAAAGGTCTGTAAGCAACTAGAACAATCATGGAGGCGTGCCTATGACACAGAGGCCAAAAACAAATATCTGGACTCTATTAAATCATGTCATAGGTTGATTCGGAAAACCAGAGCAGACTATATTGCGGCAACAATTCTGGAGAATAATAACCCTTCTAAAATTATTTTCTCCCTTCTAAAAAAGATGCAACACTCTAATGAAAAAGTTGATTCCCCAATTTCTTCGAACACTCAGTGTGAGGAACTAGCAGATTTTTTTGTGCGCAAGGTGGAGATTATTTATAACAATCTGCCAATTGTCTGCCTTCCAGCAGCCACCTTAACTATTAATCGAACAGTTGAGTCTGAGGACAGGTTAAATACCTCTAAAGCAACTTTGTGTTCCTTTCCCCTACTTTCGCTTTTCGAGATTGAATCTTTGTGTTTCAAAATTAAATCAGGCTGTCCAGCTGATCCTCTGAGACCAGATCAGCTCTGACAAGCTCTTAATTCAATCTCTCCAGCGATTAGGGAACTGGTTAATCTGTCTCTGTCCTCTGCATCATTGCCAGCAACTTGGAAGCATGCAAAAGTTATACCTCTTTTAAAGAAGCCATCTCTGAAGCCGTTGGACCCGAGCAATTTTCGCACAATCTCCCAGCTCCCTTTTTTAGCTAAGGTCACTGAGTTATATGTTTACACAGTTCTGGCTGAATTCGTGGAGCATAATAAAACTCTTGACACCTCACAAAATGGTTGTCATCCTTGTCACAGCGCGGAATCGGCACTGTTGGCAGTGACTGAAGACATTCGTAGCAGCCTAGATGTTGGGAACTCTGCGGCCTTAATTCTTTTAGATTTAAGTGCCGCCTTTGACACTGTTTCCCATGACATTCTTCTAGGCCGTTTACACGATATTGGGGTCAGGGAGACGGCCTTGGCATGGTTCCAGTCCTTATTGGAAGGTAGAACTTTTCAATTGGCGGTGCCACCTTTTCATTCACATCAAACATGGGGTTCCACAGGGCTCGATATTGAGCCCTGCACTTTTTAACATCTATGTCCAAACCCTAGCTCTGTTAGCAAAAAGTAGAGAGTTGTCATTAGTTTCTTATGCCGATGACACCCAGTTTGTTATCGTCTTTTCAAAAGAGTGTCAAGATAATCTTTTTAGATTTAAAGAGGACCTCCTAGCTATTTCTGACTGGATTACTGCAAACTGCTTACAGCTTAATGCTGCCAAGTCAGAAATACTTGTAATGGGAAGAGACAGGGCTCTCTGGTCTGAACAGTGGTGGCCTGACAAACTAAAAAGTGCACCTCTGCCAAAAAAGGCAGTAAAGAATTTAGGCTTTTGGATAGATAGTGCGCTCTCAATTGACGCACAATCAAAGGTCTAAGCGAGATCATGTTTCAGTCTCCTGAGAGGGCTGAAACCTCTACTTGGCTATTTTTCACCTAAGGTCCGCCAAAATATTCTTCAACTTGTACACAAAGGAAGGTATTGGATCCTACCACTGGCTAGCCTGGACCCCGACAATTGCTAAACAGAACAAAGTGGCTAGTCAGGTTTATTTTGTAATGAATTGATACACACGTCTGATGTCCGTGGATGCGCTATGGATTGAGTCCAGACGCCGCACGACGGTCCCCGCGCAGAAGAGTTCCGCCCTCTGCTCAAACCGAATTCCCCCCAAGACGCCGCCGCCTACCAGTATTTGCATTTAATGTGCAGCAATTGAAGGAAGGCGAGCCGTTCTACTGATCGACTCAGCACCGCTCCGCGGGCACCTTGATACACGAGTGTTTCCCCTTGTGTACAACCCAACTCAGTACAGACAAATTCAGCTGAGGTGCAGTTAATCTTCACTCCCGCAGCCAGTGTGCGCTCTGGGCAGTGAGGATTTTATCCAGTCCCCGTCCTGAGGAGAACCTCTAATCACTAAGGTTCGAAACGCGTTGACCCCCAGCCTGTGACAAGAAAGAAGGGTGCAGCTAGGATCAACTAATACCACTTTGGTGGAACCCGCTGTTAATCCTGTAAACTAATAACTCATCACAGGTGTTGTGAGATAGGCAGGCAGTCCAACTCCATCTTTGCTTCCGCCTGTCCAATGGTATTTAAGTGATAGGACTGGTCTTTTATGTGTATTCGTTCTTCTTGTTGAAAATGTCTTGCATGTTCCAATTTATTTTGATGGTAATTTTCATGTAAAAAGTTATGTCGGTGTCATGAATTTTGAGTATCTATTTTCGAACCCTTGTACACTTGTATATATTTTGCACACAACTGTATGTTATTGATTCGACTGTTTGACAGCAGTTTACTTTGAAGCCATATGGATGGACTAATGAAAACCTAATTCTAAATGAAAAAAAAAAAATTGTAATATAAAACGTTTGGTTCACGCAGCACAAATTGGCTGGGTGTGTATCAATTCATTACAAAATAAACCTGACTAGCCAAAATATTCTTCAAGCTACAATTCTACCGAGGCTGGACTATGGTAATTCACTTTACCTAGATGACAACAAATCCTGTATCTCTCGTCTCCAAAGAATTCAGAATGCTGCAGCTTGTGCCCTGCCAGCACTTCCTAAATCTTGTTCAGTTGCGAACCTTGTGCCTAAACTTCATTGGCTGCCGATAGCTAAAATAATTCACTTTAAGACTTTGTGTGTAGACCACAAAATTCTGACACAACAAGGACCGCCGATCTTAGCGGATCTTCTGGTCCAATATGTGCCAAATCGCCCCCTGCGCTCTGCCAACTCTGGCTCAGTTTGTATCCCCCGATTTCAAAGAGCCAGAGCATGTGGCCGTTCTTTCAAGGTCCAGGCAGCGCACCTCTGGAATTCCCTTCCGATCTCAATTAGAGGACTTCAGAACCACTTGGCATTTCGAAAGGCCATAAAGACCTGGCTTTTCCCTGCCTAGACTACTTTCTTGGGTTGGAGTGGTCGAGTGGCATTTGTTTGGGTAGCGATGGGACGCCTCGTCACTGGGGCAGTTATGCGCTGTATAAATTTCAGAAAATAAATAAAATAAATGTACTAGGGCCTTACAGAGGAGGTCATGCAATTAAGAGGGGTACCCAAACGCATAGTTTTCCCTAGTGTATGTAGGTGTTTTCACTGTATTCTAAGTGTCTTTTAGCATGGCGCTGGCTCTAGGCCTGGTTAGTCAGATTCATTTACCACCAGTACCCGTCTGAAAAAGTTGAGGGCACAAGATGATTTTGCAACAAGGCCTCTTGTGCAGAGTTGTCATGAGTGATGTCACTGCCCATGTCATGAGTGATGTAATATGTGACGTCATCAGCAGTGCATTGCGGGCGTGTGAGTTATACTTAGATGTACTAACTATAACAGGGAATTTTCATCGTTTTGTACGAGTGAAATGTCCAACTAACTATAATGTTCCTGAAACCTATGTTTTTTTCAGTGAATTTCTAAGGTTTTTTTTTTAATGCTAATTTCTAACTATAATGTGCCTGAAACCTATGGTTTTTTCAGTAAATATATACATATACACAGATACGGGACTGCCAGGACAAACGTAAAACCAGTTGTGAGGTTTGAGGCCACATATATGTTATCTTATTGACCTGACGATTTTACATAGTATATTAAATTATATATCTTGTACATATAATTTTTAATCACACTATAGACTTGACAAACGAAAAGAAGACGGGTGTTTGCTGCAATAAATAGATGTTGGTGATAATTGTTGCATGTAGCATCTAATCACACAATTATGCTGACATATGGCTAATTGTGCCGGAAAAGGCGCACTTCGTTCGTGCAGAATCGTACCACGTCGCGCTAGTTAAGATTAAAAGTATAATGATCCAAAAGATCAGGTTTACAAGATGAATTGTGTTGATAGACATAACAAAGATTTTAAAGTAAGGTTTAACTTTTCCGTTTGGGTTTCCACATATGATGTACCCACCGTTGTCGAATTGATAATTATGCAGCACATGACACAGGTGTTCTTGTCGCTGTGTGTTATGTGCACATTGCAACCATTTTGGTGGTGTTGTTTGTATCTTTTAGCACTGAAGAAGTCGTGGGGAACTCCCTGTACGGCGAAACATGGGTTGGCAGGACAAAAAAAAGAAAATAAAGATAAAGAAGAATTATTATTGTGCTTTGTACTGTGTGCCTAATGTGTATTATCATCTAGCAGGTGCTCAGGGAATATGTATATACTCTCTTACAAGAAGCATGTACAATGGGAGTCTCAATTGTAAGGACTGCTCCAGAGACTTTGACCTCAAAAACACCACCATGAGGCCCTGCAAAGCCAACATGCGTGATTTGCTATGCATTCCGAGGCATGGAGTTAGGTAAGCCAGAGCAAAACACAGCATAGCCATAGTTGAGATCAAGGAGCCATACCTTTTACTTAGGAAATGCTGTTCAAGACCAGTGATATGTGTTTTTGCCACATCCACAGGTTAGCTAAGCTGTGTCAGCCATGGCAGGCATCATTAATGCGTGACTACCCAGGTGAGGTATTCCTCAGAGGATCATTGGCACATCATTATGTGCCATTCAATATTGTATGTGTGCTACATTCCAATGTACACATACCAAAGTGTCATACTCTGCCTTAGCATTTCTTTGTGCTGAGAGCTGTTCCTTCCAGTACAATACCAATCATGCCAACAGTGTGCATGCATGTGCACCATAGGTCAAGGGTGTGTGTATGCTAAGCACGTCAAAGCCTTAATTTGCAAGATCCTTGCACCACTGAGGCATCAATTTAAAATATAAAAAGTGATGAACCCGCGCTGCCAGGGGCTTCTAAATTAACACAGTTGTTGGTAAGATGGTAAGTTGGTCTGCTATAACTCAATGGACTGCCCCTTCATCAGTGACTTCAACCAAAATCTGCATTTTCTATGTCTTGGTTGCCAGCAGAGGGCAAATCCTTATTGAGTTGCGCAGCACCATTATTTGTGATTTTCACTCCCACCAAATTTTGCTGGCAACTTTGGGGCTCATTGACCAGGCCCTCACACCACAGGTGTATCACTGTTGATAAGGGAAAAATGTGACATCCTAGTGGCACAAGGGGGTTGTAAATAAGCCCCTTTTTGCCTAACATATGTTCTGTAATGGGCCATCTCCCTGCTCCCGTACCCAGCGAAAGTCATTGAGAAAGCCATCAACAGCCAACTCGCCACATTCATTGAAGAACGCAACATCCTCGACTCCTCCCAATCCGGCTTCAGAAAAAAACACAGTACGGAAACCGCCCTCCTCGCCGCAACAGACGACATCCGCACCCTACTGGACAAAGGAGAAACAGTAGCCCTCATCCTCCTCGACCTATCAGCGGCGTTCGACACAGTCTCCCACCGCACCCTAATACGCAGACGCTATGACGCAGGAATCCAGGACAAGGCCCTCGACTGGATCTGCTCCTTCCTCTCCGGCAGGACGCAGCGGGTCAGACTCCCCCCTTTCCTCTCGGACCCCACACCTACCACCTGCGGAGTCCCCCAGGGCTCCTCCCTCAGCCCGACGCTCTTCAACATCTACATGGCTCCACTTGCCCCATCTTCAGAACCTACGGACTCAACATCGTGTCATACGCAGACGACACCCAGCTCATCCTCTCCCTATCCAACGAGCCCAACACCGCCAGACGCAACTTTCGAGAAGGCACGGAAGCCGTCGCCAAATGGATGAAAAACAGCTGCCTACAACTAAACACCAACAAAACAGAAGTAATCATCATGGGCCCAAACCCCGACGAATGAAGCGACACCTGGTGGCCCACCGCCCTCGGAAACCCGCCAACCCCCACAGACCACGTACGCAACCGGGGAATCATCCTGGACTCCGAGCTCAAAATGGACCGCCAGATCAACTCTGTCTCATCTTGCTGCTTCCACACCCTCCGCCTCCTTCGTAAGACCTTCAAATGGATCCTCCTCGAACACCGAAAGACAGTCACTCACGCCCTGGTCACCAGCAAACTCGACTACGGCAACGCACTCTACGCCGGAATAAACAAAAACCTCATCCGCAAGCTACAGAACATCCAGAACGCCGCCGCAAGACTGGTCCTCAACCTGCCAAAGCACTGCCACATCTCCCAGCACCTGCGCACACTCCACTGGCTCCCCGTCGAGGCGAGAATCACCTTTAAGATGCTCACCCACGCACACAATGCCCTTCACGGCACCAGACCAGCATACCTGAACAGCCGACTCAAATTCCACGCACCCCAAAGGACCCTACGATCAGCCCAGCTCTCCTACGCCGTGGTCCCCCGCACCAGAAAGACCAGATCGGGAGGCCGCTCCTTCTCCTTCTTCGCTGCCAAAGCATGGAACGCCCTTCCGCTCCACCTCAGACAGACAACATCGCTCCCCATCTTCGCAAGAAACCTCAAAACCTGGCTCTTCGACAGACCCCCTCCTTGATGGAATGGATCCTGCACCCCACCCCTAGCGCCTTGAGACCCTTACGGGTGAGTAGTCGCGCTTTAACAAACCCCTGATTGATTGATTGATTACAACTATACCTGAGAAATGATTGTTGTGAAAGAAGCACATCTAGAGCTGATCTGTACTACCTGGTCTGTCATCATATGAGTTGTCTGGATGGGATGCAGGCATGTGCATCAGCTCAATCTTCCCTGGGACTCATTTGAAAGACCGAAATTGACACTAACTGCTCAGTGTCACAGATAGCACTGGTTTATAGATCGTGCCATCGCTATTGTCAGAGCATTTCCCTCATTTGTATGGGGACATGGCTATTTTGAGCAAAAAATCATATGAGCCATACTTAATGTTACCACTATTTATCAATGGCTAAATGAGACTCATAGGAAAACACACAAATCATGTGCACTTACAAACTTCTCCACCAACTTGGATGCCAACGTAGTGAAGAAGATCAGACTCCCTGCCAACCACATCCGCCCAGCAATGTTTGAGCTAAGGAATGTTCCGGGCTACTCTAAACAGCCTCTGTATCTCTTGGTGCACCCTCTCCCAATGTTACTTCGGCATTTTTCACGGGATATCCCAGAAGCACACGTCCCCCACTGGCTACCATGTTGGGCCGGTATGGGTCACCAGCCAAAGGAAGCTCTCTAACACCTATTGGCTCATGGGCGAGCCTTACCCTTCCCAGGCATGAACCCTCCCAAACACAACAAACACCCAAACAAAACAGAACACCCCCAAATACCCACAACTATCCCTATGACAACAATACACCAGAAGATGAACACCTATCAGCACACAGGACACTACACAACAATATACAACAAGAAAGCACAATGAATAAAAATTATTCATTGTCCGGGACGAAGGAAAGAGCTCCCTGACAAGTAACACAGGAGTGGAGAGGATGGGGCACGGTGGCCAGAGCTGCTGACTCGAGAGCTGGGGATCCCAGTTCAAGTCTCCGCTGTGCAACATCCTGGGATTTTAGGCAAATCACTGAATCTCTCCGGTGATAAGTTGCTACATAAATCTGCTGCAAATCGAATTATGAAAAATGTGTTCCACCAAAGCGAATGTTAACAGTATGTCGGCCATGGGAAATTGATAAGAGAAGCAGATGAGGGGAACAAGCATTGGTAAATGCAGAAAAATATGCTACAGCCAATATAAATAGAGGAAAAGTAAGTGGCACGCACAGGAACCAATGAAAAGCCAGGAAAGAGAGGGGGCAGGATGTATGCCTCTTTTAAGCTCATATTAGAAACAATAGATTTCATAAGCACAGTGCAAGTGCTGTGCATGTAAAACGTTAAAAGGACTTTTGAGATGTGACAGGGACAGCAGCCACACAACAAACCACCTCCAGACACACCAAAACCCTCTCAAGCACAGCCAGCACACAACCATTCTCAAGCACAGACAGTAAAACTGTGAAAGTCCCTTCACACTTCCTAGTTTGCAGCATGCATGATCCATACAGCACTTCCCTTTATCCATAACATCAATTCCTGGGTTGATGCGTCACTTTTTCAGCTAGTGGGTCCATTTTTTTATGTTACCAGTCAATGCATTGATTTCACACAAGGCCTGACAAGTCACCATGCAGCCATTCAAACTAGTAAGCTGGGAAGCGTCACTTTTAGCTGAAGCAGTAGCTGCAAAATTCATGCATTTTGGCTCATGTGTCTTTTTTTTTTTACACTACCAGTCAATGCTTCAAATACACACAAGCAAAAGACACACAATTGATGGACGGAATGTAGAACAAATAAAACCATTCACCCCCAGTCAAGAGATCTGGGTTAAATCCATCATTCTTTTGCACACCATACAACCCCAGTTTAGACCTGGCCATATGCAAATCAGTCTTGACCCTGTGCCTCATGGGAACAGTCCAGCCCAAACTGCCAAGCCAGGTCCTCCCTGGACCGAAAACAAGCATCCTAGGACCGGTTTCTGGCTTTCACCCCTCTTCAGCCAGGATAGCTTGATTCCAGTGGCACAGTGAGCCCAGGACCCACAGCTTGGCATACCTGGCGCACGTAGTGCGAGAAAGCAAAAGACACACAATTGATGAACGGAATATAGAACAAATAAAAACATTCACCCCCCCAGTCAAGAGATCTGGGTTAAATCCATCATTCTTTTGCTCACCACACCACCCCAGTTTAGACCTGGCCATATGCAAATCAGTCTTGACCCTGTGCCTCATGGGAACAGTCCAGCCCAAACTACCAAGCCAGGTCCTCCCTGGACAGGAAACAAGCATCCTAGGACTGGTTTACCCTCTTCAGTAAGGATATCTTGATTCCAGTGGCACAGTGAGCCCAGGACCCACGTCTGGGCATACCTGGCGCACTTAGAGCGAGAAAGCAAAAGACTGGGGGTCTGGGGGTGATGTCATTCGTGATGTCATCAGTGATGTCACTGACCATGTCATGAGTGATGTAATATGTGAGGTCATAAGCAGTGCATTGTGGGGGCGCGTGTTATAGTTAACTCAGGTAACTATAACGGCTGGATTTCTCTGGTTTTGTATGGGTAAAATCTGACCTTAACTATAACATCCCTGTAACCTTTGTTTTTTTCAGTGAATCTATATATCTATATATTTAAATACTTTCTACTTGCCTGCAAACTACTTACAATTACCATGATTTTCTTGGTAAAAGACATCCTTGATAAAGGCACATTTGGTAGAAAAATATTTGTTGTAAAAATCTGTTATGGTAAAGTCTTTTTCGTTGTAAAGCATTTGTTGTAAAGACATCCTGTTCTTTAGCCTTTCTTGCAAAGGTTGTATCACGGAGAAAAGTAATGCCAGATTCCATAGGTCGATTATGAAAAGTTATGACAAACGCTGAACGCCTGGCTTATTTGTTGTGAAAACATTTATTAGAGCCAATAGAACTTTAATAATGGATCACTATCACGCTATGTTATAAGCTGTAGACCGGAATTTGATTATTTGTAATCTCATAGATTACAATAGTAGGCAAGAGTTTTGATGTTGATGACCCACTCTGACAAACCTTTGAAGTAGATCATTTTTACAGTGATGATTCAGCTTATATCCTATTGAGAGGGGTTGTATATTGCCCTGCCAACTATAATTCTGTACATATTTATAATTGTGTACCTGTACTCGTGATGGTTGCTACATTATGCACAGTTCAGTAGTCCTGTGTTGATTATAGTTTCAAGCCAATAGTAAAGGCAATAAGCCTTTTCTGTTGACCGGGAAACGTTATGTTAGATTCCTTAGGAGTGATCTGTTTATATTGAAAAGTTAAGGCAATGCAAGTAAGCCTGACTTACTTATTGTGGAAAGCATGGGTTAAGGGTGGGTTCTTATTATACTGTGTTAAAACCTGATGGTAAGTATTCTATAAGGGCATGAGAAATTTGTGTAATTTGCTTTCATGTAATTCTGGGAAATTTCAGGAAAATGTATGCCAAAATGTGTTCTTTTGTCAATTTTTGACACATGGATGCATTTTGCACTAAAGAAAGCGCGAAAAGTACAAGTGTCATGAACAACAGCTGCTAGCATTCTCATTGGTTGCGTTGTCCTGCTCTCCCTCACTAGAACTTAGAACTTTGCCACAAACAGCCGCATAATTACATTATGTGGCACTATGGCATGAGTTCAAGAATTCCGTGTTAAACGCATAGTGTGAAAAAAAACAAATGACAGAAATGCTGAAACTTACTGAAATCCTAGAATTACCAAAATTACACCATGTAACATATATTTTGCCTGTGCCTAGTATTTTATTAAATAGAATCGTGCAGATTTACTGTAGTTGACAAATCTTTTGGTGACCCACTCGAATACGGGCTTATAATGGCTGGTATAAGCCCGGAGCTCCAACGTTCCAATGTTTCTTTGTTCACAGGTGTGGCTGTGAACAAAGGCTTCAGAGAGCCTGAGGGGATTTTAATCCCCTCGCGCTTCCTGAAGCCTTTGTTTTATTTGTTATAATATTCTGCCCTCTAGTGGCAGACTGTTCTAATAGCCTTATAGCCCTTTGTAGCTGGGCTATACTGGCTATTAACGTTCCGCTCCCTTGTTAAAGCCGGTATAGCCCGCTACGGCAGGCTATAAGGCTATATTAAAGTCCTGCTCCCTTGTTAAAGTCCCTCACCTTCGGCTTGGGCCTACAACGCTGAAGCGGGCCTTTTTATAGCCGGTATAGCCCGCTACGGTGGGCTATAAGGCTATCTTATAGTCCTGTTCCCTTGTTGAAGTCCTTTACCTTTGGCTCGGGTCTTTAACGCGGGAGTGGGCCTTTAATAGCCAGTATAGCCCGCTATGGCGAGCTATAAGGCTTTATTAAAGCCTTCGCATAGGTATTTGCTCAGATTACTCCCATTAAACAAAACCTAGGGGTTGCAAATTTCCAGTATAACAATTCTTGCTAAAATCTATATGGAAAAGCTGACAGGGCTATCAATCTGCCAGGATTTAGCAATAAAACAAATCATTAAATTATAGATAGATAGATAGATAGATAGATAGATAGATAGATAGATAGATAGATAGATAGATAGATAGATAGATAGATAGATAGATAGATAGATAGATAGATAGATAGATAGATAGATAGATAGATAGATAGATAGATAGATCGATCATTTGGGTTAGCTGTCTGTCTTCTGTCATTGTTTTTTCTTAGTGTTGTTTACACTCTCTTTCCAGGCATGAAAGTATACTGTCTGAGATACTGATTCAGTCCACGTCAGTCATTGGCATTCTCACCCTGTGAATGGCGGCAGTTTCTCATGAACACAAAAGAAGTAGGTTGCCTGTACCAATAAAGAAAGCAAAGAAATTGTGGTAAGATCCGGAAATTTGAGTGCTGTAGTTCAAGTATAGTCTAAGGGGAGGCCATCCTTAATGGAAGAGGATGCCTCACACACAATATTGTGTCATGCTTCATCATAGCCATCCTCTCCCCATCCTGGTAAGATGATACTACCAGGGTGGACTCAACCTCCTCGAAGACTTGGCGAAAGGAGGGAGTTCTTACATAAAACTTACAGGACAAAAATCGGGATCCAGTTCTATTAAAAATACCTTGTGGTTCCTCGATTATCACTTTTATTATTAGTGAGGACCTCAGGTACGTTAAAAGCACCTATTTTGATGTAATCTACAGAGCATAACGTCTCTTAGTCTATCCTTCAATAAGCCAACATGTTTCTGCTCACTCACAGATCCTAAGAGGTCTGGGGCATTCGTCAGGGCTGTCGGATCTCTATAATAGTGCTACCGGCAGTTTCTGATCACATGTGCATATCCACCTGAAGATTATTGAACTTCAATGTGAGGACAGGTTGGCCAGTCCTTTACTTTTCAATGTTTTAATTTTATAGTTCCTCTTTCATTTCTTTGCTGATACTTTTTTATTTTTCTTAAGAGGATATTACAGATCTCTAGGAAGTACCTTGGGTCATAAGGGCTTGCTTGCTGCTCATTTCATATGAAGCGTGCTGCATCCCAAGTGGATACTTCCTCTAACCCAGGCAATCATTATGGAATGTTGTTGTCCATAGTGCATCTTTATTTTACCATTTGAAGATGGCCAACACATTGGTTGCAAATGTGACTGCCATGCTGGAACTTTAAAACAACAATAGACTTGGTACATTACCTCTGCAAGACAGACACCAGCTTCTATATTTTGTTATAATAGTGTAAGCATATGCCTTCCATGTTTAGAAAGGAGCATGTTTTCTTTTTTCAACTGGTACCCTTTTAATTTATCTTGTATTTGATGTTGAGTGTGTGTATTTGTTGTGGTTGTTTCAAAAGGTGAGTGCAAGAATAAGTCGGTGGAGTGCACGTATGATGATTTATTGTATGCCTAAACCCATCACTGACACAAAAGGCACTTTCACTCAGTAGCCAGACCTATTGGCATTGCCAATGCTTTTTTTCCCTGTTGATTTCCCCACAAATATTTCCTGCAGGAAGCACAAATGCATGCAGTCTCCCAAACCTTGCAAAACACTCAGACACTGTGTGTTTACAAGTACAAAACTGCCCCACTTTGCCATTGTGAGCCACATGTTTTTAGCTATCTTGTTTACCAGTCGAAGCCACTTTTATTTTGGTGCCCCGGCCTACTTTCTGTCCTAGTCCGACCCTTTTTAAAACTCCTAGCCAGGTGCAGTAAATCTCCTGACTCACCCTAGCATGTCATTAGTAAGACCCGGGAGACATCATTAAGGGTCGAGTCCATCCGGTGCGCAGGTACACCGTGTGCAGCCGTATCATCATTTCCTGGAAACGCTGTCATCAAGAGATTATTACGCGCCGGAGGTATCAGCGTAGGGGCGAGAGTGACAGCGATTTAATTATCAAGCGCCTGCTTTATTGTGGCTTGAGTGCAGAGAGGGAACTTGAAATGAGCGAATTGGAAGGGATTTCTTTAATAAATCCAAGGAAACTCATCTTTAAATGCCATATCTTGGTCGTTGTTCCACGGCTCATAAATAGCAGGGAGACTCTCGCTGCGCCTGGCAAGTTACGAGTACAGAGAGGATTCCAAGACCAGGTAACAACAAAGCCAGGATCAACTGCCTTTCCAAGAAAAGAAAACACCTGCGCATTCACCAGGGAGGACAAAACGTATCAAGGTATTGGAGTGGAAAGATGTGGGTAAAAATAACTCAGGTACTTCAAAGAGCAAACAGAGAAGAAATAAAACACAGAGGGCTGCGTAGAAAGGTAAACGAGTCAGCATATTCTCACAGGTACAGCCGGTGGTGTAACGCAAAATGGTAGGACCCCTGCAGATTGAGAAAATGGACCCCAGAGTTTACAATATATTACAGATATTCGTTTGCCGTGGGCTGAATGGGTGCCCCCTGAAGGGTTGGGAGCCCCCTTCAGCACAAGAATTTCTGGAGCCTGCTATACCTTCCTAGGCCCTGCCCATCTATTCAGTGCGACATCGAACCTGGTGACCGGATTCCACCAATGTGCACAATGGAAGATACCATTGGAAGAGGGTGGATACATTCTCAGATTTATTACACGCTGATTGGAGGACCATTGCGGCCCTATGGCAGATTAGAGGTGGAGGTTAGGACTGAATAGTAGACTGAATGGATTAAACTATACAAATTTGTTTTATATTTCTAGAAGACTGAAACTTTATTTCAGATGTAACTGTAGCCTTTTAAATGAAACTCTTGTTTCTTTCAAATGAATATCCTTTTCTATTCCACAAGCATTAGATTTCCCATAAACTAGCCATGAGCGTGCACACCAACGGCATAGTGCAAATAGGAAACTACACGTGGTAGCTATGTCCACCTATGTGGCACCTGAAGAAATGCCTCTACAAATGCAGCACTTTTTCAAAAAGTCAGTTGGCAAAGTCAGATTTTAAACTGATAGAACGGTATTCTTGATTTTTTTTTTTAAGAATGGTGGGTTTGTTTGTTCAAAATATACATTTCAGAATGTTTAAAAATACTATTTATTGTTTGTTAGATTGTGAAAAGATTTTATGAGTATTTTAGATAGTGGCATTGTTACAAGATACATGTCTCTGCCAGGCCATGTGAAAAGGGGGGGCCCTCGGCCCCCCCGCACGCATGGCGGCGCGGCGACCGTCGCCCCCCCTTTCTCCTGTGTTGCCATTCGGCGGTGGGGGCGTGCCCTGGGGGGCGCGGCCCACCGCCGATTGGCTGGCGGCCTCCCTGACCCGGATCCTGTGTAGTGGGTCCAGGTCAGGGGGGGCGGGCTATAGGAGGGGCCGCCTGGCCCCTCGGGAATAAAGAGGTGGGGAGCGCCCAGGAGACCCCCTTGTCCCTGGACGCTCCCTCGCTGAAACGGTGTGCCCCGCGCTCGGGGCTTCTTTGTTTCCCACCCACCACCCCTTGGAACAAAAAGTCTTGTAGCAGTTCTTATGTCTGGCTGAATGGTAAGTTTTGGAGGTACGCTCCACAGGTCTCACAGGGTAGTAGAGATGGAACTGTTGGTATATTTTGTGATGCTTTTGTTTAGGAATTTTTTCCCCTTTTAGCTAACGATGTGTGAAGTGTATTGTATGTGATGCCAAGTCTCTTTAGGCCTTTTTTCCCTTTGTAGCTATACGTTGATACTGTTATTTATTAGCCAGTGTAGCTGTCCTTTAGAATTTTTCCCATAGGTCGTCGTATTTATTAGGTATGGGGCATGCGGTAAGGTCATTATCGGTGAGCACATATT